>NC_087205.1:68138696-68190343 GCF_015104395.2 Macrobrachium nipponense
TTATTTTATCAATTTCATCGTCAATGGCATTTTTTGCAATAAAACTATTAAAAAACCAGGTATAAACATTTTTGTACATGAACTTCCCTGCCAGATATATACTTAGCTTAGGTCTCTGACGTCACGACAGAAAATTCAAAACTCGCGGCACACGCTACAGGTAGGTCAGGTGATCTACTTACCGCCGCTGGGAGGCGGGTGTAAGAACCAGTCCCCCCTTTCTTGTCAGAAAAATATTTTCTGTCGCCAGCCTGGACAACACCTGTTGTTCAGTTCTTACGATAGTTAAAATTCGTTCTCGTTGCCGACGATTTGGATTTTGGTGAAGTACCCTTTGTTTGTTGGCTTGGCATACGCTTTTTGGACTGTTTTTTTTTATTTTTCTTTTGGATTTCTCTTACAATATCTATAATCATGGATGATTCTGAAGTTAAGAACCTAGTTATTTAGGGTTTGTTCAGAGAAGAATGTAAAGTTAGGCTTCCGAAAGCTGCATTAGATCCTCAACTCTGTATGTGCGTCTTGTAGGGAATGAATGCTCTTTATTAACCCTTGCAAAGAGTGTGAGAATTTGGATGAGGATGGTTGGAAGGCTCTTTCTTCTTATGTGAGAAAGTTAGAGAAGGATAGGGTGCGCAAGGCTTCTTCAAAGAGTTCTAGTAGATCGAGGGTGAGTGAAGTTGACGCTGAGAATCCTGTAGTAGAAGTAGTTCCTTCTCCGGTTTCAGCCCCTGCGCCCAGCTTTGAACCCGAAGATTCGTTTTCGGAAGTTGCTTCTGGGAGAGCCTCGATCAGGAGTAAGGAGAGCCTCGCTCGCTCTCGACAAGGTAAGAGTGATGATAGTGCAAGTGATCAGTGCAGTGACCCTAGTGCAGTGGAGGGTGCGTCTGACCGGCTCACTAACGCTTCCAGGCCTAGACCTCTTCCAGACTCCCAGACCCAGTGGAGGAGGAAAGTCGAAAGCCGCAGGAAGGTTAGGGAGAACCCCCACCGGTCAGGCGTCCCCTCGGCAGTTCCTGTTGCTCGTTCCCAGGCTGCCTTGGATCGAACCAAGAAGGAGTTATTGCGCCAGTGCTTCTCGTCATCTTCGTCGCCTTCTCCTCAGCGTAGATGGAGCGCCTCGGAGTCGTCTCGCCCTCTCAAGAGGCCCTGGAAGGATCCTTGCCCCCTTCCTTCCAGCCCGAATCCTTCGCGGAAGAGCCAGAAGTGGAACGCAAGAGAACCAAGATTTCGTCTCGTTACGCTTCTCCTGTTCGCTCTCGGACTTCGTCCCCTGTAGAGGAGTTTAAGAGATCTCCTGCGCGTATCCTGGCGGGTCTGCAGGCGCAGATTGCGGCGTTAGCGGAGTCTATTGCCGGGACTTCTCATCGGCGGAAGGACGCCTCACTTCCGGTGAAGAAGTCTAAGAACGTTCCTTCGGCTAAATCTCCTCTGGCTAGAGAAGATTTTGAGCCTGTTAGTAGGAGGTCAGAAGTGCAGGCTGGAGCTCGGGATCTTTCTCCGAGTAGGCTCTCCTCTTCTTCCCACAAGAGTTGTGAGCATGTAAGGCGTAAGGAGCCAGACAGGCTCTCTCCTCAGGATTTCCGCTCCTCTTCAGTTAGGCGTCAAGAGCTTGACAGACGTCAAGAGTCTCGTTTTCGTCAGGAGCGAAGGAAGAGTTCTTCGCCTGGTGGCCACTCTCCTTTTGACGGATGCTCGGAGCCTAGTAAGGCGTCAAGAGCCTAGTAGGCGCCAGAGCCTAGTAGGCGCCAAGAAAGCCTGGTAGGCAGCAACGGAAGCTTTCTCCTCCGTTAGATCACTCCCAATTGGATAGGCGCTCATAGCCTTGTAAGCGCCGCGCTTCTGACAGGGATTCATCTGTGGATGTTTTCTCTCCCCGTGCAGGCGTCAAGAGCCTGGCAGGGGTTTTGAGCTCAATAGGCATCAAGAGCCTGGCAGGCGTATTGAGGATGGCAGGCGCCAAGAGCCTAGCAGGCGCAGAGAGCCTGATAGGCGCTCTCCCTTATCCAGACGCTCTTCTGTGGAGTTAGAATCTGTTTCCGACAGACGGGCCTCCAATTGTAGGCGCTCTCCTAGTAGGCGCTCCCCAAGTAGGACGCTCTCCTAGCAGGCGCTCCCCAAGTACGCTCTCTCCTGGGACGCTCTACAAAGTAGGCGCTCTCATAGTAGGCGCTCTCCATCTAGGCGCTCTCCTAGTAGGCTCTCTCCTGGGGAGGTGCTCTCAAAGTAGGCGCTCTCCTGGTAGGCGCTCCCGTGTAAGCGCTCCTCTCCCCAGGTGGTTTTTTTCTCCCAAGTAGGCGCATCTCCGAACAGGCGCTCTCCAAGGATTAGCTCTCCTCCGGGCAGTAGAGCTTCAAGACGTCATTCTTCGGAAGATTTTGTTGGGGATTCGGAGGAAGATTTGCCCAAGGATGCTTCGGTTTCTTCGTATAAGAGACTGACAGACCTCCTCTTGCAAGATTTTGGGGAGTCTCTTTCGGCCGTTGCTCCTCCGTCTCCTCCGTCCTTATTTTCAACGACCAATACGGCTAAGAAGTCTTCAGTCGTTAAGATGAAGCCTACAGTGTCTATGAAGAAGGCTCTGAAGAACTTTGACGACTGGTTGGTTTCAAAAGAAGAGAAAGGCAAGACAGTTTTTTCTTTTCCCCCGTCCAAGCTGACGGGTAAGATGGGGTTCTGGTACGAGTCAGGAGAGCCCTTGGGTCTAACTCTTCCCTCTTCTGCAGACTCGGACTTCTCTTCGTTGGTTGATTCCGCACGTCGCTCGGCGCTGAATTCTGCGAAGACGACGTGGGGTATGAGCGAGTTGGATCACCTCTGAAGGGAATGTTCCGAGTCTTAGAAGTTTTTAACTTTCTTGACTGGACCCTTGGAGTGTTGGCTAAGAGGACTCAAGAGCAAGACACTCTTTCGCCTGAAGACCTCCACGCAGTTCTGTCTTGCATGGACAAGGCAGTGAGAGACGGTTCCGGGGAAATTGCTTCACTTTTTGGTGCAGGAGTGGTAAAGAAGAGGGCCGTTTTCTGCTCTTTTCTTACCAAGGCGGTTTCTCACGCACAGAGAGCTTCCTTGCTGTATTCACAGCTTTCCCCGCAACTCTTCCCCAAGAAGACTATTAACGATATCTCCAGCTCGTTATCAGCAAAAGCGACGCAGGATATGCTAGCTCGCTCGGCTAGAATTCCGAAACCTTCGTTTCAACAGAAGACGAAGAAAGAGGCTCAAAGTAGGCAAGAACCCTTTCGAGGAGGACCTTCGTCTCGCTCTTCTTCCTCCAGAGGTTCGAGACCACCTAGAAGAGGAAGGACCTTCTCTCGGTCTATTAGGGCCAAGAAGTAGTTCGTGTGTCCTCCAGACAACTGTGGGTGCCAGACTTCTGAACTTTGCAGATGTCTGGGCACGAAAGGGGGCGGACAACTGGTCCCTCGCGATCATCAAGAGGGATACCTCATTCCCTTTATCTCGAGACCACCCTTGACCACCACTCCAAGGGCACTGGTGGCCAAATACAAAGACCCACTAAATGAATCAAGCCTCGCTCTAGCGGTAGAGCTGATGTTAGAGAAAGAGGCAATAGAGATGGTTCAGGACCCTCTTTCAGCGGGGTTCTACAACCGTCTGTTCCTAGTTCCCAAGAACTCAGGAGGATGGAGACCGGTTCTGGACGTGAGCGCCCTGAATGTCTTTGTGAAGAAGAGGAAGTTCGCTATGGAGACGACGTCATCAGTCTTAGCAGCTCTTCGTCCCGGGGACTGGATGGTGTCGCTGGACCTTCAGGACGCTTACTTCCATGTGCCGATCCATCCTTCTTCTCGCAAATTTCTCAGATTCATGTGGGGAGGGAACGTTTTTCAGTTCAGGGCCCTATGCTTCGGCCTTTCCACGGCCCCCCAAGTATTCACAGGACTGATGAAGAACGTTGCCCAGTGGCTTCATCTCGAGGGAGTGAGGATTTCCCTCTACTTGGACGATTGGCTTATCAGGGCCAAATCCAAGGAGAAATGTCTGGAGGACTTACGAGTGACGTTGGATCTAGCAGCTTCTCTGGGTTTGCTAGTGAATTTCGAGAAGTCACAGCTAATCCCCAGTCAAGAGCGTATCTATCTGGGGATTCTGATGGCTTCTCAGGTTTTTTCGGGCGTATGCGTCCCCAGAGAGGATAACCCGAGGTTTGGAGAAGGTAGCAATCTTTCTAGAGAAAGATGTATGCACAGCGAGGGAGTGGATGAGTCTGTTGGGGACACTCTCCTCGCTGGAGCAATTCGTTTCTCTAGGAAGGTTGCACCTCAGACCCCTACAGTTGTTCCTGACGAGGAACGGGAATCGAAAATCTCAAGGTCTGGACTTTGCGTTCAAGATTTCGCAAGAGATAAAGGAGGATCTACGTTGGTGGCTAGACCCTCTATTGTTCAAGGAAGGCTTTTCCTTGCAGGTTCGGAACCCCAACCTGGTGTTGTATGCAGACGCTTCGGACAAAGGTTGGGGAGCTACTCTCGGGTCGAGAGAAGTGTCAGGCACCTGGATGGGGATCAGGTGTCCTGGCACATCAACAAGAAGGAGCTAACAGCGATTTGGTTAGCTCTCAAGACCTTCGAACCCCTCGTAAAAGGGAAATATGTTCAGATCAACTCCGACAACACTACAGCCCTGGCTTACATTCGGAAACAGGGGGGGACTCACTCTTTCTCCCTGTACGAGACAGCGAGATCGCTCCTCTTGTGGTCAGAGGAAAGGAAGATAAGGCTTCTCACCAGGTTCATACAGGGAGACAAAGAAATGTCAGAGCGGATCTGCTAAGCAGAAGGAATCAAGTCCTTCCCTCAGAGTGGACTCTGCACGCGGACGTATGCCAGGAGCTGTGGAGGACGTGGGGCAGGCCCCATCTCGATCTATTTGCGACCTCCAGGAATGCGCGGATAGATCTATACTGCTCCCCTATTGCAGGACCCCAAGAGCAGTGGCAATAGATGCATTCCTGATGGATTGGAGGAATCTGGATCTTTAAGCGTTCCCGCCTTTCAAGATTCTAGGGGCGGAAACGTTAAGGAAATTCGCAGCTTCAGAGGGAGCAAGGATGACTTTGATAGCTCCGTTCTGGCCCACCCACGACTGGTTCACAGAGGTACTGGAATGGCTGGTGGATGTCCCAAGATCCCTACCTCTAAGAGTCGATCTGCTCAAACAGCCCCACTTCGACAGTTTCACAAAAACCTCCCGCTCTCAGTCTGACTGGATTCAGACTATCAAGAGTCTCGTCAGAGCTAAGGGCTTTCTTTTCGGCAAAGTCTGCAAGGGCTATTGCCAATGCACGTAGACCTTCCACATCTAGAGTCTACCAGTCGAAGTGGGATGTTTTTCGACGCTGGTGCAGGATCATAAAGTTTCCTCCTCCAGTACCTCTGTGACTCAGATAGCAGATTTCCTTATCTTCCTGAAGGAAAAATGCGGGTTGGTTGTCTCCACCATCAAGGGATACAGGAGCATGCTTTCCTCAGTTTTTGCGTCATAGAGGATTAAACATATCTGAGGACAAGGACCTCCATGATTTAATCAGATCGTTTGAAACGGTTAAAAGAACCTCCTCCTTAGTGCCTAGCTGGAATCTAGATGTCGTGCTGCTCTTCCTGAGGTCCTCAAGGTTCGAAAACCTCACCCCATGCTGCTTCGTTCAGAGACCTTTCGATGAAGACACTTTTTCTCTGTGCCTTAGCGTCAGCGGAAGAGGGTCAGCGAGCTGCAGGCTCTAGAAGGTGAGGTAGGTTTCCAAGGAGGCTCCGCGGTTTTTTCTTTTCTTCTTCGGCTTTCCTAGCCAAGAATGAAAACCCTTCTTCGCCGTGGCCCAGGAGCTTCGAAATCAAAAGCTTATCCTCCTTAGTTGGGATAGAAGAGGAGAGATCTCTTTGCCCGGTGAGAAGCCTGAAATATTATCTTCAGAGGAACAAAGACTTGCTGCTAATGAGAGCAATCTCTGGTGCTCTGTAAGGGACCCCAGTAGGCCCTTATCTAAAAATGCACTCTCATTCCTTTATCAGGAATGTTATTAGAGAAGCACACACTTCTTGCAATCAGCAACAGTTTAACCTTCGGAAAGTCAAGGCGCACGAAGTACGGCCATCGCGACGTCTTTTGCTTTCAAGAAGAATTTGTCATTACAAAACCTTATGAAGGCCACTTTTTGGAGGTGTGAATCAGTCTTCTTTAATCACTACCTAAAGGACGTATCGATTACGTATGATAAGTGTTTTGGGCTAGGCCCTTACATATCGGCGGATTCAGTGCTGGGGCAGGGAGCTGAAACACATCTTTTTAATCCTTTTTTCCCTGTTAGTTTTAAGTTTGAGTTTTTTGGTTGTACGAAGGAGGTTGCAGGAGGCAGCTCCTTCTTTCGTATACTAATGTTAGTATTTGGTTAGGTGATCGGTTGTGCTTGAGGCTCCTTGCAATTGGTAGTGATAGGCTCTGGCATGTAAGCGGGTTGATCCCCATTGACCAGATCCTGCTTGGATTCTGCCAAGTAAGTGGACTCAGTTCCCATTGGTAGACCCAAAGAGTTCTTCAGCCATAGGTCACGCCCTCGCTGAGACTCTTTATTTGGCAACGCAGACTAATAGACAGTAACTATCAAGTCTTCTGCCTAAATCAGGTAAGAACCAGAGGTTTATATTATTTATTCCTTTAACATGTGTTGTCCCCACTTTCTAAGTAAGTATGTGTCTCTTTCCCTCCACCAAGGGTGTCAATCAGCTAAGTATATATCTGGCAGGGAAGTTCATGTACAAAAATGATATTGTTAGTATACAATAAAGTTTTGTACATACTTACCTGGCAGATATATACGATTGATGGCCCGCCCAGCCTCCCCTCAGGAGACAGGTGGAAGAAAATAACCTGACAAGAAAGGGGGACTGGTTCTTACACCGCCTCCCAGCGGCGGGTAAGGTAGATCACCTGACCTACCTGTAGCGTGTGCCGCAAGTTTTGAATTTTCTGTCGTGACGTCAGAGACCTAAGCTAAGTATATATCTGCCAGGTAAGTATGTACAAAACTTTATTGTAAACTAACAATATCATTTTTAATAGGTATTTCTTGAGTTTTAACTAACAAAATACATAGGCAGTTTTAAGTATTTTTATAGGGGTGGGGTTTCAGCTATTCACACGGAGGGGGTCGGGTACACATCCCCCGCAAATAGGGGGTGAACACTGCAGTACATAGTCATTTACAGCTTTCAGCTGTTTTATGTCTAAATAAATTTATATATCCCAAAGTGATAATGAAAAAAAAAAAATTTAGTTTTTGGTTTATTGACAAAATTATGCACCCATTGTTTGTATAAATGACACCCTGAACTGCAAATTGTGAAAGACTAGTTAAAAATGTCTGAATGAATAATTCAGGATAGGATCAGGTAAGTTATTTACTGTTTTGGACTTTATATAGAAATAAACATATCAGCGCTCTCCATTAATGCAAATTTTAGGTAACATAAATCAAGAGAGAGCACAGTTCTATTCATTTGATTATACAGGTGGCCCTCAGTTAGCGGCAGGGTTTCCGTTCCTGGCTGTCGATGCTAAGGGATTTTCGATGCTAAGCGATTTTAAAGCCTACGGCCGCCGCACACCTTCTTTCGAAATTCTACACCAGTTAACAGCGCCCTAGACCAGTTAAACGGCGCCTTAATCCCACGATCGTTGCAATTAAGTAAGAATATATTATGCAGTATAGTTCTATAGAATTTACTGTACAGTACATTATAGTATTATAAATACTGTAAAGTGAAAAAAAGCCCAGCTTTAATCCTTTGGGTGTCTAGAGTATGTAAAGATATTATAAGGTGTTATACAGTGTACAGGTAGCTGTAGTGTTCAACAAAAGTTACAAAATAATTCGTCTTACAATAATCCAATTTTATGAGAGACCAATTTACAATAGCCTAACTTTATCCATCTTCTATTACATAAGTTCAAAAAACAGCAGAGAATGCTGAAAGTATGGTTTTAACGTTATACTCGTTGCATAAACGTGTACAGCCATGAACAGCTGAACTTGAAACTACTTTTTTTTTTTTAGGACAACCGAATTCGATAACATCTGTTTGGCTTGTATTTCAATCATCGTACTATAGTACACTATTATACCGTAGCTGTTATAAATGACGTTATGTAGAATAGAACTGAGATATCTTAATATAATAACTATTCGCTATAGATCAAAGATCAATCGGGAAATAGTATACTGTTTAAATTTAAACCTACTTATAACTGCAGCTGAGAATACTGTTCAAGCTGCTAATGACTATTATCGTGCATCGGCAACAAGGATAAAACTCCAGTAAACGTATGCCATCAAACACAACCGTTGATAAAATAGAGATAAAATCATTTTAATCAAAACTACTGTGCTTGAAAGAACACTTTTACTATTGGTTTCACGCCGATATATGCATAACGTAAAGTTCGTATTATGGTGATATAAAGGAAAATTGCAAACGGAATCACATAATTTTTTCATGTAATAAACATGCCGCCAACGTAATCTGTTAACGTGGGGGGGATAAGCACAATGACAATGAAACATATTCAGTCATATTTCCACCTAAAAACATGTCATATAAGGAAAATTAACTTTGTCTGATATAGTCAAGTATCTAGATATTCGTTTATGCCAACTAGAAGCAAGAAAATTCGCTCAGAATTGCGTTAAATATGGGCAAACAAACTCGTGTTCACCATCAGTTGATTTGAAACCAAAACATTGGCCGCTCCGCAGAATACTAGCTTAGATTTGTAGTAGTATTTTATAATACAATAATATTAGAATACATACAATATTATTGGATACAGTGAAGTAATGTATAACATTTTAAAGGATTTATGGAAAAGATGCATAATTAATAAAATAACACTATGCATTTTTCGGAACTGTGGCGGACATGAAAAAACATCCTCTGACAACGTGGAGGGTAGTTACAAAAGCTGCCTTAATTTGTATCATATTTATGTACAAAAATAAAAATACCCTATACGTAATATATTTTCATACACATTTTAAACATAAATTTGCACTCTTTTTAACTATATTTTCGGAAGAGCGGCAGGCAGCTGCTTACAAGAATGAACATGAAAAAACGCAATGCATGTATATATCAGGTGAAAACTGGTCAAAGACCGCGCACCCATGTTATCGCATTTAGTCTATTTCTTAACTGCCTGGGTGAGAGTTGCGGTTGCTTGCTCTGAGCCATTTACCCAGTTATTTGCCCGTTTTCGCTATTTTGCTTACCTGTGTGTGTGTTTCTGTTGTTATGGCTTCCTCTGCGTCATCTCGACCTTGCCAATGTATGTGCCGAGGAACCGAGGTTTCCCGTGTTCTTGTTTCTTGCTTCTTTGGTTACAGACCCACACACCACATGCAGTAGGCGTTATGCTAATGTTTGTACTATAGCAAATCCCTGCCAGGAATGTCTTGTGGGGCCTAAATTGCAGTGGAAGTTATTTTATAGTAGGAGAAAGCATCGTAGAATTTCTACTCTTTCTTCGTGGGAAGGGTTTTCATCGCCTCACCCAGATGCTTTGTCTTCTTCCACAGTCACACCCCATGATGCTCTAGTTTGTGTTCCTGTGTCTCCTTCCTTTTCTTCCATCAATTCGTCGTTGGAAGTATCAGGAGGCCCTCAGGCTGATTTAATGTGTGTGTAATGTCGCCCCCTCTTCCTCTGGGGTTAATTTGCTTCCTGGGAGGGAGAAGGCTATTTCATGTTTCATCTGTTTCAGGTTCGGAGGCTTCCAAAATGGCGGTGCTCTGGGTGTCACATGGTCTACGGGTTCACCCTCCTTGGAGGGTTTGCTGACACATTTCATGGATGCTCACCTCCCCAGCTCTACCTCCTCCCCGTGGCCTTCTCTATGTTGGTGCCCGTGGTCAGCCATTTTGTATCACTCCGCCATGAGGCCTGCTGCTAGCTCGGGTCAGGGAGGCCGTGACGTCTCTCAGCACCACTAGTCACATCACTCCCAGTTTCATTCATCTCCCTGCTACGTCGGCGCCATTGGTTGGGGCTGCTGCACTGCCTCGCTCCTCTGTGTCATCATTTGCTCCCGTGACATCGTTACTGCCATCCAGGACATATCCTCTTCCTTTCGTGTCGTCTGTGTCTTCTCTTGTGGATCTGTCCAAGGCTTAATGTCAGGCGGTTCTTAAAAGATTGGACTGGTTTGGAGGATAGGTTTGCTGCCTTCTCTGCTGAGAAGGCTATAGCAAACGTGTTGCGTCATCTCCCCCTCTGCTGCCAAGAGGGTGTGTAAGGAAGGAGTGGTGTCTTCCTCCCCTCCATCACCCCCACCCCCATCTCCACTGTGTCGGCGTATCAAGTGTTGGAGGGTTAAGGACTTCACTATTTCTTCGTCAGTGAGTGAGAGCAGCACGTCCGTGTTCCTGAGTGTTAGTGTTATGTCTGCTGTGCAATCTGCTGTGGCTGCGTCGTCCTCTTCTTCGGGACACGAGTGTGTTGCAACCTTACGCGTATGTGCACTTGTTGGTGATTTATCTGCTACTTCTGCTCTGGTGCCTATTTGTCATCATAAGGATCTTAAGGCACCTGTGAAAAGATTGAAAGTTTTGAATGTGGAAGTGGTGCAGCCGGGGAGTTCGCCTTCCCCTCCGTTGATGCTGTTTGGGGTTCGACTCCAAGGAATTCTTGTTCTACATCAAGAGTTTGAGATGCTTCTTCGTCACACATACATGCATCTCCTCATGCTCTGCTCCACATGGATGCGTACATGGACACATACGTGAGTGAACTATTGCGAGTGTTCGATAGTGTTCCTAGTTTGTGATTGGTTCGTCACAGGAGTTGGCTCATGGCCTTAGTCTGGACAGGTCTTTGGTGTCTGTTGGCTGGTGCTCAAGTTCTTTGGCTGCTGGGTCTGCAGTTGGTTTGCACAAGAAAGGTGTGTTGGATAGCCTGCATCTTCTCGTTTTCAGTCTCCATTGTCGGAGCAGGAGGAAGGAGAGAGACAAGAGTTTTTGTTTTTGTTTTCCTTTACCAAGGTTGTTGATTTCATTTGTGGGTTTAATAATCTGGAGAGTAGGACTCAAGCTCGGGTCGTCTTTCACTCATACTTTGCTTTGGAAGCCTAGGCTCGAGGTCGTCTTCCACTCCTACTTGCTTGGAAGGCCTTGCTGGGGCTATGCAAGATCCTAAATCGTTGTTTCAGCTTCCGTTATCAGGGCATGTCCAGTCAGTCTTGCAAAAGGTGAATGCTTTCGTCAGATCGATACGGATGTCTTCGGTCAAGGGGTTCTTCCAAGTTGCTTCCTCCACCACTCACAAGGCATAGGAAGTATTATGCTACAAACTCTGTCTGCTTGTTGCCTCGACATCTTCACCCAGACATTATATGTTCCCAGGCCAGGGTTGACTTGGGAGCAGGTGAGGTTGGTGCGCTGTTCTTGTCCTCCGCAGGAAGCCTCAGCTTTGGAGCCTATGGCACCCTCATGTTCCAGACGGTGTCATGGTTAGGCTTCTGGTCGACGGCCATTGCCAAGATTGCGTCTGACAGGTCTGCAGAAGGGTTGGTGAGTGCTTCTTCTCTTGCCAGTTTGTTGCAGTCTGGGGGCAAGACATTTTTTGTATCTTGCCACTCTTATGTCATTTTGTGGGCTAATCTTCTTCTGATCAGAAGAGACACGGTGTTGTCCAGGATGGCAAGATCGGTTGGACCCCTGAGTCCTTGTTGACACTCAGGATGTGGATCTGTTGGATTCTCAGTTCCTGAGGAAACCTGTTTCCTCAGACGGAGCTGAGAGGACACAATAGCGGCTGAGCTGACACAAAGGATAGGCTGGTGCACCAGGCTATGTCCAAGTCGGAGTCTCATTCTCAGAGACATCCCTTCCTCCTCCTCCTCCTCCTCCTGTTCAGCAGCAAATGCAGAGGTCATTGCCTAGTAAGTCATCTAGGAGTTCGGTTTTGGCTGGGCCCTCTCATTCATCACCTCAGCCTACATTGGAGGACCAACGTCCCTTTCGGTCCTGCTCTTTCAGGTCAAGGAGGAGCTCCAGGGGTAGAAATAAGGGGGGTCATTGATAGGTTGGGCGCCTCTCCCTTTCCTTTGCCACTTTTTGGTGGGGGAGTGCTTGGGGAGACCTATGCTGGACCTCTTTGCAACCCAGTTCAACAGGAAACTATAGGTTTTCTGTTCTGTGGTTCCGGATCCTCTGGCGTTAGCGGAGGACACATTCTAACTCCTTAGACAACCTGGAGGTGTATGCCTTCCCTCCGTTTTGTTTGATCCGCCAATTGCTGAACAGACAATGAGCTTGCAGATCTCAAGATGACACTAGTAGCTCCTCGTGGCCACAGGCAGCATAGTTTCCTGATCTGCTGTCATTGTTGTCAGAGGTGCGAGGGAGATTATCCGTGGCAGCAGCATCTTTGTCAGCCGCACGTAGAAAGATTCCACCAGTCAATAGAATCCCTGTCTCTTCATGGTTGAAAGCTATCAAGTACTCCTCTGAGTGGGAGGCTCTTCTCAAAAGATAGCAGGACGTATGTCCAGCACTCTCAGAAATCTACTCTGCTACTTCTGGGACCCCTTCTGGTGGGCTCCCCGGGTCCCTCCTGGTGGGGCACCCCAACCCTCCCCCCCTGGTGGGGCTTCCCATGCCTCCCCTGGTGGCCCTTTTCAGGCCCCCTCTGGTGGGGCTCCTCATGCTACAGAGACTCTGTGCTAGCCAGGGGGACCTTGGTTCCAGGGTTCAAGCCGGGTTTCAATATGTTGACAACTTCTCTCTGTCAGGGACATTGCCCGACATTGAGGCCTCACCTGATCCTGACATTACAGTGCAACCGTGGAGATGGAGGGCCTCTCTATTGGTAGAAGAGGGCCCTTTCTCCCTCTTCGCTTCATTCACGGTCATTTAGCCGTGATAGAAAACCAAAAGCAAAGCAGAAAGGGCAAGTGAGGGCCCATCATCTAAAAGATCTGTAACACCTAGATCTAGATCAAGAAGTACCGGTAAAAACTGATAAGACCTCTAACACCAGGACACTTAATTCCTAAATTAGTAGAGAATTTCAAGATCCTTTCATCCTCTAAATAATGGCTCTCATGTAATGGAACATCTGTGGCTTTATACCACCATAAGAAGCAAGTTCGGGTTCTCTTTAAGGAACATGATATATCTGCGATGTGTCTACAGGAGACAGAGTTGGGAGAGCACTCCCAAATTGGGTTTTAGTTATTCATTTCATAGGTCTCCACCCCTGATAGGTGTACATGTTCAGGGAGACACAGACATCATAGTCCGCAAGTCTGTTAATCAGAAGGTTGCTTCAATTGAACACAGTGTTGCAGGTTTGTGCAGTTCAAATTTTCAATTATAAATGGATCACTATTTGTTCACTATACCTTGATCCATCATTAGAAAATAGGTTGCAGGATGCGCAGGGTAATCCTTGTCAGCTAGAATTAAACAATCTACAGACATTGATAGACCTGCTTCCTCAACCCTTCATTCTGATGGGATATTTTAATGCCAAGCACACCCTCTGGGGAGAGCCAAACTGTGACCGGTGGGGTTTGGTTTAATAATAGAACAACTGCTTGACTTGAATGACATCACTTTAATGAACGATGGTTCACCTACAAGACATGACATTTTTCACAATACTGATTCGGCCATTGACCTCACTATTTGCTCTTCGTCTTTGAGGTTAGATTACCAGTGGGTAGTAGTACCAGAATGATCATGGAAGTGATTATTGGCCATTCTCTTAAAGTATGTTAAAATATTCCATCTCCATAGTACCCAAATGGAATGTATGAGAAGCTAACTGGGATTATTAAAAAAAGCTACTAAAGTTGATCAGGAGATAAATGATTTTCAGAGTCCAACATCTGCTTATGAGTATTTAATTAGTATATTGCTGTGTGGCGCCATGCTGTCTATTCCTCGAGCCTCTGGTAACCTTGGTGTTCTGTAGTACCTTGGTGGAGTGATACATGTGCCTTGAGCCGAAAGATAACAAGAACTTGCTACAACAGATATTGTAGGTATCCTTACTTATTCAATAAAAAAAAATTATCTATAAAAGAGCTCTTGCTAAGCAAAAGAAAACATTTAAGCTAGCAAGGAGGGAATCCTTTATTAGATACATAAGTGAATTGAAATATGACTCCCCTATATTATTAGTCTGGAACAATCTGAAAGCTGCAAGGGAAATATTCTCCATCTCCCTTCCTATATTGAAAAATGATGGCTTCCCTTATGTCTTGATTCTGGAGAAGTTGGAGAAACATTTGGTGGGCATTCTCCAATATATCTAGTGCCCTACACTACTCTCCTGCATTCAGGAATATTAGGGACAGTACCACGGTTTTTTCCTCCTGTTAGATTAAATTCAGTGTATAATCTTCTTTCCTTTCACCTTGAAAGAATTAGATCATGGCAATCTCGTTATCTTTCTTAACATCTCCTGGAGAAGATTATATATGTACACAATGATTTTTAATCTGCCTAGAAGTACAAAGCAAAGTTTTTTAGATGTTTTAAACAGATTTTGGCTTTCAGGAACTTTGCCAGAGCCTTGGAAGATATCAGCCATTGTTCCTGTTTTAAAACCTTTTAAAGATTCCTACTTCTAAGAACTATAGGCCAATTGCTCTAACTAGTTGTTTTAGCAAGATATAAGAGAGCATGGTCAATGCTCGACTTGTGTGGTATTTGGAGTCAAAGAATCTTTTATCTAACTTGCAGTTTGACTTTAGGAAAAGCAGAAGAACCTCTGATCCTCTGATGTTCCTTACTCGGGAGATACATAATGCTTTTTCCGTACAAAACCAGACTATTGCAGTGCTCTTTGACCTAGAAAAACCCTACGACACTACCTGGCGAGGGGGTATCCTTATCCTTATGTTGACTGGGGTATTGTGGGTAATTTGTTCTATTGTCTTAAAGATTTTTTGTTGGAACGTTACCTGAAAGTAAGGGTGGGCTCTTACAGTTCTGCTTACCCTCAAGAAGAAGAGTTACCTCAGGGAAGCATCCTTAGTCCAACACACTTTAATGTAGCTGTCAACGGTCTACTAGAACAAGTTCCTGTTGGGGTGCATAGTCTGGCCTTTGCCAATGATTATGCAATAATCTTAGTAAACTATACAGCTGTTAAAGCTTGTCAAAAGATCCAGACTGCTATTAAAGCTGCAACATCATGGGCCAGTGCTAAAGGGCTCAAATTTTCACCAGAAAAAACCCAAACTGTACGATTTTGTTGATTAACCCTTAAACGCCAAAGCGGTAAAAAAAAAATGTCTCCCGTGTGCCGGAGGTGTTTCAGAGTGAGCGAACGAAGAAAACGGAAAAAATAGGTTTTTTTCAAAAAATCACAGCCAAGCCGCTTCAGTTTTCAAGATTAAGAGTTCATTTTTTGGTCCTTTTTTTGTCATTGGCTGAAGTTTAGTTAGCAACCATCAGAAATGAAAAAAAATTATCATTATCATATATAAATAACGCTATATATGATTAGCGCAAAAACGAAATTTCATATATAATTGTATTCAAAACAATCGCGCTTGGATGCGCGAAACAGTTAAAGGTAACGAGTTACTTCTTTTTTCGTTTTGTAATGTACACTAAATTGCAATCATTTTGGTATATAAAACACATTGTAAAACGATAAAAGCAACACAGAAGAAAATATTATCACAAAATAATGCATGAATTCGTAACGCACGGACATAAACAATTATTTTTTTCAAAATTCACCATAAATCTAAATATTGTCCTAGAGACTTCCAATTTCTTTCAAAATGAAGACAAATGATTGTTAATATTACTATACTGTAAGAATATTAGCTTACAAATGCAGTTTTAGACCATATCTGACTAGGTAAAGTTTGACCGAATGTCGAATTTTTTAATTTTTTATATATATTTTTTATATGCAATTATTTCGGAAATAAGAAAAGCTACAACCTTCAATATTTTAGTTTTATTCTACATGAAATTGCGCACATTTTCATATATAAAAATCTATGAAATGCCTAATATGAAACTGAGCAAATATTCCGAGAATGGAACGTACGCATTTCGGAGATTTGTGGCGGAGAATCCGCGCGCGGGAGGGAAGGAAATATTTTTTTTTAAATTCACCATAAACTAAATATATTGTTGCTAGAGACTTTGAATTTGTTTCAAGATGAAGATAAATGACTGAATATTACTAGACTGTAATAGTTTTAGCTTACAATTGCGTTTTTCGACCATTTCGGTAGAGTCAAAGTTGACCGAACGTAGTTTCTTTTCTATTTATCGTGATTTATATGCAAATATTTCAAAAATGAGAAAAGCTACAACCTTCAATTATTTTTTGTTGTATTCTACATGCAATTGCGCACATTTTCATATATAAAAACTTTATGTAAACGGCTAATTTAAAATGGTGCAAACATTAGCACAATCGCACGTATGATTTTTTTGGAAGAGTTACCGCGCGGACGTAAAGAAAATTTTATTTTTTTCATAAATTCACCATAAATCGAAATATTGTGCTAGAGACTTCCAATTTGTTGCAAACTGAAGGTAAATGCTTGAATATTACTAGAATATAAGCGATTTAGCTTACAATTGCGTTTTTCGACCATTTCGGTAGAGTCAAAGTTGACCGAAGGTTGAAAATTTGTCACTTATCATTTTTAATATGAAAATATTTCAAAATTGATAAAAGCTACAACCATGGGTTGTTTAGTTGTATTGTGCATGAAATTGCGCACATTTTCATATATAAAACTTTATGTAACGGCTAATTTAAAATGGTGCAAATATTACCACAATCGCATGTATGATTTTTTCGGAAGATTACCGCGCGGACGAAGGAAAAAGTTTTTTCATAAATTCACCATAAATCAAAATATTGTGCTAGAGACTTCCAATTAGTTGCAAAATTAAGTTAAATGATTGAATATTACTAAAATATTAGAGTTTTAGCTTACAATTGCGTTTTTCGACCATTTCGATAGAGTCAAAGTTGACCAAAGGTTTGAAATTTTGGCACTTATCGTTATTTATATGAAAATATCTCAAAACTGATAAAAGCTACAATCATGAGTTTTTTTTGTTGCATTCTTCATAAAAATGCGCACATTTTCATATATAATACTCCATGTAACGGCTAATTTAAAATGGTACAGAAAATTATGTCAAAGTGACGAAATAATTTCCGAGATGTGTCACTGATACTTTTTAGTGCGGCAAGAAGAAATTCGCGCTGCGCGCCTGCGTAACGATTGTAAACAAAACAACACCTTGATCCATGAACTCCCAGCAGATCCCCCAAGGCGCGTGATTCAAGAGTTTTTGGCTGGTAGGCCTAAAAGTATTTTTCTGCAAATTTTTAAAAAAACTTTTGTAAGTCGACGTAAAATACGTCCAGTCGGCGTTTAGGGTTAAGATAAGAGTGGAAGAGACCCTACATTGTTTTTAAATTATTCTATTTTACTTTATGAAGATAGCATTAAGTATCTAGTTGTTGCATTTGATAAAAAATTTACTTTACTCAATAAGTTAACGAAGTTGTGTGTAACATGAAGCTTCGTCTTAAAATTTGTGTCAATTTTAATTGGGGGCAGATCGAATCACCCTTTTTAGGATGTACCAGGTTTTATGCCTAAGCAAAATTGAATATGGTTGTCAAGTTTATGGTTGTGCATGCAAGACAACATTGCAGAAATTAAATGTTATCCATAATATAGCTTTATGTATTTGTACGGGAGCCTATAGAACTTCGCTAGTAGAAAGCCTGTATGTTGAGTCATTTTTCCCCCTACAAAAACTGAACCCAAAAACTGAACCCAAAAACTATAAGTACGTTAACCCTTTAACGCCGACTGGACGTATTTTACGTCGACATTTTTTGTCTCTCGGGTGCCGACTGGACGTATTTTGCGTCGACATACAAAAGTTTATTTAAAAATTCGCGGAAAAATACTTATAGGCCTACCAGCCGAAAACTTTTGAATCACGTGCCTTGGGGGATGCTGGGAGTTCACGGATCAAGGTGTTATTTTGTTTACAATCGTTACACAGGCGCGCAAGCGCGAATTTCTGTCTTGCCGCACTACAAAGTATCGGTGACACATCTCAGAAATTATTTTGTCACTTTGACATAATTTTTGTACCATTTTAAATTAGCCGTTACATGGAGTATTATATATGAAAATATGCGCATTTTCATGTAGAATACAACCAAAAAATACTCATGATTGTAGCTTTTATCAGTTTTGAGATATTTTCATATAAATAACGATAAGTGCCAAAATTTCAACCTTCGGTCAACTTTGACTCTACCGAAATGGTCGATAAACGCAATTGTAAGCTAAAACTCTTATAATTTAGTAATATTCAATCATTACCTTCATTGTTTTGCAACAAATTGGAAGTCTCTACCACAATATTTTGATTTATGGTGAATTTATGAAAAAAATAAAATTTTCTTTACGTCCCGCGCGATAACTTCCGAAAAAAATCATACATGCGATTGTGGAATGGTTTGCACATTTTAAATTAGCCGTTACATAAAGTTTTATATATAAAAATGTGTGCAATTTCATGTAGAATACAAAAAAAATAATTGAAGGTTGTAGCTTTTCTCATTTTCGAAATATTTGCATATAAATCACGATAAATAGAAAAAAAACGACGTTCAGTCAACTTTGACTCTGCCGAAATGGTTGAAAAACGCAATTGTAAGCTAAAACTCTTACAGTCTAGTAATATTCAGTCATTTATCTTCATCTTGAAACAAATTCGAAGTCTCTAGCACAATATTTAGAATTATGGTGAATTAAAAAAAAAAAACTTTCTTCCCTCTGCGCGCAGATTCTCCCCCGCAAAAAATCTCCCAAAATGCGTATGTCGCATTCTCGTGGAATATTTTCTCCATTTCATATTAGGCATTTCATAGAGTTTTATATATGAAAATGTGCGCAATTTCATGTAGAATAAAATGGAAAATATTTGAATGTTGTAGCTTTTCTAATTTCCGAAATAATTGCATATGAAAAAATATATTAAAAAATTTGACATTTGGTCAACTTTAACTCATCAGATATGGTCAAAAACTGCAATTGTAAGCTAATACTCTTACAGTATAGTAATATTCAATCATTTCTCTTCATTTTGAAACAAATTGGAAGTCTCTAGGACCATATTTAGATTTATGGTGAATTTTGAAAAAATATTTGTTTACATCGCGCGTTAAGAATTCATGCATCATTTTGTAATAATATTTTCTCTGTGTTGCTTTTATCGTTTTACAATGTGTTATATACCAAAATGATTGCAATTTAGTGTACATTACAACGAAAAAAAATTAACTTGTTACCTTTAACCGTTTTGCGCATAGCGCGATTTGAATACAATTATATATGAAATTTCGTTTTCGCGCTATCATATATCGCATTATTTATATATGATAATGATAATTTTTTTTCATTTCTGTATTTGCATACTAAACTTCAGGCAATGACAAAAAAGGAGCCAAAATGAACTCTTAATCTTGAAAACTAAGCGCGCTGTGATTTTTTTTAAAAATATTTTTTCCGCTTCCGCGCTCACTCCGAGACCCCCCCCCGGCACACGGAAGACAATTTTTAATATACCCCTTCGGCGTTTAAGGGTTAAAGAACCAAATGATAGAGCCTCAAATAGACCTAGACTGCCAAAGTCGGTTGAATTTTGGCTAGCAAGCTCTGCCAGGGAGGTGGATTACTTCCTCTTGCAGTAGCTGAAATTTTACCTCAAAGTTTCCTCCTTGGAATAGACTGAACTTAGAGATCTGCCCAATTAGGGACAGCAGGAGCAACAGTTCTGGTGATCAGTTGAGGGCAAGTTTCTTGGATCATGCTTCCAAACATGGTGATTCTTATATATATATTATACTGATGGTGCAAAGGTTCTGATGATGTTAGTTGTGCTGTAGTGACAAGTGATAGTATTATTAAAAAGAAGTTTCCATCTAATTCCTTTGTTTTTACAGCTAAACTACTGGCAGTTCTGACTGCTCTTAAATATATTTTTTTATAGTTCTTGTACTAACAAGGTTTTCACTATTTTTTACTGACTCTTTATTGTTTTATCCTCTTTTAGAAGCCTGTTCTCTTGCCACCCTTTAGTGCAAGAGGTACAAGTTTGGTTTTATCTTTTAATTAATAGAAGAGGTTTTTCTGTTAGGTTTTGTTTGGTCCTGTCCCATGTTGGAAATAATGGGAATGTGCGAGCAACGTGGTAGCTAAGGCTGCAACTAGGTTTTAGGCACATTTCCAACATGGGCGTCCCTGTTTCTGATTTTAAAAGTACCATATGATTTTATTGTAAAGACCAGTGGCAGGCCCACTGATCTACTAAGATAATCTTAAATTATAGTCGATTACGCCTTCTATTCATCCTTGGCCTCATAGCCGGGTGGTTGATAGAAGCCCGTATTGTTACTCATTAGGGTCAAACAAGCAACAACATATAATGACTTCAGTCAATTACAGAAATTACTAATTACCAGATTCGTTTAAGAGAACTCAAGACCCTTTCTCTACATAAAGAATTCATTGCGTTGTGTTACAGACATGAAAGGACATATATACTATATTCTATTGTGTTTTGCCCCCGAATTATTACTTACAACTGAAGTTGTTTGCCGAGTTCGGATTACAATAGGCACGGGTAAACCACGATACCACTAATATATATTCAATCTTACCCAGTCACGGAATCCACGCACAGATATGCATATCCCTAGCGATTTATCCCAGTCAAGGCAAATTAAAATAATATATCAGATAATACTCATCCAAACTTCGGTTGATTAATCCATCCACTTCAATAAATGCTGGGAAGGAACGACATCGTTAATCGAAGTGAAATCCTTTTCACTCTGATTAAGTTCTCCCGTTACCAACACACTCTACCAGTACCAATGTTGAAAAGCGACTGACTTCATACCCTTTGCTCACTTCTGTGTCGAAAATAATATGTTCGCTCTCTCACCCAAACACACGACTTCGGCCTCGTTCGCTCACGACAAAATTAACAACAAAACGAACGAAGCCACCAAACCAACACGAACCGAACGAAACTATCAAACAACTTACATCGCATTTGTTAACCAATTATACAAACCATTCACAAGACAATATTCCTTGGTAACAACGCTTATTACAATTAATATAATAAAACATTCATTTGTATACAACCTGCACATTTCAACTTAACGCTATGTATATAAAGGAACATTTCCATATACAGCATGAACATAGATATTCAATAAAAATTGATTTTACATGTCGTTATGTAAGTCACGACATATTCCCCCGCCACCAAAGTCTAATATGCTAATATTTACAACAGTCCCTTTTGAATCAAATCTTTTCTAGTTTCTGCAGCCACCCGAGCAGCCTTCCTGGATGGTCGAGTACTCACTTCAGGAATTTTGGCAGGATCAGGAGTCTCAACTTCTTGCCACAACTCTAACGGGTACAATTTCACAATGGGACGCATGATCTGACCATGGGAGGTTTTGAGGGTAGCTACTCTAACTACATTGTCAGACCCCACATGCACTGAATCACCTGACCCAACTTCCATTTGTTTCTTGGCCCTTCATCATGTACGAGGACGACATCTCCTAATTTGGGCCAAGAATATGTTGGACTCCAATTCGATGAGTCTCTCTTAAAGAAATCAAATATTCATGTTCCCATCTTTTCATAATTGATCACACAATTTGGATATGTAAAGGAATCTCTTTTCTACATTTTCTGTTTTACTATACAATGGATCTTCAGATACCTCCTCCCAATTAATTGTTTCCTTGGGAAAGGATCTTAATTTTCTACCCAAGATCAGATGATTAGGTGTTAAAAATCTCCTCCTGATCAAGATCCCCCGATGTGTAGCTTAGTGGCCTGTCATTTATGATAGATTCCAATTCCACCAAAATGCAGGATAATTCATCATAACTGAGAAGAGCTCGACCGACTACCTTCTTCATACAGTTCTTCAATAATCCGATCTATCTCTCCCAGATTGCACCAAACCAAGGTGCTCTTGCTGGTATAAATTTCCACTTACACTCGATGTTCTCCAGATGGTTTTGAAAAAGGGGGCTATCTGCCATCGTTTTCAGATATTCAGATGCTGCTACGAAAGTAGTGGCGTTGTCTCTCAAACATTAGTGAAGGAAAGCCTTTACGGCTGCTAAACTTCCGGAAGGCCATGAGGAATGAGTCAGCGGACTGATTTCTGACTACTTCCAGATGTATACCCTAGTGATCGGGCATGTGAATAGTATGATATAAACCTTCTCCGGATTTTGCTTCCCTTCTTTTATCCATAAAGCACTGTGAATAACCACCCCCGTAACGCTGAAAGGTTGTTTCCGTTGTACCCGGAATTCCGGCAATGGGGGTACTATATTAGTTCTATATGGTTTTCCTTGAACTTTCTTACAGATCACACAATGATGTAACACGCTCTTGACTAGTTGTCGCAGCTGTGGAATCCAGAACTCCTGTCTTACACTAGCTACAGTAGCGTTTCACCCCCATGTGTGCTTGCATCACATGATGTCGTCTTATTATTAACTTACTCAGAACACAACCCTTTGGCAGTAAGTAGGAAATTTGACTCTTCAGGCAGTGTCGCGTGTTCCAACCTGCCTCTACATCTCATTACATTATTATCCAAAAACAAATTCAACTGGCGAATTAATGTCAATTTTGTTTGTTTCCTCCCTCTTTAGGGCTTTATATTCTTCTGGAAAGTACTCTCTCTGCACGAGAACAATTTGTTTTGATCTTTCCTTCCTGCAAAACTCTTCCAGAGTTCAAACCACCAGTTTTCTGTCATTGGTTGATAGTTGCAATTCTTTATAAATCGCATTATCCAAAGCTATGGTCTTAAAGACCTTGTCAGCTCTGTTGTGTGAATCTTTCCCAATCCAGCAGGCGTGTTGCATCTATGTCCCCTACAACATTGACCACAATGTCCTGTTCACCCTGCATGTGTGTACACCCACCCATGACCTATCAATTGGCAGTGTGTGATTTTTTAACCAAGGGGTCCCTCCCACCAAAAGGAGTTTTTTGCTAACACCTTAGTCCTCTTTCCCCGTGTCAACCAATCACTGGGATTTTCAGAAGAGGGTACGTAAGACAGGACTGACCCGGAATCAAAGAGTTAATCTCAATTACTCTGTTTCTCACAAAAACACAGGCAGAACATTACTGACACAATCCAGCTAAGGGCAACTTTACTGTCTGACCAGACATATAATTGTTTAAACTCCCTTCTCATCAAAGGAGTCAATAATAAATTTGGCCATTCTTGCTCCTAGCAACAATGCCATTAGTTCCAATTTTGGAATAGTCAATTCCTTGATGGGCGCCACTCTACCCTTTGCCATAATTATATTAGAGCTTTCACCATTTGCTCTATAGGCCACCACAACCATATGAAGTTTCGCTAGCATCACAGAATATGTGCAAGGTATCACCAGTTCCCAGGCTAGCACTCCTAGGAAAAGATATTTCAATACACTTCTCTAAGTCCTTGCGTAATTCACTCCATTCCTCTTGTAGCGGGTTGGCGAGTTGTTCGTCCCAATCCAGATGTTGCTTCCACAATTTCTGCAAAAATATCCTTGCTTTCATAGTAACAGGGAGAAGCAATCCAATGGATCGTATATTTGGGCAACGGTACTGAGAATCTCTCGCTTTGTTTGACTCGATCTATTAATACTTGTTGTTGGATTTTATAGTTAAGACGTCTTTAATTATATCCCAATTCAATCCCAATACTTTATGAATTTGTTTTTGTTTGGCTTCAATTTGATAAGCAGCAGCAATAGTTTGTATAGACTCGCTATTGCTAACCCACTCCTTCAATATAAGTGAGCCTGAGCAAAAATTTGTTGGCATTAAAGAATAAATCCATCAACTCAGATTCACTATTAGCCGTAAATTGTAAATTATCTACATACAAACCCCTCTTCATCTTTCCACTACATTCACTGTATTGGACCGGGGTAACCACGAGACCACAGTGGACAAGTGATGCTTGATGGTGCATTTAGAAGAAAAGGTGAACATGTAGCTCCAAAAATAATAATACTCTAAATCTGTATACTATTAATTTACTATTGGATCTGTTGGATTTTCCAACCACAAAAAACGCGTATAATTGCGATCTTCTTCACGCAACTGTACCATTAAAAATGCCTTCTCAATATCACCAATACAAGCAAAGGTGTTAGTTCTAAATTGCAGCAGGACTCTGAGTAGATCAGCCGTTACGTGTGGTCCAGTCCATAGACAATCATTCAGACTTAATCCATTTTTACCTTGTTTTGATGAGCAATCAAACACTTCTTATTGGAGTAGTGGCACTGTCTTTAAGCACTCCATGATGTGCCAAGTAATGACAATCCACATCAGATTTATTATAGATCACCTTCTCAATGAATCCTCTATCTTCTTGCTCTTGCAAGATTTTCTGATAATGATCCAAGTAATCCACATCCTTCTGAAACTTGATGGGTCTGCTGTCGAAGTCTGCTCATGGCTAAACCAAAAATTTGTCTTCAATCTGAATCTATTGGTTCTCCACGGCAACGCCACAACATACTGTTATCAATTTCAGAATATGTTATAGTGCTCTCAAAGTCCTTTAAGACCCTCTGGTCTTGTTCTCGCAACTCACTGCAATCTATTCCCCAATCTGTCCAAATCCACAATGCGTCCAGATCAGTCTTGGGATTTTCATTATGAGTAGCTTCAATTTCTTCAGTTTGTACAGCTAGCTTCAAAATTGTCACATGAGTCTCCCTAGTGGGGGAAGCACTGCATGTGCCTGTCACCACATAACCGAATATGGTCGGCAGCAATATTAAGTTTCTAACAACCTTTTGAACCCTGGATGCAAAATATTGTAAACATTATCAACCCCTATTAACAATTCAATAGTTGATTGATTCTCAACAGGCAAATCAAAATCTTTATCAGCCAAGTTGATCTTAGTTTTACATAAAGACTTCAAACTTCTCTTAACGTCAAATTTCTTCGCATATTCTGGCAGCTCATCCACCACTATGCAGTCCATTATTATCAAACTTATCTTTATGCGGTATGGCTACGCTTATCATCTCGTATTCATGAACAGGTTTACTAGTTAGATAACCTCTCAAGGCTATCTTTTCAACTCCTTTGGACCTATATTGCACTCTCTCTAGAGCTGATCTTTTAATGAACGTTCTCTCGGCACAAGTATCCAACAGCCCTCTAAGTCGTACCATGCGACCTTTCTTCCCTTTCAGGGGAATTGTTGCTGTTGGTAATATGGATTGCTTACCTGACTTATTTGGTTTTGTCCTGCTCATTTACTGATAGCGTTCCCACTTGTACACCACTTTGTTTATTCTTGCTTTGCTTTCCGGTTTGGTCCTTATCACACAAGATCGATGATGTCTCATCTTACAACCATTAATGCAACTTGGTTTGTCACAGTCCACACTAAAATGCTTCTTAGAAGCACACACAAAACATAACTGTAAAGCTCTAATGCGATTCAACTTTTCATCTCTGGTTGCGTAAGTTTTGCACTGTGTCCACCAATGTTCTTTATCACAAAGAGCACATCTTTTGGATTGCTGATAACTGGACTTTTTACATTCCCTTGGTTTTTTGTCTAACAGCTTGGGATTGATTTACTGTGATATTGGACGACAGGTTTTCAGTTTTATTCACATCAGTTGAAACAAAGGTTCTTAGATTGCAAATTTCCTCTTCTAGGTATTTTTTAAAGGTGTCTAATACCAAACCAATCGTCTCCACACCTACGCTTCACCGTCTCACTGACGCTTTGAGGCAATTTGGTATAGAGCAAAATAGTATAAAGCTCATTTAATTCCAGCTTTTCACTTTCAAGCGATCTTATTGAGCATTCAAATTAGCTCTGAAAGTTTGCAACGATTCAGAATTGGCAGCAGGAGACTCCATTTCTAGCAATCTTCTCACCAGAACATGCTTAATCTCATCTCTTTTTTCCATAAGTAGATAGAAGAAGAGCTACAGCTTGTGGATAATTGGCAGCCTCAAATTTAAATCCCGAGATTAATTTCGAAGCTTCTCCTGTGAGCAAACTTCGTAAATATGAAAACTTCTGAATGCGGGGGGGGTGTTTTTTTGGTTCCAAGTCTTTCCGCTGATGTACTGGACACATGGTATAGTTACCAGAAGGAATTCCATTCTAATATATCTCCAGAGTAATGAGGAAGATCCAGTTTGGGCAATCTAACACGGCTGTAGTAGTGGCGGTGGTTGTGTTAGCGGATTTAGTAACTTCAAACTGTAGTAATAGAGCTATTGAGTCTGCCGATGTGTGTACGGACGTCTCTTGCATATTCAGCTTGATTTATCATTTCATCAGACATTTCTTCTTCTTTAACCGAATCCAAAATTTGTTCATCCAAAACAAGAACTTTGTTCAAATTATCTAAAAGAGAATACCTAAGGGAAGTTATAGCATCAATATCAGTTGAATCGATCACTTCGGTCATCTTCCCAATAAAAACGTGTGATAACGGATTTATAACCGCCACGTCTACGCGTCAACGACTCCATTGTGACAAGACCAAACTCAGAAAATACAAATACACTAAAATAATATTCAAATTTTCAATAATTAATAAATATGCATCCAACTATAATAACTGGGTTCAAAAGTTAAATTAGCAAATTTTCACAAAAGTGATTCATCACCCAATAATTTTCTCCCAAATTAAACAATCAATGAAAAGGAGAATTTTATTATACGTGCGTAGTGGAATGTGCAGGCCCTGTCCCATACTTAACCCAGCCCTAAATCTGAAGGGGAAGGACGGGGTAACCACGATCCTATTCACCTTCTACCACCCTTTACTTTTCACATATTTGTTTGACTCAACGCAAATACGTTGAGCCAACGCCCTGTAACTTTTATGATGAAAATGAATCCCATCTCTTGCTAAATCACATTCTGATAATAAAGTAGGGATCACCCTAACTCTCGTATCTCGCTTTAATTTTTTGTTTAAATAGTTTTTTCTTTTTTGATAGTTTTCGGCAGAGGTTCTAGATGGTGTTTACGTACTCTATTATAACAAAAACCTCTGAATTATTGACTGTACGTAGACTTTCTACCAATCCTAGAATATTTTTGTGAACATATTCACCAGGTTAGGGTTATCTCCTGGTACATCTAAGTCATTGCTACCTATGAACAAGATAGTGATACTAGGCCCATAGGTAGTAAGTTCGGTTATCAGGCCAGGTGTCATAAGGTTGGTTGTAACAGCCCCTGGTCTACCAAATGTCTTATATTCTAAGGGTTCCAATAATGCCGATCTACCACTATTAAAACAACTTCTCCATATGGGTGACATGAGAATGTCCCACAATAGCTACTTTACGATTCATTATTAAATTAAGAAGAGATATAATATTCTAACAACGAGAAATTTACATTAATTCAAAGTAAGGGAAAATAACAAAACCAAATTTAAGGCTTAAGGCAAGCAGGACAAGGCCTTACTAATTTAGTTAAAACTTCATATTCAAAACTGTATTTAATCAAACCTGAATACCCCCTCTTACCTACAAATGACGCGAAAAAAAGTAAATTTAATGTTCCTTGCGGCACCTCAAAATGAGAAAAGGAAAACGGGTTAACCACGTCTGGTTATGTAGGCAGGATACCGCATACTAATTTAAAGAAACGCGCAAAAACAAAATGAGACAACAAGGTTATGGAGGGCAGGCATTATCCAGCAAAACATTAACACAACATAGTTAATAGCAAGAAAACACTGCATAAATGTCCTACAGAATAACCAAACAGTACTAATCGTACAACACGTGACTAAACCAAAGAATTATTATATGATCGGCGTTCAAAACTAAGAAATTATCAAAAATCTCACAAATTCACATAAACCTGGTTAACACGGCAACATATTTCTGCGGACGTATACTAAAGATTCACAAAACTGGCTTACGACATCATATATACGCGGACAAGTACTACAAACTTTTACCAATAACTTAGCTCACAACACCAAATATACTACCGACATATCCTGGTCACGGCACCAAATATGTTACTCATTAGGGCAAACAAGCAACAAGATATAATGACTTCAGTCAATTACAGAAATTACTAATTACCAGATTCGTTTAAGAGAACTCAAGACCCTTTCTCTACATAAAGGAATTCATTGCGGTTTGTGTTCCAGACATAAAGGACCTATATACTATATTCATGTTTTGCCCCGAATTATTACTTACTAGTTAAACATGAAGTTGTTGCCGAGTTCGGATTACAATAGGCAACGGGTAAACCACGATACCACTAATATATATTCAATCTTACCCAGTCACGGAATCCCACGCACAGATATGCATATCCCTAGCGATTTATCCCAGTCAAGGCAAATTAAATAATATATCAGATAATACTCATCCAAACTTCGGTGATTAATCCATCCACTTCAATAAATGC
The DNA here is from genome assembly GCF_015104395.2 of Macrobrachium nipponense. Lineage (NCBI taxonomy): Eukaryota > Metazoa > Arthropoda > Malacostraca > Decapoda > Palaemonidae > Macrobrachium > Macrobrachium nipponense. The sequence goes on from NC_087205.1 coordinate 68,167,288, forward strand.
TGGGAAGGAACGACATCGTTAATCGAAGTGAAATCCTTTTCACTCTGATTAAGTTCTCCCGTTACCAACCCACTCTACCAGTACCAATGTTTGAGAAACGACTGACTTCATACCCTTTGCTCACTTCTGTGTCGAAAATAATATGTCGCTCTCTCCCAAACACACGACTTCGGCCTCGTTCGCTCACGACAAAATTAACAACAAAACGAACGAAGCCACAAAACCAACACGAACCGAATGAAAACTATCAAACAACTTACATCGCATTGTTAACCAATTATACAAACCATTCACAAGACATATTCTTGGTAACAACGCTTATTACAATTAAATATAAATAAAACATTCATTTGTATACAACCTGCACATTTCCACTTAACGCTATGTAATATAAAGGAACATTTTCCATATACAGCATGAACATAGATATTCAATAAAAATTGATTTTCCATGTCGTTATTGTAAGTCACGACAGCCCGAGATAGTTTTAGCTAGATTGCGTATTGGCCTCACTAAATGTACTCACAGGTATCTAATGATGGGTGAAGTGGATAGGCAGGTTCCTCGCTGTTCCACCTGTCATGTGGATTTGACTGTGGTGCATATTTTGTTGAGTGGCCTCATTTTGAAAATAACGTAGAGCTTGTTTTCCCGCAAATAAGACTCTGTGGATATTTTAGATGAGGTGCTCAGGCAGAGCAAATTATGACACATTTCAAGAAATAGTAGTCTTTTTTTACGAATTATAATTTTATTCTCTAATTGATTTAGGTTTCTTGTTTGACTTTTATGAATGAATGAATTGCATGTTAGATTGATTGTGTGCATGTTTGCATGTGCGATAGTTTAGTTTATTTTTTGTCTATAATTTAATAGTATTTATTGTCAAAGATATATACTGTGGACCCCGTATTTGTGTTCTTTGGATTTGCAGACTCACACATTCACGGATTTCTCTCTGGAACATTTCCCGGCATTATTCCTGGAAAATTTGCATATTTGCGGTATTTTTCTATGAGAAATATCCACAAGTTCTGGTTTTTTTTTTATCAATTTCATCATACAATGCACTTTTTGTGATAAAAACTATTAAAAAAAACCAAGTACTACTATATGAATTTTAGTGGGTTTTTCTTGAGTTTTAACTAACAAAATAGGCTGTTTATAGTGTTTTTATAGGGGTTCCAAACATTCGCGGTTACTAACTATTCACAGGGGGTCTGGTACACATCCCCCATGAATAAGGGGGGACCACTGTATATCCAGAATGGCCCCACGGCTCCGGCGCTTTGATATGTGCCAAAATTTTATAGTCTAATCTAATCTGCTGTTTACCAAGGTAAATGGGCGGTCTACTGTAATTGTTGTCGCCATTAGGATTTTTCTCCACTCAGAACTTGTATTCAGTGCATAGCAAACTTTTTGATCTTCCTCAGGGATGAGAAAGGCTTGTCTGTTTCCGCCATTAGAGGCTACGGTGCGGCCCTGAGTTTTAGTGTTACGTCTTAGAGGTGTTAACATATCCTCATCCTGGAACTCTCCTTGTTTAAAGGGTTTTGAGCAGTTGTGTTCTCCAAGGGAGCTTAAGCCTCCAATGTGGGATGTTTCCTTGGTCCTGAGAAATTTCACTAAAGCTCCTTATGAGCCTTTAAGTCATTCATCTGACAGGAACTTGACACTCAAAACGGTTTTCCTCCTTGCCTTGGCTGCTTTGAAGAGAGTGAAGCACACCAAGGGTTGGGGTCAGTGTCCTTCAAATTTGTCCCAGAATTCGTGGCCTAAGACCCAGAATCCCTTGGTGCAGGATGACAAGTTTGCCTCCTTCTATCTCTGGATGACTTTGTGGGCGGTGATTCTGAAGAGCTCTTATTGTGTCCTGTCAGGGCTCTGCATTGCTATCTTAAGAGGACGCGACATCTTAGGCCAGGTTGTCATAAGAAAGAGGTGTCCAAGAATACAATCTCTTTTTGGTTATGTGAAGCTATCAGACAGGCATATTCGACTCTTGATGATTCTGCCGCTGTGTCTGTGCAGGCTAGAGCACATGACGTCAGGGGTATTGGTCCCTCTCTGGCTTTCAAGAAGAATTTTGCTCTTCATAGAGCACTGGTACTTGGTTTATGCCAGTCCATGTTCACCAACCTCTTATCTTAAGGATGTTGCCACAGATCAATGGACACTTTTTCCTTGGGTCCTATGGTGGTTGCCCAACAGATCGTGCAACTCATTGTTACCCTTAACTGGGCCGTTTGTGATCTTACCTAAGATAATTGTCTGGAAGAGAGAATGAGTGAGTTGGCTGGTCTCTTTCTTTCTCTTGTTCCTTTCCTTCTTCCTACGGCAGGTTGGGGCAATGGACGTGCCATTTGTTCTGTAACCGGTTTCTGATACAGGTGAGTAAGGTAGTCATACTGGTAGTTTGGTTGCTTTGTGTTAAAATAGTCAAACCCAATATTCAGTAGCATATACACCGCTCTCAAGGAAGGGGAGTGAGGAGTAATAACGAACCCTGATGCATTGGTTTGTTATCAAACAGTCAGAATTTCTCTTTAGTTTCCTACTGCAATGAATCTTCCCATATATTATTGTATGTAAACCCAGTTGGCTGAGTTGTTGGATATCAGTTTGTTTATCTTTCTCACTGGCATTAGTGTGTCTCCTGTAGATATTTCTTTCGGAGTTAGGAATGGTTGTCCCCCAGTCAGTTTAGGATGTCTGTACCTCCCACCAAGTACAGTACGTTTCCCAATTACCCGAGAATTTGGTCAATCCATAGCCTCACAGAATTGGAAATTCGCAGATTTTGAAACACATACCTTATGGGAATAATAATTCCATAGGGCCAAGGCAAACGGCAACTTACCCCAGTCAAAGTTTTTTATACTACCCATTATCAATACTTTTATGTACTATACTGTAATTTTTTCTAATATGAAATTGTTCTTATGATAAATAAACAAACATAAAAAAGGTTTTAGTAACTGAAAAGCTTAAAACTACACACAAAATGGTGAAAACTCCCACATGTAAACAGTGACTGTACTATACAGTCATTTCCTTTAAAAATCCGTTTTGGATGGAATTTCCTCTACCTATCCTCTACCAAAAATACCTTCAAACTCCTCTATCATATCCTCCGTGAAGAGTTCTGCTAAAGGAAGGCTTGTGAACCATTTGAGGTGACGGGAACTGGCAGATCATGTCTTCACTCCCGTTAGGCCTAAACTGGTTATGAGCGCCTGTACTAGTTTCTTTGTCCGGCACGTTCACTATGTAATCGTTTTCATATAAATTTATTCTATGATTAAAAAGAACTGATGAAAATTCAAAATTTGATACTAAATTACAATTTCTTAAAAAGAAATTATAAAAATTAAAAATTCAATATGAAATGACAGTTTCTTGAAAAGTTTAGATCGAACAATTCTCTCTCTCTCTCTCTCTCTCTCCTCCTATCTTCTCTCTCTCTCTCAAAACACATCTGCTTCTCTGTTAATCAGTTTTACCTGTCATTTTCATAAAAATATATTTCAACAATAGAAAAAAATAAATGATTGAATGCCAAAAGTTACTCAAAACAAGTTAACCTAGACAAAAAAATACTTTTATGTTAAGCAATAACGGATTTCAAGTTGTTGACTGCTGCCAAAATGGAAGTTGCTCCTTCCTTCGTCTTTAACTTAAGGGCAAGTTTTTTAGTTTCAAGAAAATAGGTCTTCCTCTTCGACTTCTAGGCAGATGCATACATGATGAGGATGATCAGAATACACTTCGCAGATCTGAGTAATTTGTATGACGATGGTGATGACACCAATCATTCATATACACTGCGCTAAGACATCACAAATGCGTGAGGCAGAGCCTTCCGTCTTAGCTAATGGCTGAGCAGGAAATCTTTCTCTCACATTCCCCCTTGGATGAGTAATATTATTTTTTTCCTCCAAGCATTCCCTCCACTCATTCTCAGATACAGCACACACCCCCCCCCCCCCCCCTCCCACACCTAAAATACTTGAAAAGACAATAGATTTGATACGTTTTGCGGCGCATGACTCGCAGACTTTGAACGGCTTCACAGATACAGAAAATCTATATTTGAGAACTAGCGACCGCATAAAAGGAGAATTGCACAATTCGAACATGCATAATTCCGGACCCGACTATAAGTCTATCCTGTTGTTAAAACTAAAGGTTTGTTCATATATGAACTAATGACAAATTTTCTAAGACAATTTGTATTTTTCACAGCTACAAACCTGAGGTCGTAATGTTCTACTGCCCACCTCTACCTGCCCCTCTGTCAGCTTATGATATCCTGGGTCGGGAAAGACTAAACACGATAGCGTGGAAGCACTGTCTTGGACCAGTTTTCACCTGATATACACACGCGTTGCCAGATCTCACAGACTCCTTGCTTTTCAATCTCTGATTGTTTAACTGGATCCAGCTAGGCGCTAGAAAATTATCCTATTGTTAAGACCGAAGGTTTGTAGCTATGAAAAAGAGAAATTGTCATAGAAAATTTGTCATTTTATTAATATTTTGTTGTGTTTATATATATTAATATTTGAGAATTAGTAAATCATTTTTATCATAGATATTTAGTCACAATTAATGAAGATATTTAGTGAATATTGTAAATAATGCTCTTTGAAAAAATCTCATCCTAAACACTTTACATAATATCATTTCAAAGTATCTTACACATAACTGTACCCTTGAAAATATATGGCTTACAGCTATGTGTGAACATCCCTAAGACTGTTACTGTACTCTTACCAAGGCAAAAACTAATCAAGTTATCCCTGTATTCAGACATGCTCATTTTCTTTCATACAGTAGTATTCAAGCCATACTGTTTGCTTTTAATGGATAAAGTAGATACAGTGGAACCTCTACATACGAAAGTCCCAATGTACCAAAAAATTCAGGCCACGAAAGCAAAGACGAAGATTTTTTTGCTTCTGTGTACCAAAAGAATTCAGGTGTGAAAGGGTAAACTCCAAGATTCGTGTGGGCCACCGAGAACCAATTTTAAAACTGGCGCGCCGCCAACTCAGTAGACTTGCCACCATCTCCCGCTCTCCCATTGGTTCCTGATGGTAGTCACCGCTGTAAGATCCTGCTCTCTATTGGTCAGCATCTGTCCCATCATGCCTCTATGTAAAGGCGTTCCTTGACCATTTTTTGCTGCAGCATTATTGTAAACACCTGGGAATTCGTTCGTTCACATATTTTGTTGTTAACGTAAATTCGTGTTAGTGATTTCGCTTTCGTTGTACTGTAAGTTACTTTATCATGTTGTGTGTGAACTTAATTTAATGTCTTACGTTATTAGCCATGGGTCCCAGAATGTTGCTGAAGTTCATGGAAAGAAGAGGATGTTTTCTATGGAGACAAAGATGGAGATAATCAAGAAGTGTTAAAATTAGTTTTCTGCCATTTGTTAATGTGCTTCGTAAAGTTTAGTGTTAATGTTTTCTGCCGTTTTTTAATGTTTCGTAAAGTGTTCATGTTTTCTGCCGTTTGTCCTCCCCCCCCTTTGTCGCCACTTTTGGACATCACCTCACTCGAAAGGTAAGGTTCCACATTTTACTACATATGTACGTACATTTACACACACAATTTCTTGTACCCTTTACACTAATACACTTTATTTTACAGGTACAGTAATGGTTAGGTTAAGTATTGAATGGTCCAAATTGTTGTATTTGCATTGTTTATTGGTCAATTTAGCTTTTATTATTAAATTTACTCTGGTGTTTTTGTAGGGCTTGGAACGAATTAGGCAATTTACATGTAAACACGTAGTTCTTTAGATATGAAAAAAAATCAGATTACGAAGGCCCGCTTCGGAACGGCATTAATTTCGTAACCTTGAGGCACTACTGTAGAGGTAAAACGTTTCTTTCACGCGAGATTTGTGATTGGAACTTTGCGCATCATTTGGCAGAAGTTCTTTAAGAAAAAAATTTATATATTTTATTGATGTTTGCTGTGTTTACATTAATGTTGATATTTGAAAAGTAGTAAATAATTTCTTTATCATAAAAAATGTATTTAACCACAAAAATAAAATGAACGTGTAGTAGTGAATACTGGGGTTTCATCTAATTTTCAGGGATCTCAGGCACAGTGCCCTGCCTTTCTTGTTTTCTTTCTATCAGAAGGGTAGAAAGTCCATAGGAACAGATAAAAAATTCTTTTAAGTCAAATGCAATAAGATGTACCCACCTCAGCCACCCCACTTTGTCCCCCATTAGCCAGAGGAAAAGAATGGAATAGAGAGCATAGGTAACCCCATCTCTTCCCCCCTAATCTCCCAGATTTTAATGACCTGGTTTCCCTAAATTCTGAGCCTAATGCTTAAGGAATACTTATATAGAGAGGCCTTTGGTTTGTATCCTAGGATTAATAACAAACTTGTTTCAAAAAATCTGTTTTAGTTTAATTTACACAGTTTACCTGATAATACCTGATAATTTCATTTAATCATGAACAAGTCTTATAATCCAATTAGTAGATTCTCAATGTTGATTTTTTCTGTAATATTTGTACTCTCTTATTTTGCCTTTGAAGTGTGTGTGTATTTTTTTATGTTAAAGTTAGTGTAGTATACGTACATTGTTCTTATATATTATATAAATATAAGATCATTATTAATTACAGATTTTTTCCACTAGGTGGGTGGTTTTGATGGTTCCACTGGATTAAATAGTGCCGAGATGTATGATTCTAAGTCTTATGAGTGGCGCATGATTGACTCCAATGTCTACGAGACGATCATCATTGGTTGTTGGTGTTGTTAGTGGACTTCTTTATGCTGTAAGTCTGTCACGGTTGTTATTTTATAAAAAATTTTCCAGTGAAATTATTTTAGTTTTTCATAAATATCAGTCATCATTTGTTGGAAGTTGAAATGAATTGATGGCTCATCTATTTTCAGAAGAAATAAAATTGTTCAGAAACCTTCTGCAACATTGCCTTTTTTGTTTGCATACACAAAAACTCACCCACAGCACATTTAAGACCCATACAAACAGTACTTTTTACCCCTTACACACTGACAACTGGAAATTAAAGCTCTTCCATTCCAGTATTTCTTGTAGTGCAGATTTCATGATCAGGTTTACTTGTCAATTTCTAGTAGTTCATTGAATCCGGCATCAAAACTTGTGTAGACAACAGTTTATGGGCGGAATAAACAGTCGTCTACAAGAATGGATGAACTGATAGAATTAACTTAGTTCCTCCAACTGACTGTCAGGTTGTGTGGACGGGTAAGCAACAATTTGTGATTTTTCTCTCATCTAGCTTTCTCCTGGGGTGATCTCACTGCTTTGACTAGAATTGTGTACTACTACAAAACAGGCAGATAAAGAATTTTGATCGGAATTGATACAATAGTATTGGTGGGCTCAACCTTGTTTGTGAAAATAATAAGTAAAGAATAGATGAGAAGTACAAAAAAAAAGTCATGACAATGGTCAGAGTTGAAGACAAATTTCTGTAGCAAATGGTACATATGAATCTAGCAGCACCAAAACCATAATATAATTAGTTCAGCTGAAAAGTTATTATAATGATAGGGGAGAGTATGTCAATGTGCAGACGAGATGATGAATTTGTTATTGCTGGGAAAACAGATGCAGCTAAACTCAGGGAAACTCCCGCCTGACAAGCAAGTTTTGTCGGACAAACTTATCAGTGATATTTTATTTCAAGCTTATTTGAATTTCCTTACTGTTAACAGTAGAATGACACAGAATCCCCTAATGGGTCACATTCTTCCATACCAAATGTAAACCTAACTGATTTGTTTGCACAAAGACAACAGGTTGTGCTTATTTTCCTGCTTAAGCAGCTCAGCTTAGCAGTAGCAGTGAACACTAATATTAGGTAAATCATTTATTTATCATACAAAACTAATACAACAAATGTACTTACACATAAAAAATTTTCTCATCACAGTAAGAAAGAAAGAGAGAGAGAGATATGAGAAGGAAGGGAGAATAGAGAGAGAGAGATTATATTATTATTAAATGTTATTATTTAATCATATTAAACTTAACATTAATATGTATTTGAAAATTAGTACATATTTTTTATTGTAATAAATATATTTAGTCATGAAAATAACATCAAAATACACTTATTATGAATATTTCTTGACAAAACAGTCTGCAAGTTGCCAAATTTTTTGCAAATAATTATTAAGTGAATTGCTGTGACAGCTAGTCAATATATAGTACTTCCACCTCCTCATCACCCAGCAGTGTCCATCCTTGTGATAGTATTGTCACAATGAAGACAATAAGAAATGAGGGTGCTAACCTCAATTTGACAATCCAACTGACAATTTTACTCTTGCTCTTTTAATTTAGACACTAACCTCGTCAAATAGTCATGGTGTGAACTGACAGGTAAACCGTGATCATGAATATTCTGCTAATATGCGTCAACAGTGAGTTCCACAAGGGTTCTCAAATCTATGTCATGATAAAAATTTCTTATCGGGTAGGATATTTTCATTTGCATCTTGTAAAATCCACTAGTTCACCAACCATTTTCATTCTTAAAGAAAAACTTTTTTCTCCTAAAATCATGTATACTCAGATTTACCCATCAATATAAGATACTTTTTTTTTCTTTGCATACTCATCTTCATGTACAGGTTTCCTCATTAACAGAGTAATTCAGCAACACGAACCCCATATATTACTGAAGTGTCTATGTCAGACACAGGAAGAAAGTGTACATACGGTATATATGAGGCGTTTAGTTGCAGAGGAGGGTATTCACCACTTTTGTCAGTTTTGAGTTTTGCATAGCATTGTATTGACCAATCCTTCTAGTTTCTGAAAATGCATCACAAACCCTTCCCTGACATCGGCAAAATGGTCAAAAATCGCTCAGAGTAAAGTTATCTATTCGCATCTAGCAAGCGGCAGTGGGCAAGCATCTGAAAGTACAAGTCAGTGAGAGGTATTCACCACCCACACCACCTGAGTATCCAGTGTAACATGTAACAAGGAAACAAAGGGTAGTTCTGCAAAAAACTAAATGATAGCTAGAATAACAGTTGGATTACTGTACTTAAATTTTCTTATTCAATCTTTAAGTCCATTTTATGGACAGAAAAAATTAAAAGGTACTATTTTCCTCTTTACTTTTACAAGAAATTATCTGTGGATTTTATTTTAATCCTGAAAGATTAACTTCCTCCAATTTATTTTGTACTTTAAGGTTGGGGGCTATGATGGCGCATCACGTCAGTGTTTAGCATCTGTTGAGTGTTACAGTCCAGAGTCAGATGTTTGGACGTCTGTAGCGGAAATGTCGGCTCGTAGAAGTGGAGCAGGTAGGAACTTTTGGAGATTTGGCCTATTCATATACTAGTTGCGTATTGTTAGGTTCTGTCAATGAGATACCCAGTGTTTTAAAATGGCTAGTACAGCAGTGGTCATTTTCTGAGTAATGTATAATTAAGTGCAGTATATTGCAAGAAACCATTAGTTACTTGAACTAACATCACAAAGAGCTGTTTTTCACTTCAGATGTTTAACATTTCTTGCTGCTGTCTATACCCATGTTTTGCTGAGTGGTAGTCATTGGAAGTTGGGAGGTGAAGTTGGTTATTATTAATTATAAGAAATAGTGATGAATAATTACTTAAGCCATTAAGTTGGTAAGCCTGGTTGAATTTTTGAAAATAGCATTTTGTGAGGCTGTGCAGGCTGTGTATGCATGTTTATTTATGTATGCGCACGCAGTGCATTACAACAAACCATTCTGCATAGTTTTCTATGCTCTCTCAAAAACAAATGTATAAGTGTGTTAACACCCACATACACAGACTGAAAAATATGTATCACACTACTTTATTATGTGCAATACTATATAGGACCGCATTAAATGAATGGCAATAAAGATAATGCACTGTACCAGAGAAAGGGGCAGATTGGTTGTTGCTGCAGAGTAAGTATGTATTGTTTAGTAACTTGTGTTAAAACAATAGTTTTTATTTTCATATATTTTATGTTTTTTTGTTATTTCACATAACGGTATACATATTTTGTAAGCATACCCAGTAAGTGTAGGTATAACTGCTATAGCAGTTGGTTATTATTTTTAAGGTAAACCATCCGGTACTGTATTGTATATATTTTTATAGGCAATTCATTAGGCTGATATAAAACTGAAATTGAAAGAGTGGATATTTCAGAATTATGAAAATCTCAAAATACCAGTTAGGGTAGGCTATTAATTATTAGGTGTGAAATTGCTGTTCATGAGAATCAAATAAGTGAGTTGTTCCAAGGTACAGTAGAGCCTCGGTTCTCGACGATAATTCGTTCCAGAAGGAGCGTCGAAATTCGATTATTTTGAGAAATGAATCAAGTTTTCCCATAAGGAATAACTGAAAATGGATTAATCCGTTCTTGACCATCAGTTATTACCTAACCTTGCCTTTTTTCTTTAACAATACATTACATGTAAATTACAACTAAATAAGTTAAAAGTTAAATATCATGTTAAAAGTATATTTATAATTTTAAATGTATAAAGGTACACTGTATAAAAGAAAACTAGCCTGTGTCCAACTGATTGTTGACCAAGATCCATAGGCTACCTAGGTAAATAGTAAGTAGAACGTAGTGTAGTGGGTAGGCATAAAACGTGTTGCTAACATAATAAAAATATTGAAAAAGCAAGTCTAATTATTACAGTAAATTAATAAACTATTAAAATTAAACCCAATTTATATTTATCAAAAACTTGCAAAAATTTGCCTACAAAAGTAAGTCAGCATTTAAGGATGTAAACAAACCATAGCGCAGCCCTGGTGGTTTATATCGGGACTATAGTAGTAAAGAAACCATATCTCGCTATAAGCCTAAAAACATTTACATTCGATATTAATTTATTGTAAATCTTTTACGGAGTCGGACTGCAATACTGTATACAAAATCGCTTGAAAATTATCTTTCAGTAAATGTAATGTTATGATACTTAACGATTTTGTTCTCATAAATGTCCTTATAAAAAAGGTGCGTCTTTTACGGCAAATTGTCCAATATGGGCTGGTATCAAGCTTATTGGACTTTGGACCAAATTATTATGGTACTGCCTTGCTTGTTACATATAATACGTACGCATAAGTAAAAGAATCTTCGTAATGTTCTTTAATTACTATACCATTACGTACCCAGCATCTCTTGAGTTTAATATCAAGCTAACTCTTTTTTTTTTTTTTTTCTTTTCTTTCTTTTTACGACGACGCTTATAAACGAAGCATACAGATTGCGTTTTTCAGTCCAGCGGCATGCGTTGCATATGTAAACTGTGTCACTACCAGACCTCATATGTAAACATTGACATCTTTTTGACAGTAGACATAAAAGAATCGTCTTAATTTCTATAATTATTCTATACCCATAGCGGCTTCTCTGATTAAGCTAGGCTAACTTCCTCCTTTACCAGCAAAAAGCCTAACAAAGATTAAGATTGCGTTCGCTACCGAACGGCACATGTTACGTATGTGACAGTGGTTTCACTACCAAATCTCACGTAAACAATGACGTATTTTTACAGTAGACATAAAAGAATCTACTTAATTTCTATAATTAATGTATACCGTAGTGGATTCTGAGTTAAAACCTAAGGAAACTAACCTCTTCTTTACCGGCACGCTTAAAAAGCTTAGATTGCGTTGCTACCGAACCGAACATGTTACGTATGTAACTGGTTCACTACCAAACTCTTACACGTAAACATTAACGTACTACAGTACGACATAAAAGATTCTTTTCTTAATTTCTTAATTACTACGCACTTAATATGGCATAGTGGCTTCTCTGATAAACTATGACTAACTTCTTCTTTACCGGGAAAGCTTAAACAAAGCTTAAAGATTGCATTCGCTACCGAACCGCACATGTAACCTACGTACGTAACATTTGTCTTCATTCCAAACCTAACACTTAAATACGTATTGCATTTGCTACTGAAACTCGCGCCTCAGTGTGAGCATGGTTTTTAAAATATGTCTACGCTTGAAAAAAAAATCAAGCAAGGGTGCTTGATTAAATCTTTTTTTCGCTCATCACTTTCATGCAGAGGAGAGGATAGACGAAACTTAAGGTTTATTTTGGAGTTGGAAATGATGGAAACATTTTGAAGAAGGAAAACGCTTTTCCATTATTTCAGAGATTAACAATAGCCAAAGGTTTTAATAGATAGCCAGTAGTAATGTTGGGACCCATGATGAATCAAAAGGTAATTGCGTATAGAGTTGATACCACCGAAAAAGCAAACGAAATGCGCGCAAGGTGTACAAGACACGACACATGTTTGAATGTTTGTAAACATTAGTTGCGGACTTTAAACAATGCTGAGTGGCGTCACCAGTGTTACCAACCGTTTTGCTAAATTATGCTAGTCGGTCCAAGCAAGAATTTATGCCAAATATGGTGCAATTTTGTGCCAGAATTATGCTATTAATCTATCATTATCTCATTTCTCTAATACATTCGAGCTAAAACAACGATGTAATGGAAATTTAAAACATTTATATATTAGGTGAAATGATAAAAAGTGACGAACAGACAATATTATAACTAATAATTTGATGATCTTTACATGTTAGGAAACTCGTAATAAAACACCATTTTTCTTTAATAGATCACATACGCAATCACTAGTACACTATTTGATATGCAATCACTATTATACTATTTGACAAATGTGTGAAGATCACACATACAAATGTGAAGAAAAACAACAAATTTTACTTATTACTGCATCATTACCATGCCACTCACAACCATTTTTCTTTAACAGGTCACATAAACAATTAATAAATACTTGAAACTGTGTGAAAATTACTTCAAATATAACATTTTGTTATTTACTGATATTTACTGAAAAATTAAAACTAAAAAAAAAGGTAAACAAACAAACCAGTCTCTACTCAAGAAGAAAAAACATACGTACTTATTACTTGATCATTATCATGCCACTGAAACACTATTTTTCTTTAACAGATCACATACATAATGAATAAATACTTGAAAATTGTGTGAAAATCACTTCAGACATAATTAAAATTTTGATTACTGAAAAAAAATAAAACCTAAAAAAGGAAAAAAAGTAATTCTTTACTCATGAAGAAAAAACATTATTAACACTTTACTGATCGTTTGTCATGCCACTGTGGGTATTTATTTATATTCACAAAATTTAACATTCCTTAGTTGGGTTCAAACTTAGCAATTAACTTATTTGTTAGTGCTGCTTTTGAGGCAATTTCACTTGTAGATACATTCACTATAGCTGTGTATGAAATTGAGGAATTTTCTTCATTTTATTTAAAATTTTAGTGAAAATACATTCTAAAATTGTACTAGAACCCTAAGTGTGAAAGAAATTATGCTAAGCTCCAATTCTTGGGTCAAATTGTGCTAAAAAACATGAAATTATGCTACATTTGGTAGCACTGGATGACGCCAACTAGCGGCGGCTGGCGGAAACAGTTTTGTTTACAAACATCATATGGTTGGGGGTCGGAAACTGGTTTTTTGGTTGAAAACAGATACAAAGTTTATTGGAAATTTAGTGGCGAAATCCGATTATGTCGAGTACTAATACGGTCGTGAACCGGGTTTCTACTGTACGTTAATGTGTTTGCTATTTACTCATTTTTGTTATTTAACAAATTTTGTTACTGGGAAAGACTGACCCCAGAACTGTGTTAAGCTGAGGTGTCATGGTAATGATTCATTATTACTTGAGGTAGGGAATTAAAAACTTTTTATGGAACAAGAAATTTTAAAAACTTTTTATGGAACAAGAAATTTTATCTTTCGACCTCATTTTTATGAACAGCACTGTTATTAGGCATTTTAAAAACTTGTTTCTAGAACAGAGGATGGATGGACTCTGGACTTTGTTAGTTTCCCAAAGTGAGGTGGTTGATAGTGGTATAAATAAACTAACTGGTTGTGGATTTGAAGCACCATCAAAATTTATACAATTGTCAATTTTTCAGGTGTTGGTGTTCTAGATGGGTTGCTGTATGCAGTTGGGGGTCATGATGGACCATTGGTTAGGAAAAGTGTAGAAGTGTTTAACCCCGACAACAATGGCTGGAGCCCTGTTGCCGACATTGAATCTTTGTAGGAGAAATGCAGGTATGTATAGTACCTCATTTATGTTAACTGTAGATCAGTTTCATTCTTTTGTTATCCTCTCTCTCTCTCTCTCTCTCTCTCTCTCTCTCTCTCGTCTCTCTCTCTCTCTCTCTCTCTCTCTCTTTGCTATCCAGATTCCTTTAGGAGGTGAGGATGGCAAGGGGGATCCACTGCAGGGACTGTTTGCACTCTAATAGCCTACTATCTCTGCTGTTGCTCCAACCAGACTTTGGGAACTTTAGCCCTTTCACTTCTCCTATAAAAGTTTCCTGTGTCCCTCTTCTTCTTTCATTGATGACCTGTGAATGGCATTGATTATCATAATGCCGGCCTATACCTTGAACACACCACACCAATAGGGTAGGTAATGTATAGGTGATCTCCTACCTTACTTCTTAGTGGACCCCACCTAATCCTATTCTTCTTTATTACCTATATAGATTTACCACTTTTCTCCAACTTTCCTCTTGCTTGTCACTGCAGCCAAGGGCCAAAAACTGATGGCTCGGGGACTGTGGCCAGGTTGCTGACTCTTCTTCTCTTCTATTGAAGATCCCATTCTTAGTGGAACAGAACTCAAGAGGACAAAATATGCCGGTTATCTAAATTCTTAGCTTGATTTCAAGGCTCTGCATGTGTAAATGACCATAGTTTGGGCATTTCTGGTCTTACGTTGCATTTGAAAATGAAAGAGTAAGAGTAATATCCTTCCACCTAAACCCTATGCAGTGTTTTGATAGCTTGAATTTTGGCCACTCATCAAGAGAGTGTAAAAATACAGAATTTTTTAACCCTTAATCGCCGAGCAGGTGTTTCCGAAAGTGTCTCCCGTATGCCGGCGGCGTTCGTGAGTGAGCACCGAAGTGGAAAAAAAGTTTTTTTTAAAAATCACAGCACGCTTCATTTTCAAGATGAAGAGTTCATTTTTGGCTCCTTTTTTTTGTCATTGCCTGAAGTTTAGTATGCAACCATGAGAAATGAAAAAAAATATCATTATCATATATACATTTTGGAATATATGACAGCACAAAAAAAAATGTCATATATAATTGTATACAAATCGTGCTGTGAGCAAAACGGTTAAAGCTAATGAGTTAATTATTTTTTTGTTGTATTGTACACTAAATTGCGATGATTTTGGTATATATAACAAATTGTAAAACGATCAAAGCAACACAGAAATTATTTTCACTATGATGCATGAATTCGTAACGTGCTGACGTAAAAGAAAGTTTTTTTCAAAAATTCACCATAAATCAAAATATTGTCCTAGAGACTTCCAGTTTGTTGCAAAATGAAGGTAACTGATTGAATATTACTAGGCCGTAAGTGTTGTAGCTTACAATTGCAGGTCGAATTTCTTCTAATTATCGCTATTTATATGAAAATATTTCAAAACTGATAAAAGACAACCATTGGTTGTTTTTAGTTGTATTCTACATGAAATTGCGCACATTTTCATATATAAAACTTTATGTAACGGCTAATATGAATCAGTGCAAACATTACGACAATCAGACGAACAAATTTCTGATTATTTCGGCAGTTACCGCTCCGACAGAGGAAAAAGGTTTTTGTACATGCAACTTACCCAGCAGATATATACTTAGCTATAGACTTGGTCGTCCTGACAGAATTTCAAAACTCGCGGCATACGCGACAGGTAGGTCAGGTGATCTACCATTCCCGCTGCTGGGTGGCGGGATCCGGAACCATTCCCGTTTTCTAAACCAGATTTTCTCTGTCGCCGGTGCTAACAACATCTGTTGTTAGTTCCTCCTACTTGGATTTCTTCTCGTTTGCCGAGGATTAAGATTGGTTCTATATTTGGTGACGTATTCTTTTTCTCTGGGTTGGCATACGCTAATTGTGGACTCTTTTTCGATTTTGATTAGGAATTTTCTCTCACGATGTCTGATGTTAAGGCTTCTCCTGTGTATAGGGTGTACAAGGGGGAGGATTGAAGACTAGGTTACCGAAAGCTTCGGTAGACCCTCATAATGCGTGCTCGAAATGTAGAGGGGACTGAATGTTCATTGAATAACACCTGTAATGAATGCGAGAATTTAACAGAACTTGAATGGAAAAACTTAACCTCTTATGTAAAGAAACTTGAGAGAGATAGGGTTAGGAAGGCTTCCGCTAGGACCTCCAGTAGATCTTGCTCGTTAGAACAAGAATATGATAACGTTGTAGTTACTAACGTTTCTCCCTTAACCTCAGCTCCTTCTCCCTTTATTGAATCCAAGGATTCGTCCTCTGAAAGGGAAACCGTGAAAGCCTCTATCAAGAAGCTACAAGCTCAGCTACGAGCTATGGATAAAGGTAAGAGTGATGATAGTGATATGTGCAGTGTACCCAGTGCAGTGGAGTCTGACCGGTTCTGCATTCCTCCTAGGCCTAGACCTCTTTCAAACTCCCAGGACCAGGGGAGGAGGAATGTCAACAGCCGCAGGGAGGATGTGGAACATCCCCAACGGTCAGGCGTCCCTTCGGTAGATCCTGAAGTAGCGTCCCAGGCTACCTTGGATAGCCGCAGAAAAGGCATCCTAAGGGAGTGTTTTTTTCGAGACGTGGATGGAGTTCTTCGCCACCCACAATCGTGCCCCTTTTGAAAAAAGAGCCTGGAAGGCTCCTAAAGGAGACGCTGCGGATTCAGGCCCAGAGCATTTCCAGAGGATTGGCCTTCGGATCATAAGAAGGCGAGGCAGGATGCGCCCTCTCCTCAAGATCCCACGAAGAGGTTCCTGATCAGCCTACAGGAGCAGCTGTCCTCTTTGGTAGGCTCCTTTACCAAAGACTCTACAAGAAGGAAGGACACGTCTCTTCCTGTCAAGAGCTCCACAAGGAAGCCCGCTGTCAGCAAGCGCCCCTCTTCTGCTAGGAGGGAGCTCTCGGACTCTCCCAGCGCTCTCTCCAGATTCTAGAGACTCTTTTTTGACAGGAGTTTTTCTCCTGATAAGCGCTCCCCTTTGCCCTATAGGCACTCTTCTCCTCATGGTAGGCGCTCTCCCCAGAACAGACGCCTGGAGCCTAACAGAAACACCTCGGTCCAGGAGCACTCTCCCGTAATTCCAGAGGTTCACTGCTGCTCCCTTAGGAGTCTCCAGAGACGCCAGGAGACTAGCGAACACCAGGAACATAGTAGGAGCCACGATCATTTCATGCGCAAGGAGCCCACCGAGCGCCAGGAACTTAGCAGGTGCCAAGATCATGTCAGGCGCCAGGAGACGAGCAGGCGCCAGGAGCCTAGCGAGCGCCAGAAGAATAGTAGGCGCCACGATCCCGTCAGGCGCAAGAAGTCTGTCGGACTCCAGGATCTTCACAGAACCCCTTCTTTTAGGAGTTCTTCCCCTCCTAAATGATAGGAGTCTCAGATCCCTTCGAGATATTATAACTCAATAATGACAGAGGTTTGTCTCGAGATGAGCGTACTCCTTCTCGGGAAAGGAGTCCTTCTCCTGGTAAGAGCCCCCTCCCGTCCAAACGATCTCCCTCAGTCGGAGCATTGGAGGAAATTTCGGATGAGGATAGCCCTGTGGATGCAGCAGTCTCGGACTACAAGAGGCTTTCATTACTTCTCCTCAAGGAGTTCGGAGACTCCCTTCATCCTGCTGATCCGCCCTCACCGGGTTCTCTTATGTCTAGTACCAGAGCTCATAAGTCCTCATCATTTGTAAAGATGCGCCCTGCTCTCTGCATGAAGAAGGCATTGAAGAATTTTGGAGAGAATGGCTGCAATCCAGAGGGAAGCGGGGCAAGACGTGTTTTCCTGCCCTCCTTCCAAATTAACAGAAAAACATGGAAGGTGGTACGAGACCAAAGAGCCGATGGGATTGGGTCTCCCTTCATCGGCAGACACTGGAATTTGCATCTTTAGTAGATTCCTCTAGGAGACGGTCTCTACTTTCAGGCGAAGGCACTTGGGGGATGTGTGAGCTCGACCATCTTCTCAAGGGCCTTTTTAGAACATTGGAAGTATTCAACTTCATGGACTGGGTCTTGGGGGCATTAGCTAAGAGAGCCCAGGACGCAGATTTCGTCACTATGGAGGAGCTCTCTAGTGTTTTGGCCTGCCTAGATAGAGCGGTGATGGACGGCTCAGTTGAAATTGCTTCTCTCTTTGGAACAGGAGTGCTGAAGAAGAGATCAGTTTATAGTTCCTTCCTTACGAAAGCAGTATCTCCTCGGCAGAGATCCTCCCTTTTACAGTAGTACCTCGAGATACGAAAGGCTCTACTTACGAAAAACTGAGATACGAAAGCCAATGCGAAAAATTTTACTGCTCTACATACGAAAGGTTGTTGCTGTAAAGTCCCGAGATTCGCCCGGACTGCCGAGAACAATTTTAAAACTCCCGCACCGCCAAACTGAGTAAACTCGCACCATCCTCCCGCTCTCCCATTGGTTCCTGATGCTAGTCACCCCATAAGGTCCTGCTCTCCTATTGGTCAGCATCTACCCCTTGTGCTTTAAGTATTCTATTGGTAAAAGGATGCTGTAAATTGAAAAACTTATTCATGCAATACATTTAATAAAAAAAAAAAAAAAAAAAAATAAGTTAAAGATAGAATAAAGAATAGAAATGATGGTTATTATACTGTTTGGTAGTTTCAGTAGTTGAAGAGAGATACTTAAATGGAATGGACAATTTATGGCTTACTGTGTAAGTGATTGCTTGTCGATCGTTCGATACTCGTAAGTGCTGGATGTAAACAGACCGTTTGAAGCTTTTTTTTTTGTTTTTATTTTTTTTTTTTTTTGTTTATTATAGTTAATGGTTACTTAATAATTATTTGAAATGAGTACATCTAATACATTTAATAAAAAAATTGTGAATTAGATATCATAAACTATAAAATAAATCAGACTGCCAACAAATACGTATTTTGTTCATGAATCTTACCTGCCAGATATATATATAGCTGTATTCTCCGAAGTCCGACAGAATTTCAAAACTCCCGGCACACGCAGGTCGGCAGGGTGGTTGTACCATTCCCGCCGCTGGGAGGCGGGCGTAAGGAACCATTCCCATTTTCTGTCAGATATTTTCTGTCGCCGGTGCAGACAACAAGTGTTTTCTGCACCTCCGTCATTGGATTTTGGACACTCTTTTGGTCACTTGAGTATCCCCGATTGATTTTTGGTTATTTGATTAGGATCGGTGGTTAGGCATACGCTAATTGTGGATTGTTTTTTATTTTGGCGTTGATTTTTCCTTAACTTACGATGTCTGGATCTAGTTCGACTAGGCCAGAGTATGTTGTGTGGAAGAATGCAAGGTTAGGCTACCGAAAACTTCGGTAGACCCTCATACAGTGTGCGCGAATTGTAGGAAACATGTTTGTATGTTTGATGAGCGCTGCAACGAGTGTGAAAATATGTCTTGCTGATTCTGCGTGGAAGGGCTTATGAATCATAGTACGTAAACTAGAACGTGATAGTGTGAGGAGGTCTTCCTCCAGGCGTGTAACACAAGTTACCCGTCCAGTAGAATTTATCCCTCCAAAGACCTGTGATGCCTTCGGGCCCTACAATAGTGTCTTTGGAGGGTAATACCCTATCTGTGATTTTTTAAATCTTTGCGTAGCCTGGAATCATGTTTGCATTGGAAAGTTATATTATTAGTGTAGTGGAAGTATAGGGATAATGCCCATGAGTGTTCATTCTATCGCGTAAGCGTATAAATTTCTCATTGACAAAACACTACGCGTGATGGCTCTCCCTACCTCGGTGAGGCAGAATGTAGTAGGGAGGTAGCTGTCCAAGTGTCTAAAATACTCTACGTTTGTTCATAAAACTTACCAGTCAGATATATGTATATATATATTTGCTGGTTAATTGTGTATTAGCGATGTTGTATCATAGTAATATTATTTTTGCCCTTACGTCATATTACTATCAAACGGTTTGTATGGTTCAAGTTATATACTCATACATAGTTACTCCTACGGAGGACAACCGAGAGTACGATTATTCTTATTACATTTAATCGGTTCTCCCTGCAAACTATTCAGGGGTTGCCGGTTTCCCTATTTTTAAAACATTTAAGGTATTGTTATGACAATAACCAAGTTAGCCTTTTATATTTAGCAAATTCAGTTTCGCTAAATAGACCAGTTTGATGGATTTTGGTTTCTGCTCTATAATGATAGTAAACCTATTCATTCGTAGAATGGGTGTAGGTGGCAACTCAGGCAGAGCAGTGCGAGAACGACGAACGTTCTCTGAGTCTGCTGTCACTAATTGCGTAATGCCCAGTGCTCAGTTTTCCATCTGATTGTCTGCCATACGGGCGGTAGGTTACGTCTCTCTCTCTCTCTCCTGCGGGATTGACGGACTAACCGTATTTCTAACCTACTAATCACGGCCTTAGCCTCGGGTTGAGGGGAATTCTAGCATACATGGCTGAACATCTTCACTTTGCGAGAATTTTTTCATTAAAAAAAAAAAATAAATAAATAAATAAATAAAATAATAAATATATATATATATTATATATATATATATATATATATATATATATATATGTGTATGTAGTATGTGTATATATATATGTATGTGTATATGTATATATATATGTATAGATATATGTGTAAATGTATATATATATGTATATGGTTGACCTTTTTTTCGGTTCTGTTTACCGCATGGTAACAGAATTCTGTCCGAGTCTACAGCGGCATAGCACACATGATTTCCCTCGAAACAGAATGATGTTGCAAGAGATGCAGTCAATTAGCTCCGCCGAGACGTCCATTGCTCGATTATGAAGGGGACTCCTTCCGCTGCCAAATACGACAGCGCCGAGCGCGACGCTCGGCAGGACGCTTGGATGGACGCACAATGTAATGCTTCTTCAGACATTCGCCGAGAATCAGAGAATAGTAATGGGTCTCAGGAAGGAGACTTTTAGAAGAAACAAATGAACAATCTTCTACAGTGTCTTCAAATTACTCCTGTTTAAGTGAAACGCAGCCTTATTAGGGAAGGAAACATGCTCGGTGAGGGAATGAATGAATTGCAGGGGACCATTCCTCGCTGGAGAAGTTTGTTTTCCTGAATAGACTGAAATTCACACCTCTCCAGTTTTTCCTGCAGAAAAAACTGGAATAGCATAGATGATCTAGAAATGATTCTGAACATCTCTCATAGTCAAGATTCGTCTATATGGTGATGTCATGGCTCATAATCTCTAGAATTTGAATCTTGAAAGATTACTTTAGGTCTTCAGAGACGTCCTCCCCGCGCAGGAGTTGGAACTCTCGGAGGGTCCTCGCTCCCTCTGAGGAGAACGAAGACCTATAGGTCGCACAGAAGGCAGCCGTCGTCGTTGGTTCCTCGGAGGGGGACGCTTCTCGTCATTCCATGCTCCTCCTGCTTGGCAGTCGTCTCCTGGGCAATTGGAAGACTTTCCGCAGTAAAAGAGAGCTAAGATGTATGATGTATGGTCTCAGGGAGGGGGACGCTTCACGTCCTCTCTCTTTTCTACTGTGTTGCGATCTTCGGTAGCCTTCCAAAAGAACATGGCACTCAATGACATCTTGAATGCCACATTTTGGCGTAGTAATTCAGTGTTTGCCTCTCACTACCTTCGGGAGGTGAGGATTACATACGAGAACTGCTACTCTTTGGGCCCATATGTTGCAGCAGACAATATATTGGGGACAGAGAGTAGCACTCTTCCTATCTTTTAGAAAATATGTTAGTTTGGACTTTTTAATTTTATTTCTTTTTATTTTTTATTTTTATTATGTTTATGTAGGTGTTTAGTTTTTTGTGGTCTTGGTAGGCCGCCTTAGGCGGACTTCCCTCCATTAGCCTTGGTTTTACGAAGTTTAACCAGATAGGCTAGGTCAGGTGGTAATGTTTTTGCTTGCGCCCTCATAGTAGGGTAAAATGTTTTTTGTCACAGTGTGGTCACGCCCCCATTGACAAATCATCTGGAGCGCACCAGCTACATAGGTCACGTCCTTGCTGGTACCTCCAGTGAAGCATTAACAGCATTCGGTGTCTAAACAACACCTATATGATCTGTCACATTGTGGTCACGCTCCCCGTGACAGTTCTTTAGAGCGCACCAGCTACACAGGTCACGTCCTTGCTGGCACCTCTAGGAATGCAGTACGACGAAATTGGAGGTCTTATTCAATATAGGATCTAGTTTGCATTGTGGTCACGCCCCCGTTGACAGATCCTCTAGAACTCAACAGCTTCACAGGTCACTACCTAGCTGGAGTCTCTAGTAAAGCCGAAGCAGACTTGGGTGACGGTACTCACGAAGTCAGCTATGCTAACAGTTAAGGAACCAAAATATCAATCATATATATGCAATTGTTTCCCAAAATCGAATCTTCTCCACCCCCTTCCTCCAAAGGTGGGATTCAGCTATATATATATCGGCATGGTAAGGATTCATGAACAAAAATGATATTGTTATGATACAATAAAGTTTGTTCATACTTACCTGGCAGGATATATATAATCAAAGTGGCCCACCCACCTCCCCTCAGGAGACAGTGGCACTAGAAAAATCTGACAGAAAATGGGAATGGTTCCTTACGCCCGCCTCCCAGCGGTGGGAATGGGTACTACCACTTGGCCGACCACTGCGTGTGCCGGGAGTTTTGAAATTCTGTCGGACTTCGGAGAATACAGCTATATATATATCTGCCAGGTAAGTATGAACAAACTTTATTGTATCATAACAATATCATTTTTTAGAATTCTTCTTCTGTTTTATTATTACGTTACGTATACGTATGTTTCATTATAGCTGTCAGTTAAAAATCGGTATCTCCATTAGGTAAAGATAGAATAAAGAATAGAAATGAATGGTTATTATACTGTTTGGTAGTTTCATT
>NC_087205.1:68190843-68256762 GCF_015104395.2 Macrobrachium nipponense
TTATTTTATCAATTTCATCGTCAATGGCATTTTTTGCGATAAAACTATTAAAAAACCAGGTATAAACATTTTTAATAGGTATTTCTTGAGTTTTAACTAACAAAATACATAGGCAGTTTTAAGTATTTTTATAGGGGTTTCAGCTATTCACACGGAGGGGGTCGGGTACACATCCCCCGCAAATAGGGGGTGAACACTGCAGTACATAGTCATTTACAGCTTTCAGCTGTTTTATGTCTAAATAAATTTATATATCCCGAAGTGATAATGAAAAAAAAAAAATTTAGGTTGGTTTATTGACAATTATGCCCATTGTTTGTATAAATGACACCCTGAACTGCAAATTGTGAAAGACTAGTTAAAAATGTCTGAATGAATAATTCAGGATAGGATCAGGTAAGTTATTTACTGTTTTGGACTTTATATAGAAATAAACATATCAGCGCTCTCCATTAATGCAAATTTTAGGTAACATAAATCAAGAGAGAGCACAGTTCTATTCATTTGATTATACAGGCGGCCCTCGGTTAGCGGCAGGGTTTCCGTTCCTGGCTGTCGATGCTAAGGGATTTTCGATGCTAAGCGATTTTAAAGCCTACGGCCGCCGCACACCTTCTTTCGAAATTCTACACCAGTTAACAGCGCCCTAGACCAGTTAAACGGCGCCTTAATCCCACGATCGTGCAATAAGTAAAATTATATTTATGCAGTATAGATCTATAGAATTTACTGTACAGTACATTATAGTATTATAAATACTGTAAAGGGAAAAAAAGCCCAGCTTTAATCCTTTGGGTGTCTAGAGTATGTAAAGATATTATAAGGTGTTATACAGTGTACAGGTAGCTGTAGTGTTCAAGTTACAATAATTCGTCTTACAATAATCCGATTTTATGAGAGACCAATTTACAATAGCCTAACTTTATCCCATCTTCTAGTTACATAAGTTCAAAAACAGCAAAAGAGAATGCTGAAAGTATGGTTTTAACGTTATACTCGTTGCATAAACGTGTACAGCCATGAACAGCTGAACGTGAAACTACTTTTTTTTTTTTAGGACAACCGAATTCGATAACATCTGTTTGGCTTGTATTTCAATCATCGTACTATAGTACACTATTATACCGTAGCTGTTATAAATGACGTTATGTAGAATAGAACTGAGATATCTTAATATAATAACTATTCGCTATAGATCAAAGATCAATCGGGAAATAGTATACTGTTTAAATTTAAACCTACTTATAACTGCAGCTGAGAATACTGTTCAAGCTGCTAATGACTATTATCGTGCATCGGCAACAAGGATAAAACTCCAGTAAACGTATGCCATCAAACACAACCGTTGATAAAATAGAGATAAAATCATTTTAATCAAAACTACTGTGCTTGAAAGAACACATTTTACTGTTGGTTTCACGCCGATATAAGATGCATAACGTAAAGTTCGTATTATGGTGATATAAAGGAAAATTGCAAACGGAATCACGTAATTTTTTCATGTAATAAACATGCCGCCAACGTAATCTGTTAATGGGGGGGATAAGCACAATGACAATGAAACATATTCAAGTCATATTTCCACCTAAAAACATGTCATATAAGGAAAATTAACTTTGTCTGATATAAGTCAAGTATCTAGATATTCGTTTATGCCAACTAGAAGCAAGAAAATTCGCTCAGAATTGCGTTAAATATGGCAAAACAAACTCGTGTTCACCATCAGTTGATTTGAAACCAAAACATTGGCCGCTCCGCAGAATACTAGCTTAGATTTGTAGTAGTATATTTTATAATACAATAATATTAGAATACATACAATATTATTGGATACAGTGAAGTAATGTATAACATTTTAAAGGATTTATGGAAAAGATGCATAATTAATAAAATAACACTATGCATTTTTCGGAACTGTGGCGGACATGAAAAACATCCTCTGACAACGTGGAGGGTAGTTACAAAAGCTGCCTTAATTTGTATCATATTTATGTACAAAAATAAAAATACCCTATACGTAATATATTTTCATACACATTTTAAACATAAATTTGCACTCTTTTTAACTATATTTTCGGAAGAGCGGCAGGCAGCTGCTTACAAGAATGAACATGAAAAAACGCAATGCATGTATATATCAGGTGAAAACTGGTCAAAGACCGCGCACCCATGTTATCGCATTTAGTCTATTTCTTAACTGCCTGGGTGAGAGTTGCGGTTGCTTGCTCTGAGCCATTTACCCAGTTATTTGCCCGTTTTCGCTATTTTGCTTACCTGTGTGTGTGTTTCTGTTGTTATGGCTTCCTCTGCGTCATCTCGACCTTGCCAATGTATGTGCCGAGGAACCGAGGTTTCCCGTGTTCTTGTTTCTTGCTTCTTTGGTTACAGACCCACACACCACATGCAGTAGGCGTTATGCTAATGTTTGTACTATAGCAAATCCCTGCCAGGAATGTCTTGTGGGGCCTAAATTGCAGTGGAAGTTATTTTATAGTAGGAGAAAGCATCGTAGAATTTCTACTCTTTCTTCGTGGGAAGGGTTTTCATCGCCTCACCCAGATGCTTTGTCTTCTTCCACAGTCACACCCCATGATGCTCTAGTTTGTGTTCCTGTGTCTCCTTCCTTTTCTTCCATCAATTCGTCGTTGGAAGTATCAGGAGGCCCTCAGGCTGATTTAATGTGTGTGTAATGTCGCCCCCTCTTCCTCTGGGGTTAATTTGCTTCCTGGGAGGGAGAAGGCTATTTCATGTTTCATCTGTTTCAGGTTCGGAGGCTTCCAAAATGGCGGTGCTCTGGGCGTCACATGGGCTACGGGGTTCACCCTCCTTGGAGGGTTTGCTGACACATTTCATGGATGCTCACCTCCCCAGCTCTACCTCCTCCCCGTGGCCTTCTCTATGTTGGTGCCCGTGGTCAGCCATTTTGTATCACTCCGCCAGTGAGGCCTGCTGCTAGCTCGGGTCAGGGGAGGCCGTGACGTCTCTCAGCACCACTAGTCACATCACTCCCAGTTTCATTCATCTCCCTGCTACGTCGGCGCCATTGGTTGGGGCTGCTGCACTGCCTCGCTCCTCTGTGTCATCATTTGCTCCCGTGACATCGTTACTGCCATCCAGGACATATCCTCTTCCTTTCGTGTCGTCTGTGTCTTCTCTTGTGGATCTGTCCAAGGCTTAATGTCAGGCGGTTCTTAAAAGATTGGACTGGTTTGGAGGATAGGTTTGCTGCCTTCTCTGCTGAGAAGGCTATGAGCAAACGTGTTGCGTCATCTCCCCCTCTGCTGCCAAGAGGGTGTGTAAGGAAGGAGTGGTGTCTTCCTCCCCTCCATCACCCCCATCTCCACTGTGTCGGCGTATCAAGTGTTGGAGGGTTAAGGACTTCACTATTTCTTCGTCAGTGAGTGAAGAGCAGCACGTCCGTGTTCCTGAGTGTTAGTGTTATGTCTGCTGTGCAATCTGCTGTGGCTGCGTCGTCCTCTTCTTCGGGACACGAGTGTGTTGCAACCTTACGCGTATGTGCACTTGTTGGTGATTTATCTGCTACTTCTGCTCTGGTGCCTATTTGTCATCATAAGGATCTTAAGGCACCTGTGAAAAGATTGAAAGTTTTGAATGTGGAAGTGGTGCAGCCGGGGAGTTCGCCTTCCCCTCCCGTTGATGCTGTTTGGGGTTCGACTCCAAAGAATTCTTGTTCTACATCAAGAGTTTGAGATGCTTCTTCGTCACACATACATGCATCTCCTCATGCTCTGCTCCACGTGGATGCGTACATGGACACATACGTGAGTGAACTATTGCGAGTGTTCGTAGTAGTGTTCCTAGTTTGTGATTGGTTCGTCACAGGAGTTGGCTCATGGCCTTAGTCTGGACAGGTCTTTGGTGTCTGTTGGCTGGTGCTTCAAGTTCTTTGGCTGCTGGGTCTGCAGTTGGTTTGCACAAGAAAGGTGTGTTGGATAAGCCTGCATCTTCTCGTTTTCAGTCTCCATTGTCGGAGCAGGAGGAAGGAGAGAGACTAGAGTTTTTGTTTTCCTTTACCAAGGTTGTTGATTTCATTTGTGGGTTTAATAATCTGGAGAGTAGGACTCAAGCTCGGTCGTCTTTCACTCCTACTTGCTTGGAAGCCTAGGCTCGGTCGTCTTCACTCCTACTTGCTTGGAAGCCTTGCTGGGGGCTATGCAAGATCCTAAATCGTTGTTTCAGCTTCCGTTATCAGGGCATGTCCAGTCAGTCTTGCAAAAGGTGAATGCTTCTGTCAGATCGATACGGATCTCTTCGGTCAAGGGGTTCTTCCAAGTTGCTTCCTCCACCACTCACAAGGCATAGGAAGTATTATGCTACAAACTCTGTCTGCTTGTTGCCTCGACATCTTAACCCAGACATACGTCTCAGGCCAGGGTTGACTTGGGAGCAGGTGAGGTTGGTGGCGCTGTTCTTGTCTCCGCAGGAAGCCTCAGCTTTGGAGCCTATGGCACCCTCCATGTTCCAGACGGTGTCATGGTTAGGCTTCTGGTCGACGGCCATTGCCAAGATTGCGTCTGACAGGTCTGCAGAAGGGTTGGTGAGTGCTTCTTCTCTTGTCAGGTTGTTGCAGTCTGGGGGCAAGACATTTTTGTATCTTGCACATCTTATGTCATTTTGTGGGCTAATCTTCTGATCAGAAGAGACACGGTGTTGTCCAGGATGGCAAGATCGGTTGACCCCTGAGTCCTTGTTGACACTCAGGAATGTGGATCTGTTGGATTCTCAGTTCCTGTTTCCTCAGACTGAGCTGGAGGACACAATAGACCGGCGGCGAGCTGACACAAAGGATAGGCTGGTGCACCAGGCTATGTCCAAGTCGGAGTCTCATTCTCAGAGACATCCCCTTCCTCCTCCTCCTCCTCCTCCTGTTCAGCAGCAAATGCAGAGGTCATTGCCTAGTAAGTCATCTAGGAGTTCGGTTTTGGCTGGGCCCTCTCATTCATCACCTCAGCCTACATTGGAGGACCAACGTCCCTTTCGGTCCTGCTCTTTCAGGTCAAGGAGGAGCTCCAGGGGTAGAAATAAGGGGGGTCATTGATAGGTTGGGCGCCTCTCCCTTTCCTTTGCCACTGGTGGGGGAGTGCTTGGGGGAGACCTATGCTGGACCTCTTTGCAACCCAGTTCAACAGGAAACTATAGGTTTTCTGTTCTGTGGTTCCGGATCCTCTGGCGTTAGCGGAGGACACATTCTAACATCCTTAGGACAACCTGGAGGTGTATGCCTTCCCTCCGTTTTGTTTGATCCGCCAATTGCTGAACAGGACAATGAGCTTGCAGATTCTCAAGATGACACTAGTAGCTCCTCTGTGGCCACAGGCAGCATAGTTTCCTGATCTGCTGTCATTGTTGTCAGAGGTGCCGAGGGAGATTATCCCGTGGCAGCAGCATCTTTGTCAGCCGCACGTAGAAAGATTCCACCAGTCAATAGAATCCCTGTCTCTTCATGGTTGAAAGCTATCAAGTATCTCCTCTGAGTGAGAGGCTCTTCTCAGAAGATAGCAGGACGTATGTCCAGCACTCTCAGGAAATCTACCTCTGCTACTTCTGGGACCCCTTCTGGTGGGGCTCCCCGGGTCCCTCCTGGTGGGGCACCCCAACCCTCCCCCCCTTGGTGGGGCTTCCCATGCCTCCCCTGGTGGCCCTTTTCAGGCCCCCTCTGGTGGGGCTCCTCATGCTACAGAGACTCTGTGCTAGCCAGGGGACCTTGGTTCCAGGGTTCAAGCCGGGTTTCAATATGTTGACAACTTCTCTCTGTCAGGGACATTGCCCGACATTGAGGCCTCACCTGATCCTGACATTACAGTGCACCGTGGAGATGGAGGGCCTCTCTATTGGTAGAAGAGGGCCCTTTCTCCCTCTTCGCTTCATTCATGGTCATTTAGCCGTGATAGAAAACCAAAAGCAAAGCAGAAAGGGCAAGTGAGGGCCCATCATCTAAAAGATCTGTAACACCTAGATCTAGATCAAGAAGTACCGGTAAAACTGATAAGACCTCTCACCAGGACACTTAATTCCTAAATTAGTAGAGAATTTCAAGATCCTTTCATCCTCTAAATAATGGCTCTCATGTAATGGAACATCTGTGGCTTTATACCAAATAGAGAGCAAGTTCGGGTTCTCTTTAAGGAACATGATATATCTGCGATGTGTCTACAGGAGACAGAGTTGGGAGAGCACACTCCCAAATTGGGTTTTAGTTATTCATTTCATAGGTCTCCACCCCTGATAGGTGTACATGTTCAGGGAGACACAGACATCATAGTCCGCAAGTATGTTAATCAGAAGGTTGTTCAATTGAACACAGTGTTGCAGGTTTGTGCAGTTCAAATTTTCAATTATAAATGGATCACTATTTGTTCACTATACCTTGATCCATCATTAGAAAATAGATTGCAGGATGCGCAGGGTAATCCTTGTCAGCTAGAATTAAACAATCTACAGACATTGATAGACCTACTTCCTCAACCCTTCATTCTGATGGGATATTTTAATGCCAAGCACACCCTCTGGGGAGAGCCAAACTGTGACCGGTGGGGTTTAATAATAGAACAACTGCTTGACTTGAATGACATCACTTTAATGAACGATGGTTCACCTACAAGACATGACATTTTTCACAATACTGATTCGGCCATTGACCTCACTATTTGCTCTTCGTCTTTGAGGTTAGATTACCAGTGGGTAGTAGACCAGAATGATCATGGAAGTGATTATTGGCCCATTCTCTTAAAGTATGTTTAAAATATTCCATCTCCATGTTTACCCAAATGGAATGTATGAGAAGCTAACTGGGGATTATTAAAAAAAGCTACTAAAGTTGATCAGGAGATAAATGATTTTCAGAGTCCAACATCTGCTTATGAGTATTTAATTAGTATATTGCTGTGTGGCGCCATGCTGTCTATTCCTCGAGCTTCTGGTAAACCTTGGTGTTCTGTAGTACCTTGGTGGAGTGATGCATGTGCCTTGAGCCGAAAGATAACAAGAACTTGCTACAACAGATATTGTAGGTATCCTTACTTATTCAATAAAATTATCTATAAAAGAGCTCTTGCTAAGCAAAAGAAAACATTTAAGCTAGCAAGGAGGGAATCCTTTATTAGATACATAAGTGAATTGAAATATGACTCCCCTATATTATTAGTCTGGAACAATCTGAAAGCTGCAAGGGAAATATTCTCCATCTCCCTTCCCTATATTGAAAATTGATGGCTTCCTTATGTCTGATTCTGGAGAAGTTGGAGAAACATTTGGTAGGCATTTCTCCAATATATCTAGTGCCCTACACTACTCTCCTGCATTCAGGAATATTAGGGACAGTACCACGGTTTTTCCTCCTGTTAGATTAAATTCAGTGTTATAATCTTCCTTTCACCTTGAAAGAATTAGATCATGCAATCTCGTTATCTTTCTTAACATCTCCTGGAGAAGATTATATACTGTACACAATGATTTTTAATCTGCCTAGAAGTACAAAGCAATGTTTTTTAGATGTTTTAAACAGATTTTGGCTTTCAGGAACTTTGCCAGAGCCTTGGAAGATATCAGCCATTGTTCCTGTTTTAAAACCTTTTAAAGATTCCTACCTTCCTAAGAACTATAGGCCAATTGCTCTAACTAGTTGTTTTAGCAAGATATAAGAGAGCATGGTCAATGCTCGACTTGTGTGGTATTTGGAGTCAAAGAATCTTTTATCTAACTTGCAGTTTGACTTTAGGAAAAGCAGAAGAACCTCTGATCCTCTGATGTTCCTTACTCGGGAGATACATAATGCTTTTTCCATACAAAACCAGACTATTGCAGTGCTCTTTGACCTAGAAAAACCCTACGACACTACCTGGCGAGGGGGTATCCTTATCCTTATGTTGACGGGTATTGTGGGTAATTTGTTCTATAGTCTTAAAGATTTTTTGTTGGAACGTTACCTGAAAGTAAGGGTGGGCTCTTACAGTTCTGCTTACCCTCAAGAAGAAGAGTTACCTCAGGGAAGCATCCTTAGTCCAACACACTTTAATGTAGCTGTCAACGGTCTACTAGAACAAGTTCCTGTTGGGGTGCATAGTCTGGCCTTTGCCAATGATTATGCAATAATCTGTAGTAACTATACAGCTGTTAAAGCTTGTCAAAAGATCCAGACTGCTATTAAAGCTGCAACATCATGGGCCAGTGCTAAAGGGCTCAAATTTTCACCAGAAAAAACCCAAACTGTACGATTTTGTTGATTAACCCTTAAACGCCAAAGCGGTAAAAAAAAAAAAATGTCTCCCGTGTGCCGGAGGTGTTTCAGAGTGAGCGCGGAAGCGGAAAAAATATTTTTTTCAAAAAATCACAGCGCGCTTAGTTTTCAAGATTAAGAGTTCATTTTTGGCTCCTTTTTTTGTCATTGGCTGAAGTTTAGTATGCAACCATCAGAAATGAAAAAAAATTATCATTATCATATATAAATAATGCTATATATGATAGCGCAAAAACGAAATTTCATATATAATTGTATTCAAATCGCGCTGTGCGCGAAACAGTTAAAGGTAATGAGTTACTTCTTTTTTCGTTGTAATGTACACTAAATTGCGATCATTTTGGTATATAACACATTGTAAAACGATAAAAGCAACACAGAGAAAATATTATCACAATATAATGCATGAATTCATAACGCACGGACATAAACAATTATTTTTTTCAAAAATTCACCATAAATCTAAATATTGTCCTAGAGACTTCCAATTTCTTTCAAAATGAAGACAAATGATTGAATATTACTATACTGTAAGAATATTAGCTTACAAATGCAGTTTTAGACCATATCTGACTAGCCCTTAAACGCCGACTGGACGTATTTTACGTCGACATTTTTTGTCTCTCGGGTGCCGACTGGACGTATTTTACGTCGACATACAAAAGTTTTTTTTAAAAATTCATTGCGGAAAAATACTTTTAGGCCTACCAGCCAAAAACTCTTGAATCACGCGCCTTGGGGGATGCTGGGAGTTCACGGATCAAGGTATTGTTTTATTTACAATCGTTACGCAGGCGCGCAAGCGCGAATTTCTTTCTTGCCGCACTAAAAAGTATCTGTGACACATCTCGGAAATTATTTCGTCACTTTGACATAATTTTTGTACCATTTTAAATTAGCTGTTACATGGAGTATTATATATGAAAATGTGCGCATTTTTATGAAGAATACCAACAAAAAAATATTCATGATTGTAGCTTTTATCAGTTTTGAGATATTTTCATATAAATAACGTTAAGTGCCAAAATTTCAACCTTCGGTCAACTTTGACTCTATCGAAATGGTCGAAAAACGCAATTGTAAGCTAAAACGCTAATATTTTAGTAATATTCAATCATTTAAATTAATTTTGCAACTAATTGGAAGTCTCTAGCACAATATTTCGATTTATGGTGAATTTATGAAAAAACATTTTCCTTACGTCCGCGCGGTAACTCTTCCGAAAAAATCATACATGCGATTGTGGTAATGTTTGCACCATTTTAAATTAGCCGTTACATAAGGTTTTATATATGAAAATGTGCGCAATTTCATGCACAATACAACTAAAAACAACAAATGGTTGTAGCTTTTATCAATTTTGAAATATTTTCATATTAAAAATGATAAGTGACAAATTTTCAACATTCGGTCAATTTGACTCTACCGAAATGGTCAAAAAACGCAATTGTAAGCTAAACTGCTTATATTCTAGTAATATTCAAGCATTTACCTTCAGTTTGCAACAAATTGGAAGTCTCTGGCACAATATTTTGATTTATGGTGAATTTATGAAAAAAATAAATTTTCTTTACGTCCGCGCGGTAACTCTTCCGAAAAAAATCATACGTGCGATTGTGGTAATATTTGCACCATTTTGAATTAGCCGTTACATAAAGTTTTATATATGAAAATGTGCGCAATTTATCATGTAAAATACAACAAAAAATAATTGAAGGTTGTAGCTTTTCTCATTTTTGAAATATTTGCATATAAATCACGATAAATAGAAAAAAAACCACGTACGGTAGAGTCAAAGTTGACGGAACGTAGTTTCTTTTCTATTTATCGTGATTTATATGCAAATATTTCAAAAATGAGAAAAGCTACAACCTTCAATTATTTTTTTGTTGTATTCTACATGCAATTGCGCACATTTTCATATATAAAACTTTATGTAACGGCTAATTTAAAATGGTGCAAACATTACCACAATCGCACGTATGATTTTTTTGGAAGAGTTACCGCGCGGACGTAAAGAAAATTTTATTTTTTTCATAAATTCACCATAAATCGAAATATTGTGCTAGAGACTTCCAATTTGTTGCAAACTGAAGGTAAATGCTTGAATATTACTAGAATATAAGCGATTTAGCTTACAATTGCGTTTTTCGACCATTTCGGTAGAGTCAAAGTTGACCGAAGGTTTGAAAATTTGTCACTTATCATTTTTAATATGAAAATATTTCAAAATTGATAAAAGCTACAACCATGGGTTGTTTAGTTGTATTGTGCATGAAATTGCGCACATTTTCATATATAAAACTTTATATAACGGCTAATTTAAAATGGTGCAAATATTACCACAATCGCATGTATGATTTTTTCGGAAGATTTACCGCGCGGACGTAAGGAAAAAGTTTTTTCATAAATTCACCATAAATCGAAATATTGTGCTAGAGACTTCCAATTAGTTGCAAAATTAAGTTAAATGATTGAATATTACTAAAATATTAGAGTTTTAGCTTACAATTGCGTTTTTCGACCATTTCGATAGAGTCAAAGTTGACCGAAGGTTGAAATTTTGGCACTTATCGTTATTTATATGAAAATATCTCAAAACTGATAAAAGCTACAATCATGAGTTTTTTTTTGTTGCATTCTTCATAAAAATGCGCACATTTTCATATACAATACTCCATGTAACGGCTAATTTAAAATGGTACAAAAATTATGTCAAAGTGACGAAATAATTTCCGAGATGTGTCACTGATACTTTTTAGTGCGGCAAGAAAGAAATTTGCGCTTGCGCGCCTGCGTAACGATTGTAACAAAACAACACCTTGATCCGTGAACTCCCAGCATCCCCAAGGCGCGTGATTCAAGAGTTTTTGGCTTGTAGGCCTAAGTATTTTTCCGCAAATTTAAAAAAAAACTTTTGTATGTTGACGTAAAATACGTCCAGTCGGCACCCGAGACACAAAAAATGTCGACGTAAAATACCTCCAGTCGGCGTTTAAGGGTTAAGAAGAGTGGAAGAGACCCTACATTGTTTTTAAATTATTCTATTTTACTTTATGAAGATAGCATTAAGTATCTAGTTGTTGCATTTGATAAAAAATTAACTTTACTCAATAAGTTAACGAAGTTGTGTGTAACATGAAGCTTCGTCTTAAAATTTGTGTCAAATTTTAATTGGGGGCAGATCGAATCACCCTTTTTAGGATGTACCAGGTTTTATGCCTAAGCAAAATTGAATATGGTTGTCAAGTTTATGGTTGTGCATGCAAGACAACATTGCAGAAATTAGATGTTATCCATAATATAGCTTTATGTATTTGTACGGGAGCCTATAGAACTTCGCTAGTAGAAAGCCTGTATGTTGAGTCATTTTTTCCCCCTACTATTTATCTGTAGGGAGGAATTAAGTTTGAGATGCATATCAAGAGTACTTATGTCAAAACTGAACCCAAACTATAAGTACGTTAACCCTTTAACGCCGACTGGACGTATTTTACGTCGACATACAAAAGTTTATTTAAAAATTCGCATAAAAATACTTACAGGCCTACCAGCCGAAAACTTTTGAATCACGTTTCTTGGGGGATGCTGTGAGTTCACGGATCAAGGTGTTATTTTGTTTACAATCGTTACACAGGCGCGCAAGCGCGAATTTCTGTCTTGCCGCACTACAAAGTATCGGTGACACATCTCAGAAATTATTTTGTCACTTTGACATAATTTTTGTACCATTTTAAATTAGCCGTTACATGGAGTATTATATATGAAAATATGCGCATTTTCATGTAGAATACAACCAAAAAATACTCATGATTGTAGCTTTTATCAGTTTTGAGATATTTTCATATAAATAACGATAAGTGCCAAAATTTCAACCTTCGGTCAACTTTGACTCTACCGAAATGGTCGATAAACGCAATTGTAAGCTAAAACTCTTATAATTTAGTAATATTCAATCATTTACCTTCATTTTGCAACAAATTGGAAGTCTCTACCACAATATTTCGATTTATGGTGAATTTATGAAAAAATGTTTTCCTTATGTCCACGCGGTAACTTCCGAAAAAAATCATACATGCGATTGTGGTAATGTTTGCACCATTTTAAATTAGCCGTTACATAAAGTTTTATATATAAAAATGTGTGCAATTTCATGTAGAATACAAAAAAAAATAATTGAAGGTTGTAGCTTTTCTCATTTTTGAAATATTTCCATATAAATCACGATAAATAGAAAAAAAAACGACGTTCAGTCAACTTTGACTCTGCCGAAATGGTTGAAAAACGCAATTGTAAGCTAAAACTCTTACAGTCTAGTAATATTCAGTCATTTATCTTCATCTTGAAACAAATTCGAAGTCTCTAGCACAATATTTAGAATTATGGTGAATTAAAAAAAAAAAACTTTCCTTCCCTCTGCGCGCAGATTCTCCCCCGCAAATCTCCAAAATGCGTATGTCGCATTCTCGGAATATTTGCTCCATTTCATATTATGCATTTCATAGAGTTTTATATATGAAAATGTGCGCAATTTCATGTAGAATAAAATGGAAAATATTTTAATGTTGTAGCTTTTCTAATTTCCGAAATAATTGCATATGAAAAAATATATTAAAAAATTTGACATTTGGTCATCTTTAACTCATCAGATATGGTCAAAAACTGCAATTGTAAGCTAATACTCTTACAGTATAGTAATATTCAATCATTTCTCTTCATTTTGAAACAAATTGGAAGTCTCTAGGACCATATTTAGATTTATGGTGAATTTTTGAAAAAAATATTTGTTTACGTCGGCGCGTTACGAATTCATGCATCATTTTGTAATAATATTTTCTCTGTGTTGCTTTTATCGTTTTACAATGTGTTATATACCAAAATGATTGCAATTTAGTGTACATTACAACGAAAAAAAATTAACTTGTTACCTTTAACCGTTTTGCGCATAGAGCGATTTGAATACAATTATATATGAAATTTTGTTTTCGCGCTATCATATATCGCATTATTTATATATGATAATGATAATTTTTTTCATTTCTGATATTTGCATACTAAACTTCAGGCAATGACAAAAAAGGAGCCAAAAATGAACTCTTAATCTTGAAAACTAAGCGCGCTGTGATTTTTTTAAAAATATTTTTTCCGCTTCCGCGCTCACTCCAAGACACCCCCCCCCCCGGCACACAGAAGACAATTTTTAATATACCCCTTCGGCGTTTAAGGGTTAAAGAACCAAATGATAGAGCCTCAAATAGACCTAGACTGCCAAAGTCGGTTGAATTTTGGCTAGCAAGCTCTGCCAGGGAGGTGGGATTACTTCCTCCTGCAGTAGCTGAAATTTTACCCTCAAAGTTTCCTCCTTGGAATAGACTGAACTTAGAGATCTGCCCAATTAGGGACAGCAGGAGCAACAGTTCTGGTGATCAGTTGAGGGCAAGTTTCTTGGATCATGCTTCCAAACATGGTGATTCTTATTATATATATATACTGATGGTCAAAGGGTTCTGACGATGTTAGTTGTGCTGTAGTGACAAGTGATAGTATTATTAAAAAGAAGTTTCCATCTAATTCCTTTGTTTTTACAGCTAAACTACTGGCAGTTCTGACTGCTCTTAAATATATTTTTTATAGTTCTTGTACTAACAAGGTTTTCACTATTTTTACTGACTCTTGATTGTTTTATCCTCTTTTAGAAGCCTGTTCTCTTGCCACCCTTTAGTGCAAGAGGTACAAGTTTGGTTTTATCTTTTAATTAATAGAAGAGGTTTTTCTGTTAGGTTTTGTTTGGTCCTGTCCCATGTTGGAAATAATGGGAATGTGCGAGCCAACGTGGTAGCTAAGGCTGTAACTAGGTTTAGGCACATTTCCAACATGGGCGTCCCTGTTTCTGATTTTAAAAGTACCATATGATTTTATTGTAAAGACCAGTGGCAGGCCCACTGATCTACTTAAGATAATCTTAAATTATAGTCGATTAGGCCTTCTATTCATCCTTGGCCTCATAGCCGGGTGATATAAGGCCCGAGATAGTTTTAGCTAGATTGCGTATTGGCCTCACTAAATGTACTCACAGGTATCTAATGATGGGTGGAGTGGATAGGCAGGTTCCTCGCTGTTCCACCTGTCATGTGGATTTGACTGTGGTGCATATTTTGGTTGAGTGGCCTCATTTTGAAAATAACGTAGAGCTTGTTTTCCCGCAAATAAGACTCTTGTGGATATTTTAGATGAAGGTGCTCAGGCAGAGCAAATTATGACATTTCAAGAAATAGTAGTCTTTTTTACGAATTATAATTTTATTCTCTTAATTGATTTAGGTTTCTTGTTTGACTTTTATGAATGAATGAATTGCATGTTAGATTGATTGTGTGCATGTTTGCATGTGCGATAGTTTAGTTTATTTTTTGTCTATAATTTAATTAGTATTTATTTGTCAAAGATATATACTGTGGACCCCCCGTATTTGTGTTCTTTGGATTCGCAGACTCACACATTCACGGATTTCTCTCTGGAACATTTCCCGGCATTATTCCTGGAAAATTTGCATATTTGCGGTATTTTTCTATGAGAAATATCCACAAGTTCCTGGTATTTTTTATCAATTTCATCATACAATGCACTTTTTGTGATAAAACTATTAAAAAAACCAAGTACTACTATAAGAATTTTTAGTGGGTTTTTCTTGAGTTTTAACTAACAAAATAGGCTGTTTATAGTGTTTTTATAGGGGTTCCAAACATTCGCGGTTACTAACTATTCACTGGGGGTCTGGTACACATCCCCCATGAATACGGGGGGACCACTGTATATCCAGAATGGCCCCACGGCTCCGGCGCTTTGATATGTGCCAAAAATTTTATAGTCTAATCTAATCTTCTGTTTACCAAGGTAAATGGGCGGTCTACTGTAATTGTTGTCGTCAATAGGATTTTTCTCCACTCAGAACTTGTATTCAGTGCATAGCAAACTTTTTGGTCTTCCTCAGGGATGAGAAAGGCTTGTCTGTTTCCGCCATTAGAGGCTACGGTGCGGCCCTGAGTTTAGTGTTACGTCTTAGAGGTGTTAACATATCCTCATCCTGGGAACTCTCCTTGTTTAAAGGGTTTGAGCAGTTGTGTTCTCCAAGGGAGCTTAAGCCTCCAATGTGGGATGTTTCCTTGGTCCTGAGAAATTTCACTAAAGCTCCTTATGAGCCTTTAAGTCATTCATCTGACAGGAACTTGACACTCAAAACGGTTTTCCTCCTTGCCTTGGCTGCTTTGAAGAGAGTGAAGCACACCAAGGGTTGGGGGTCAGTGTCCTTCAAATTTGTCCCAGAATTCGTGGCTAAGACCCAGAATCCCTTGGTGCAGGATGACAAGTTTGCCTCCTTCTATCTCTGGATGACTTTGTGGGCGGTGATTCTGAAGAGCTCTTATTGTGTCCTGTCAGGGCTCTGCATTGCTATCTTAAGAGGACGCGACATCTTAGGCCAGGTTGTCATAAGAAAGAGGTGTCCAAGAATACAATCTCTTTTTTGGTTATGTGAAGCTATCAGACAGGCATATTCGACTCTTGATGATTCTGCCGCTGTGTCTGTGCAGGCTAGAGCACATGACGTCAGGGGTATTGGTCCCTCTCTGGCTTTCAAGAAGAATTTTGCTCTTCATAGAGCACTGGTACTTGGTTATGCCAGTCCATGTTCACCACCTCTTATCTTAAGGATGTTGCCACAGATCAATGGACACTTTTTCCTTGGGTCCTATGGTGGTTGCCCAACAGATCGTGTAACTCATTGTTACCCTTAACTGGGCCGTTTGTATCTTACCTAAGATAATTGTCTGGAAGAGAGAATGAGTGAGTTGGCTGGTCTCTTTCTTTCTCTTGTTCCTTTCCTTCTTCCTACGGGCAGGTTGGGGAATGGACGTGTCATTTGTTGTACCGGTTCTGATACAGGTGAGTAAGGTAGTCATACTGGTAGTTTGGTTGCTTTGTGTTCAAATAGTCAAACCCAATATTCAGTAGCATATACACCGCTTTCAAGGAAGGGGGAGTGAGGAGTAATAACGAACCCTGATGCATTGGTTTGTTATCAAACAGTCAGAATTTCTCTTTAGTTTCCTACTGCAATGAATCTTCCCATATATTATTGTATGTAACCCAGTTGGCTGAGTTGTTGGATATCAGTTTGTTTATCTTCTCACTGGCATTAGTGTGTCTCCTGTAGATATTTCTTTCGGAGTTGGAATGGTGGGTTGTCCCCCAGTCAGTTTAGGATGTCTGTACCTCCCACCAAGTTCAGTACGTTTCCCAATTACGCGAGAATTTGGTCAATCCATAGCCTCACAGAATTGGAAATTCGCAGATTTTGAAACACATACCTTATGGGAATAATTCCATTAGGGCCAAGGCAAACGGCAACTTACCCAGTCAAAGTTTTTTATACTACCCATTATCAATACTTTCTATGTACTATACTGTAATTTTTTCTAATATGAAATTGTTCTTATGGATAAATAAAACATAAAAAAGGTTTTAGTAACTTGAAAAAGCTTAAAACTACACACAAAATGGTGAAAACTCCCACATGTAAACAGTGCCAAACAAGTGTACTGTACTATACAGTCATTTCCTTTAAAAAATCCTTTTGGATGGAATTTCCTCTACCTATCCTCTACCAAAAATACCTTCAAACTCCTCTATCATATCCTCCGTGAAGAGTTCTGCTAAAGGAAGGCTTTGTGAACCATTTGAGGTGACGGGAACTGGCAGATCATGTGTCTTCACTCCCGTTAGGCCTAACTGGTTATGAGCGCCTGTCTCAGTTTCTTTGTCCGGCACGTTCACTATGTAATCGTTTTCATATAAATTTATTCTATGATTAAAAAAGAACTGATGAAAATTCAAAATTTGATACTAAATTACAATTTCTTAAAAAGAAATTATAAAAATTAAAAATTCAATATGAAATGACAGTTTCTTGAAAAGTTTAGATCGAACAATTCTCTCTCTCTCTCTCTCTCTCTCCTCTCTCTCTCTCGCTCTCTCTCCTCAAATCTCTCTCTCTCTCTCTCTCTCTCTCAAACACATCTGCTTCTCTGTTAATCAGTTTTACCTGTCATTTTCATCAAAATCTATTTCAACAATAGAAAAAAATAAATGATTGAATGCCAAAAGTTACTCAAAACAAGTTAACCTAGACAAAAAAATACTTTTATGTTAAGCAATAACGGATTTCAAGTTGTTGACTGCTGCCAAAATGGAAGTTGCTCCTTCCTTCGTCTTTAACTTAAGGGCAAGTTTTTTAGTTTCAAGAAAATAGGTCTTCCTCTTCGACTTCTAGGCAGATGCATACATGATGCGGATGATCAGAATACACTTTGCAGATCCGAGTAATTTGTATGACGATGGTGATGACACCAATCATTCATATACACTGCGCTAAGACATCACAAATGCGTGAGGCAGAGCCTTCCGTCTTAGCTAATGGCTGAGCAGGAAATTTTTCTCTCACATTCCCCTTGGATGAGTAATATTATTTTTTTCCTCCAAGCATTCCCTCCACTCACTCTCAGATACACCCCCCCCCCCCTCCCCCCCCCCCCCCCCCCCCCCCACCACACCCCCCCCCACACCTAAAATACTTGAAAAGACAATAGATTTGATACGTTTTGCGGCGT
This sequence comes from Macrobrachium nipponense, assembly GCF_015104395.2. Lineage (NCBI taxonomy): Eukaryota > Metazoa > Arthropoda > Malacostraca > Decapoda > Palaemonidae > Macrobrachium > Macrobrachium nipponense. The sequence goes on from NC_087205.1 coordinate 68,208,763, forward strand.
CATGACTCGCAGACTTTGAACGGCTTCACAGATACAGAAAATCTATATTTGAGAACTAGCGACCGCATAAAAGGAGAATTGCACAATTCGAACATGCATAATTCCGGACCCGACTATAAGTCTATCCTGTTGTTAAAACTAAAGGTTTGTTCATATATGAACTAATGACAAATTTTCTAAGACAATTTGTATTTTTCACAGCTACAAACCTGAGGTCGTAATGTTCTACTGCCCACCTCTACCTGCCCCTCTGTCAGCTTATGATATCCTGGGTCGGGAAAGACTAAACACGATAGCGTGGAAGCACTGTCTTGGACCAGTTTTCACCTGATATACACACGCGTTGCCAGATCTCACAGACTCCTTGCTTTTCAATCTCTGATTGTTTAACTGGATCCAGCTAGGCGCTAGAAAATTATCCTATTGTTAAGACCGAAGGTTTGTAGCTATGAAAAAGAGAAATTGTCATAGAAAATTTGTCATTTTATTAATATTTTGTTGTGTTTATATTAATATTAATATTTGAGAATTAGTAAATCATTTTTATCATAGAAAATATATTTAGTCACAATTAAATGAAGATAATTAGTGAATATTGTAAATAATGCTCTTTGAAAAAATCTCATCCTAAAACACTTTACATAATATCATTTCAAAGTATCTTACAACATAACTGTACCCTTGAAAATATATGGCTTACAGCTATGTGTGAACATCCCTAAGACTGTTACTGTACTCTTACCAAGGCAAAAACTAATCAAGTTATCCCTGTATTCAGACATGCTCATTTTCTTTCATACAGTAGTATTCAAGCCATACTGTTTGCTTTTAATGGATAAAGTAGATACAGTGGAACCTCTACATACGAAAGTCCCAATGTACAAAAAATTCAGGCTACGAAAGCAAAGACGAAGATTTTTTTGCTTCTGTGTACCAAAAGAATTCAGGTTGTGAAAGGGTAAACTCCAAGATTCGTGTGGGCCACCGAGAACAATTTTAAAACTGGCGCGCCGCCAACTCAGTAGACTTGCCACCATCCTCCCGCTCTCCCATTGGTTCCTGATGGTAGTCACCGCTGTAAGATCCTGCTCTTCTATTGGTCAGCATCTGTCCCATCATGCCTCTATGTAAAGGCGTTCCTTGACCATTTTTTGCTGCAGCATTATTGTAAACACCTGGAATTCGTTCGTTCACATATATTTTGTTTGTTAACGTAAATTCGTGTTAGTGATTTCGCTTTCGTTGTACTGTAAGTTACTTTATCATGTTGTGTGTGAACTTAATTTAATATCTTACGTTATTAGCCATGGGTCCCAAGAATGTTGCTGAAGTTCATGGAAAGAAGAGGATGTTTTCTATGGAGACAAAGATGGAGATAATCAAGAAGTGTTAAATTAGTTTTCTGCCATTTGTTAATGTGCTTCGTAAAGTTTAGTGTTAATGTTTTCTGCCGTTTTTTAATGTTTCGTAAAGTGTTCATGTTTTCTGCCGTTTGTCCTCCCCCCCCTTTGTCGCCACTTTTGGACATCACCTCACTCGAAAGGTAAGGTTCCACATTTTACTACATATGTACGTACATTTACACACACAATTTCTTGTACCCTTTACACTAATACACTTTATTTACAGGTACAGTAATGGTTAGGTTAAGTATTGAATGGTCCAAATTGTTGTATTTCATTGTTTATTGGTCAATTTAGCTTTTATTATAAAATTTACTCTGGTGTTTTTGTAGGGCTTGGAACGAATTAGGCAATTTACATGTAAAACGTAGTTCTAGATATGAAAAAATCAGATTACGAAGGCCGCTTCGGAACGGATTAATTTCGTAACCTGAGGCACTACTGTAGAGGTAAAACTTTCTTTCACGCGAGATTTGTGATTGGAATTTGCGCATCATTTGGCAGAAGTTCTTTAAGAAAAAATAATATTTTATTGATGTTTTGCTGTGTTTACATTAATGTTGATATTTGAAAAGTAGTAAATAATTTCTTTATCATAAAAAATGTATTTAACCACAAAAATAAAATGAACGTGTAGTTAGTGAATACTGGAATTCATCTAATTTTCAGGGATCTCAGGCACAGTGCCCTGCCTTTCTTGTTTTCTTTCTATCAGAAGGGTAGAAAGTCCATAGGAACAGATAAAAAATTCTTTTAAGTCAAATGCAATAAGATGTACCCACCTCAGCCACCCCACTTTGTCCCCCTTAGCCAGAGGAAAGAATGGAATAGAGAGCATAGGTAACCCCCTCTCTTCCCCCCTAATCTCCCAGATTTTAATGACCTGGTTTCCCTAAATTCTGGAGCTAATGCTTAAGGATACTTATATATGAGAGGCTTTGGTTTGTATCCTAGGATTAATACAAATTGTTTCAAAAATCTGTTTTAGTTTAATTTTACATAATTTACCTGATAATACCTGATAATTCATTTAATCGATGAACAAGTCTTATAATCCATTAGTAGATTCTCAATGTTGATTTTTTCTGTAATATTTGTACTCTCTTATTTTGCCTTTGAAGTGTGTGTGTATTTTTTTATGTTAAAGTTAGTGTAGTATATGTACATTGTTCTTATATATTATATAAATATAAGATCATTATTAATTACAGATTTTTTCCACTAGGTGGGTGGTTTTGATGGTTCCACTGGATTAAATAGTGCCGAGATGTATGATTCTAAGTCTTATGAGTGGCGCATGATTGCTCCAATGTCTACGAGACGATCATCAGTTGGTGTTGGTGTTGTTAGTGGACTTCTTTATGCTGTAAGTCTGTACGGTTGTATTTTATAAAAATTCCAGTGAAATTATTTTAGTTTTTCATAAATATCAGTCATCATTTGTTGGAAGTTGAAATGAATTGATGGCTCATCTATTTTCAGAAGAAATAAAATTGTTCAGAAACCTTCTGCAACATTGCCTTTTTTGTTTGCATACACAAAAACTCACCCACAGCACATTTAAGACCCATACAAACAGTACTTTTTACCCCTTACACACTGACAACTGGAAATTAAAGCTCTTCCATTCCAGTATTTCTTGTAGTGCAGATTTCATGATCAGGTTTACCTGTCAATTCTAGTAGTTCATTGAATCCGGCATCAAAACTTGTGTAGACAACAGTTTATGGGCGGAACCAGTCCTCTCATCAGAATGGATGAACTGATAGAATTACCTTAGTTCCTCCAACTGACTGTCAGGTTGTGTGGACGGGTAAGCAACAATTTTGTGATTTTTCTCTCATCTAGCTTTCTCCTGGGGTGTATCTCACTGCTTTGACTAGAATGTGTACTACTACAAAACAGGCAGATAAAGAATTTTGATCAGAATTGATACAATATGTATTGGGCTCAACCTTGTTTGTGGAAAATAATAAGTAAAGAATAGATGAGAAGTACAAAAAAAAAGTCATGACAATGGTCAGAGTTGAAGACAAATTTCTGTAGCAAATGGTACATATGAATCTAGCAGCACCAAAACCATAATATAATTAGTTCAGCTGAAAAGTTATTATAATGATAGGGGAGAGTATGTCAGTGTGCAGACGAGATGATGAATTTGTTATTGCTGGGAAAACAGATGCAGCTAAACTCAGGGAAACTCCCGCCTGACAAGCAAGTTTTGTCGGACAAACTTATCAGTGATATTTTATTTCAAGCTTATTTGAATTTCCTTACTGTTAACAGTAGAATGACACAGAATCCCCTAATGGGTCACATTCTTCCATACCAAATGTAAACCTAACTGATTTGTTTGCACAAAGACAACAGGTTGTGGTTATTTTCCTGCTTAAGCAGCTCAGCTTAGCAGTAGCAGTGAACACTAATATTAGGTAAATCATTTATTTATCATACAAAACTAATACAACAAATGTACTTACACATAAAAAATTTTCTCATCACAGTAAGAAAGAAAGAGAGAGAGAGATATGAGAAGGAAGGGAGAATAGAGAGAGAGAATTATATTTATTATTAAATGTTATTATTTAATCATATTAAACTTAACATTAATATGTATTTGAAAATTAGTACATATTTTTTATTGTAATAAATATATTTAGTCATGAAAATAACATCAAAATACACTTATTATGAATATTTCTTAACAAAACAGTGCAAGTTGCCAAATTTTTTGCAAATAATTATTCAGTGAATTGCTATGACAGCTAGTCAATATATAGTACTTCCACCCCTTCCTCATCACCCAGCAGTGTCCATCCTTGTGATAGTATTGTCACAATGAAGACAATAAGAAATGAGGGTGCTAACCTCAATTTGACAATCCAACTGACAATTTTACTCTTGCTCTTTTAATTTAGACACTCATCTGTCAAATAGTCATGGGTGAACTGACAGGTAAACCTGATCATGAATATTCTGCCTAATATGGTCAACAGTGAGTTCCACAAGGGTTCTCAAATCTATGTCATGATAAAAATTCTTATCGGGTAGGATATTTTCATTTGCATCTTGTAAAATCCACTAGTTCACCAACCCATTTTCATTTCTTAAAGAACTTTTTTCTCCTAAAATCATGTATACTCAGATTTACCCATCAATATAAGATACTTTTTTTTTCTTTGCATACTCATCTTCATGTACAGGTTTCCTCATTAACAGAGTAATTCAGCAACACGAACCCCATATATTACTGAAGTGTCTATGTCAGACACAGGAAGAAAGTGTACATACGGTATATATGAGGCGTTTAGTTGCAGAGGAGGGTATTCACCACTTTTGTCAGTTTTGAGTTTTGCATAGCATTGTATTGACCAATCCTTCTAGTTTCTGAAAATGCATCACAAACCCTTCCCTGACATCGGCAAAATGGTCAAAAATCGCTCAGAGTAAAGTTATCTATTCGCATCTAGCAAGCGGCAGTGGGCAAGCATCTGAAAGTACAAGTCAGTGAGAGGTATTCACCACCCACACCACCTGAGTATCCAGTGTAACATGTAACAAGGAAAGGGTAGTTCTGCAAAAACTAAATGATAGCTAGAATAACAGTTGGATTACTGTACTTAAATTTTCTTATTCAATCTTTAAGTCCATTTTATGGACAGAAAAAATTAAAAGGAATTATTTTCCTCTTACTTTTACAAGAAATGATCTGTGGATTTTATTTTAATCCTGAAAGATAACTTCCTCATTTATTTTGTTACTTTTAAGGTTGGGGGCTATGATGGCGCATCACGTCAGTGTTTAGCATCTGTTGAGTGTTACAGTCCAGAGTCAGATGTTTGGACGTCTGTAGCGGAAATGTCGGCTCGTAGAAGTGGAGCAGGTAGGAACTTTTGGAGATTTGGCCTATTCATATACTAGTTGCGTATTGTTAGGTCTGTCATGAGATATCACCAGTGTTTTAAAATGGCTAGTACAGCAGTGGTCATTTTCTGAGTAATGTATAATTAAGTGCAGTATATTGCAAGAAACCATTAGTTACTTGAACTAACATCACAAAGAGCTGTTTTTCACTTCAGATGTTTAACATTTCTTGCTGCTGTCTATACCCATGTTTTGCTGAGTGGTAGTCATTGGAATAGTAAGTGGTTATTAATTATAAGAAATAGTGATGAATAATTACTTAAGCCATTAAGTTGGTAAGCCTGGTTGAATTTTTGAAAATAGCATTTTGTGAGGCTGTGCAGGCTGTGTATGCATGTTTATTTATGTATGCGCACGCAGTGCATTACAACAAACCATTCTGCATAGTTTTCTATGCTCTCTCAAAAACAAATGTATAAGTGTGTTAACACCCACATACACAGACTGAAAAATATGTATCACACTACTTTATTATGTGCAATACTATATAGGACCGCATTAAATGAATGGCAATAAAGATAATGCACTGTACCAGAGAAAGGGGCAGATTGGTTGTTGCTGCAGAGTAAGTATGTATTGTTTAGTAACTTGTGTTAAAACAATAGTTTTTTTTTTCATATATTGTATGTTTTTTTGTATTTTACATATACATATTTTGTAAGCATACCCAGTAAGTGTAGGTATAACTGCTATAGCAGTTGGTTATGTTTTTAAAGGTAAACCATCCGGTACTGTATTGTATATATTTTTATAGGCAATTCATTAGACTGATATAAAACTGAAATTGAAAGAGTGGATATTTCAGAATTATGAAAATCTCAAAATACCAGTTAGGGTAGGCTATTAATTATTAGGTGTGAAATTGCTGTTCATGAGAATCAAATAAGTGAGTTGTTCCAAGGTACAGTAGAGCCTCGGTTCTCGACGATAATTCGTTCCAGAAGGAACGTCGAAATTCGATTATTTTGAGAAATGAATCAAGTTTTCCCATAAGAAATAACTGAAAATGGATTAATCCGTTCTTGGCCATCAGTTATTACCCTAACTTGCCTTTTTATACAATACATTACATGTAAATTACAACTAAAGTTAAAAGTTAAATAAATATCATGTTAAACGTATATTTATAATTTTAAATGTATAATACACTGTATAAAAGAAAACTAGCCTGTGTCCAACTGATTGTTGACCAAGATCCATAGGCTACCTAGGTAAATAGTAAGTAGAACGTAGTGTAGTGGTAGGCATAAAACGTGTTGCTAACATAATAAAAACATTGAAAAGCAAGTCAAAGTGAAATTTTACAGTAAATTAATAAACTATTAAAATTAAACCCAATTTATATTTATCAAAAACTTGCAAAAATTTGCCTACAGTAAGTCGGCATTTAAGGATGTAAACAAACCATAGCGCAGCCCTGGTGGTTTATATCGGGACTATAGTAGTAAAGAAACCATATCTCGCTATAAGCCTAAAAACATTTACATTCGATATTAATTTATTGTAAATCTTTTACGGAGTCGACTGCAATACTGTATACAAAATCGCTTGAAAATTATCTTTCAGTAAAATGTATGTTATGATACTAACGATTTTGTTTCATAAATGTCCTTATAAAAAAGGTGCGTCTTTTACGGCAAATTGTCCAATATCTGGGCTGGTATCAAGCTTATTGGACTTTGACAATTATTATGGTACTGCATGTTACATATATACGTACGCATAAGTAAAAGAATCTTCTTAATGTCTTTAATTACTATACCATTACGTACCAGCATCTCTTGAGTTTAATATCAAGCTAACCTCTTTTTTTTTTTTTCTTTCTTTTTACGACGACGCTTATAAACGAAGCATACAGATTGCGTTCGTTACCGCGCATGCGTTGCATATGTAAACTGTGTCACTACCAGACCTCATACGTAAACATTGACATCTTTTTACAGTAGACATAAAAGAATCGTCTTAATTTCTATAATTATTCTATACCATAGCGGCTTCTCTGATTAAGCTAGGCTAACTTCCTCTTTACCAGCAAGCCTAACAAAGATTAAGATTGCGTTCGCTACCGAACGGCACATGTTACGTATGTGACAGTGGTTTCACTACCAAATCTCACGTAAACAATGACGTATTTTTACAGTAGACATAAAAGAATCTACTTAATTTCTATAATTAATGTATACCGTAGCGGATTCTGAGTTAACCTAAGGCTAACCTCTTCTTTACCGGCACGCTTAAAAAGCTTAGATTGCGTTGCTACCGAACCGAACATGTTACGTATGTAACTGGTTCACTACCAAATCTTACACGTAAACATTAACGTATTACAGTACGACATAAAAGATTCTTCTAATTTCTTTAATTACTACGCACATTAATTATGGCATAGTGGCTTCTCTGATATAAACTATGACTAACTTCTTCTTTACCGGAAAGCTTAACAAAGCTTAAAGATGCATTCGCTACCGAACCGCACATGTAACCTACGTACGTAACATTGCCTTCATTCCAAACCTAACACTTAAATACGTATTGCATTTGCTACTGAAACTCGTGCCTCAAGTGAGCATGGTTTTAGAATATGTCTACGCTTGGAAAAAAAAATCAAGCAACGGTCGTTGATTAAATCTTTTTTTTCGCTCATCACTTTCATGCAGGAGAGGATAGACGAAACTTAAGGTTTATTTTGGAGTTGGAAATGATGGAAACATTTTGAAGAAGGAAAACGCTTTTCCATTATTTCAGAGATTAACAATAGCCAAAGGTTTTAATAGATAGCCAGTAGTAATGTGGGACCCATGATGTATCAAAAGGTAATTGCGTATAGAGTTGATACCACGAAAAAGCAAACGAAATGCGCGCAAGGTGTACAAGACGACACATGTTTGAATGTTTGTAAACTTAGTTGCGGACTTTAAACAATGCTGAGTGGCGTCACCAGTGTTACCAACCGTTTTGCTAAATTATGCTAGTCGGTCCAAGCAAGAATTTATGCCAAATATGGTGCAATTTTGTGCCAGAATTATGCTATTAATCTATCATTATCTCATTTCTCTAATACATTCGAGCTAAAACAACGATGTAATGGAAATTTAAAACATTTATATATTAGGTGAAATGATAAAAAGTGACGAACAGACAATATTATAACTAATAATTTGATGATCTTTACATGTTAGGAAACTCGTAATAAAACACCATTTTTCTTTAATAGATCACATACGCAATCACTAGTACACTATTTTGATATGCAATCACTATTATACTATTTGACAAATGGTGTGAAGATCACACATACAAATGTGAAGAAAAACAACAAATTTTACTTTTCTGGGCTCAGCTCGTGTCGCTGCGCGAAATATCCTTTAATCTATTATTTCTAGGGTAAATGTACTAACATACCAGAGAATAAATAAAATAAAGAAAAAGGTCAGTATAACTGACTCGCTCACCCTCCAGGAGGGTGTCGGTATGAACACTAGGCGAGTGAGACCACTACCACGAGCCAAAATGCAATAGAAATCTCCCATAACTACAAAATCCCCCTCCAAAGGTGGGAGCCGACCCACAGAGTGAGCCAGCTCGTACTACTACTACTCCATCCCATGCTGCCGACTGCTGCGCCTCTGGTGGCCATCCTTTTCAAGTTAGCGCCCCACACGAGGTTTGTGATATTTTTCTCTCTGGTGTTTTTTGTGCCCTTTCATTGGATTTTCTATTATGGAGCGTGCAGCTATCGCAGCAACTAAGTTAAGTACTCAGTATTTACGGTTAGTTGGTTTTTTCCGGCCCTGAGACAGTATTTGCCGTTTTTAGGTATAAATACGATCTCGGGGTCGGAAGCATGGCAGCATGGTTCTGCCTCGTGATGGGTTCGTTCTTGGTCTCCCAACTAGAACATCCCCTATTTTATCTTCGCTCTTTATGATTATCCGCTTTACTTAGGGTACGGTCTAACTCAGGTTTGTCATGCATGCATGTATTTTACCTTACGTAGGCTTTTCTTATCCAGACCCTAGTCCAGGTTCTTAGTATCGGCCTCTGACTAGCTTTGAGTGGTAGACTTGCCTTCGGGTTAGTCGTACACTCCTGGATTTTTTCTCCTGCTATATTGTTTTCTTTCTTTCATTTATTTATTTATATAACTGTATATTTTATTATTGTTAGGTTAGTTAAGGCGTCTGGCTTAGCCTAGGTCCTGGCTCTTTGAGGCCTATACTACCGCTCATCAGTTCGGTTGCTTCCCTATAGCATCTCTCTGATCAGTTGGTTCGGCCGCCCAGTGGGCTTATTGCCTCCGCTTTTCAGTTCAGTATGCTTCCTGATAGCATTTCCCTGATCAGTGGTTGTCCTAGGCTTAGTTGTCGTATTTGGTCTTACCGCCTCGTGGTCACTTCGTGATCACGGGCCAGCCAGACGCCTGTCCAGTCATTCTTCCCCCCCCTCCCGCTCTTCCATAGAGTCGGGCGGGGGCGGGTCGGTCTGCCCATGCTCGCTCCTCATACCCGAGCCTGCCTCCCTCTCTCCCCTCAGGCGGAGGGGCTAGGGAGTCGGGACAGACCAGACTGGTCTCGACCTCTCCGGCTTCTCGGTCCGGCCGGTTGGTACGGAGTGGGGGGTACTGGCCTTGCCACCCTCCGCGCTACCTTGTCGCTCCGGGCTAGCTTGAGCCTGTATGTCTTCTCGCTCTTTCCCATCTTACTAGGGCTCCTTCCTGATCGGAGTCCTGGTATCCAGCGGAAAGTTGTTAGTCCACCCAGTAGGGTGGACCGGAGCATACAGTGGGTCTCTACTAACCTTACCGTTTTGCTGAGTTACTACACTCCGCTACGCACTGGCTTAGTCCGTTTGCTTGTGTGTTAGGTTTAAGTTATCTTTAAGTTTATCTTAAGAACCTTAAAACCATCCCCCTCCCTTACATATCTTACCGGATCTCTCCGGGATATAGCCTATTCAGGCGATGCAGGGAGGGGTTATGCACAAATTTTTTCTTCCGAGCTCCGGCATGCATCGGAGCTCTTCTGTCCTTTAGACTGTAAGTGATGTTTTTTTTAAGATACTCATGTGTCTCCCCACCACTTACAGGCCACCAACTGTGAGCATCCGGGATGTTCCGCCACACTTCAGGACCCTTGTGGACACGAAGTTTGCCGGTCCCATGCTCCATGCGCGACTCCGCTCGGGGACATCCAGGTCTGGTACCATGAGACGTGTACCATATGTTACGATCTGGTGAGCCAGCTTTGGAAGGGGTAAGTTTTACATCTCCAATAGCTGCTCCGCTTCTTTTTTAGCGCTTAAGTTTTCATCATATAACTTAAGGCAATTAATTTAAGTTATACTTTAAGTTTTAGTTTTAAGTGATTCTTAAATCTAAACTACGCCCTCTTCCAGGCTCCGGCGGTAAGAGAGTACCGCACTGGCTACCCTGCGGGCCTGGGTCGGCGGTTTTGGGAAAAATGCCGCCAAGGGACAGCCCTACATCCTAGAGAAGCGGTTGGCATTACTAATCTTCCCCGGAGGCAAGGCGACAGGATACGTCGACCCGATAGAAGCGGATCCGACTATCGCCTTCATCCAACAACAGCTGGCCACCTCATTAACTGATCAGGACCAGGATATCTCTACGGATGTCGCGACCCTAGATATTAATGTTGAACCTATGGTAGGTATAGACGACCTGTTGGTCGAGGTAGGTACGGTGGACACCCAAGGGTCACCCTTGGGCGTAACTGTTTCTTCTACTCCTGCAACCTCTCCATCCTTCCAAGGCTTTACGGGTGACGAAATATATTCTTCCTCCTGGTGCTTCGGTTAGACCTAAGGTCAAGTCTAAGGTGATGACTTTGACTAAGACGTCGTCGTCGTCTAAGAAGACGACTTCGGCTTCATCCTCCTCCCGTAAGTCTCCGGCGGTGGGAATCCCGGAGCATCCAGGTCTAAAGCTTCTAGCTCCGGCTCTAAGTCCTCGAGGAGTAAATCCTCCAGAGAGAGATCTCGCACTCCGGCAGAATCACCAGTTCCGCTACCTTTGGTTCCGATTCAGAGCCTCCCCTCCACCTCCGCAGCAGCTCCGGCTTTGGACTCCATGCTGGCCTGCACAGGTGGGGACCTGGTTGGGTCCTTAAAGAGTAGCATGGAGCAAATGATCTCTCGTCTGTCGGACAGGATTACTTCCCAGGACTCCATTATAGCCGGGCTGAGAGAAGCTCCTCTAGCCTCTCCTCCACTGTCCAACACGAGTGGATCCCAACTTCCTCCGTATGACTCACTACCTCAGTTCTCTATGAACAATCCGTGGAGAGTAGCGTCATACGCCCCCTTCCAGGACGGTCTCATCTCTATACCGGAATTTGGGACTCGAAGAATAGAGGACTTCGAGTTCTTCCCGGAAGGACCTCCAGCCTCCGTTCATAGGCTACGCAAGGCTTACAACCGTCGGCTATGGATGCGGGAACGATAAGGTACCAATTAAGGAGACAGTCCTCTACCTCACGAGACCAGGCTCATAGAGAATGGCTCAGGTGTTCTAGAGGAATGGATTGTTCTAACACCAAGATTACAACCATTTCAAGCGTACCCTTTACCATTTTTACCAATGGCATGAGAGTACCCCGCCCCTCCCGTTGATAAACCAAAGATCGCGAGGGTCGACCATTTACCCATGCGGTGCCCCAGAAGGGCGGGAACCTATACCGCAGTTTGAAGGAAAGCGGATCCACTTCTCCGTTGCTCCCCTCAGTTGGAGAAGAATTGTGGGAAGGGGACTTGCCGAATACATTCTCAGCTGGGCAAACACTCAAAACCGGACTGTGCTATTGGAGCAGGTTGGTGAAAAAGCTAACCCAGGCTCCCAGATGAGCCTTATTCAGGCTGAAGTTTGATGCAAAATCGCGTCTAGGCCAGATCCCAATCAATTTCTATGGCTATGTCTGAGGTACGCTTACCATTGGCTTATGGATTCAGAACCGATTTTTAAGCTCATGACCAAAAGCCCTGACTCAAACTGGTACAGTCAGATATGTTTGAGTTTGCCACTGCTCGGACGAAATTGTAGGAAGCACTCGTCCATACAAGCGAGGCAACCATTCGGCCTTAGGAACTGAATAGGTTACTCTCGTTCTAGCATTCGGGGAAGCAAGATCTTTCCCTTCCCAGAAGCTATGGTTAAGGAGGTCCAGTCACGAGGCTACCCAGGTTAAACCAGAGCCTTATGGATCGTTGGGGCCTTTCGGCTAAGAGGAGGCAAAGACCTGACTCCTAAAGGTAAGGGCAGGACAAAAGGAAAACCCAGGCGTTTCCAACCTTACCAAGAAGAAGCAACTACGCATTTGTCCTCAACAAGTTCCAACAGTTTTTTTACCGTTAGGTGCAGACAGCCCCAACCTCCCACACTTCTAAAGGTCAATCCCACAGCCAATTTGTTATGTGATATCCCCTCAGCCCCTCAGCCCTCCAACCTTCTTACGCCACTCTCTCCAGCTTACAATCAAGCCTTCGAGAGTCAAGACTTTCTCAGAAGTATGGACCAGCCGTCGGGTAAGGGAGGTAGAGGTAAAGCGTTCCTTTCGTGGCGAGAGGATCGGGAGGCCCCTTTCTTTAACAGGGGAAAGCACTTCAGAGGAGGCCGAGGCATGGGTTACCAGAACCAATGAAGAAACTTGCAGGTAGGGGGGAGGCTGTTTCACTTTCGCCACCGGATCGGAACTTCAGCCAACTGGGGGGGCTCAGAGCATAGTGTCAAAAAGGTTCTGGGTTGGAGCTGGTTGACGGAAACCCACCTCCATCCAGACCTTTCCGTTCCAACTTCCTTTCCAAGGAATTTTGACAGAGTACGCAGACGATCTCCTTCAAAAAGGAGCTATAGCGAGAGTCAAGAGATTAAAATTCAAGGTCGCTTGTTTCAGCTGTGCCAAACAAAGAAAGGCTCAAAAAAAACAAAAAAGAAGGGTAATCTTAGGACTTGTTCCCGCTTAAACTTAGCCAATTCCCGCCTTGCGGACAAGGGGGGTGACCAAAGTTCAATAGCTTCACGATCTCAACAGGGTGGGACCCTACTTTCCCCGTGGGGCCGTTCACCACCTCTATCGATTTCTTACAGACGCTTTACCTATCATATCCCATTGTTGCAAGGGACACTTCCGTCCCGTATCTGGGTTTCAAGATAGGGAGACCAAGACATTCTCCTTCAAGGAAGTTAGTTCCATTTCGGGAACTCAACGTGGCCACCCAGGAGCGTTTTCACGAAGCTTAGCGGAAAGTGGTAGTGCAACAACTCAGATCGCAAGGGATCATGGTAGTAGCGTATCTCGACGATTGGTTGATCTGGGCCCCATCAGTCGAGGAATTAGGCAATGCAAAGAAGCTACTCTGAAAGTGATTCAGTTCCTGGAATATCTAGGCTTCAAAATAAACAGGACCAAATCCAAGGACTCGACTTCCAGAGTCAAACTTTCAGTGGCTGGGCATTCAAATGGAACTCTATCATCCCACACTCCTGTCGATTCCCATCAACCAAAAGGAAAGAAATAGCAAAGTCACAGTCAAAGCAATTTCTAAGTCACAAACTAGCGTCAAGGAGAGCCAGGAAGGATCCTGGGTTCTCTCCAGTTTGCATCAGTGGACAAACGTTCTTAATGAAAAGCCAAACTGAAAGGACCTAAGACCAGAATCTGGCGCTCGCGAGCCCAAACGTCTGGTCCAGGGACAAAAATATTCCTCAGGTGCCTCTGATTCTAAAGAATCGACTTCGGCCATGGGCGAGAGTCAAAAAATTTTATCAATGTCAGTACCCCCTTCAGTTCCCTCCACCAGGGGTCACCATCCACACAGACGGTCCTTAAGGGCTGGGCTTGGGGAGGGGTATTCCCAGGGTTCAAAAAGGTTCTCAAGGGACTTGGTCGTACCTCAGTTCCGTCAGTTGCCATATAAACGTACTGGAGGCAATGGCAGTGCTTCTTGACTCTAAAAAAGGTTACGCCCAACCCAAGTACTCCCACATAAAAGCTGAGTCCTGGACAAGGCAGGTGTCAGTACATTTGTAATAAACAGAGGAGGCTCCAAAGTCACGTCATCTAAAATCACGTCCATGAAATAGCCGATCTTTCCTTCCCTGGCAGACAAGTTCAGTTGGCAATCTTTCCTCCACTCACATATGCTGGAGTAAGAAAACGTCATAGCAATACGCCCCTTATTCCCGATCAGCTAACCCTAGAGTCGGAATTGGGTCACTGGTGAAAACAGGTTCGTTACCAATGGATCCTTCAAAGAGTCCCAAAGGGCTAACGGTGGGACCTCTTCGCGAATCACAAGCGAACACCAAACTACCGTGTTATGTAGCCCCCAACCTGGGACCCTCTGGCCTATGCCACGGACGCCCTGGCTCTAGGACTGGAACCAATGGGGAGAACAAGGATTTACGTTTCCCTTCCCTACAGTGGAATCTCCTCATGAAAGTATTGAACAAAACCTCAAGGACTTGCAAGGGTTCAAGGGCAATGGGCTCTAGTAGCCCCCACCAGGACTGGCCGAAGGAAGCAAACTGGTATCCTCTTAATTTTGGAAGCTGGGCCTTCGTTCCTCTTCCGATCCACCCCAGTTCCCAAGCTCTCCCAGTCAGTACAAATGAAAGTACTCGTGTTCGCCTTCCCTCAGGGATTCTCAAAAACCCTAACTTTGATGGATTTCATGAAGTTTGCCCCCGGTGCCAAAAACAAAAAGAGATGACGAATATTGACCATCGTCAATATTGATATTCTTGGCGAAATACCGATAAAAGGGATTCGACTTTGAGGCAAAGTATGTGATGCCTGCTGTCAAAAAGTTAGCAACCTTCCTGAGAGATTCGGCTATTATAATCATGACAGTTAATTCAGCTATATCCTTTTTTGCAGCTCCTTATTTGAAAAAAAGGTTTAGCAGCTAGCACGGATTACGACAAACAATGTCAGCTTTTGAAAAACAAGGATATTTCCAATTTGGATTTACATAGACTTGACGGCGATTACTTACTTCCTCGTCTATTCCTAAGGCATGTGCTAGGCTTAGGCCTTGTCTGTTAAGGCCTACGTCAGTTTCATGGTTCTTAAACGATGTTCTAAAACTCGGGCTTCCGAAACCGATAAATTGCAACATGCTCGTTTTTATAATGCTCTAAGCAAAAAACCCTATTCTGTATTAAGCTTTAGCTTTCAGGAGCAAGAAATTTCAAAGAACGTGCGGCTCTATCCAGAGACCCGGATAATATTTCAGTTGCCTTCCCACAGGAGAAAAAGAGCAGTTCCTACTTTCTCCGGGAACGTAGCTTTTAGCAAAGAATGAAGATCCTTTGATGAGGTGGGAACCTTGGAAGGTACTACCCCGTTCCACAAGATGTATCTTCCTTTGCCCGCCAGATTACAACCATTACGAGCCATTTCTGTCTAGGACCTCCTCATCTTCGTCGGGGGGGGCGGGGGGGGGGGGGTTTTTTTTTTTTTTCCCCGCCTTTCTTTTTTTTAGGAGGGAAAAGGTGGAACTTTATCCATTTAAAGGCATCAGGCAACAAACATCCTGTACAGTTAATTAAGCAAGCCAATCCTGGACTCTTTCCCACGAAAAAGCACCATGATGTCAGGGCGGCAGTAGCCAACCCTCAAATTAAATTGTAAAATTTTCCAACGATGAACTTCGGATTGAGTTGAAAAAAGTATACTGGATGGCAAATCGCCGACAGGTGTTCAAACGTCACTACCATTAAAGTCCTTGGAAGCTCTGGAAATTCCCAGCAAGTATCAGCGGGGTAAACATAGTTTACCCTGACTCTAGCTAGTTTGTAGTATAAGATTCAGTCCTCCTTTTATACCTGCCTCACCAAAAGGTTTCGTCTCTTCCTACCTGGTTCATTTGCATTCAACCTTGTGGTCTTAGCATGCTTTTGTGATAGTGTAGTGGGTGCTGCCCCTTATTGTCTTAGGTTCGGGGACACTCACAAATGATATAAACATTATTGAATCTCATGGATGTTTCCCCCTTATTTTTCTTTATGCTAAGGGGATACATCATAATTATAATGATTAAGGGTTTTGTATCTTTAAGTCATATTACATTCCCTTTATATATTTTATTATTGGTTGATTTTTGTTTTTATTAATTGCTATTATACTTTTGATAAACATGCTGTTACACAGATAAACAATTGATTACATGTAAATTAATTTTACCTGTACATATGTAACTCTACCTTTATGTTTACAAAACATGATTAGAATTTCTTAAGGGTAATTTAAGCGCATATTTTCTTTTCATTTTTATACCCCTGTGTATAGTCGATCTTTAGCCAATTTATAGTCTATTCTTATATTTATTTGTATCTTTTATTTGAGACCTATTCTGATTTCATTTTATTTTTATTCTCATTTTATTACTTTTCTTTTGTTTCTTACAAAATCTTGTGCCTACTTCTCTGGTACGATTTCGCCGCCGCAGACGACATCGAGCTGAGCCCAGAAAAGGGATTTTGACGTAAGGAAAAATCTATTTCTGGGCGATTGGCTCGTTTGTCGCCAGGTGAAAAATCCACCCTACCCATCCCTTTCGCCCAAGATGTCTGCTAAACTTCAGGATGGGCCACCAAGGAGGCGCAGCAGTCGGCCATCATGGGATGGAAGTCAGGTAGTAGTACAAAGCTGCCTCACTCTGTGGGTACGGCTCCCCACTCTTGGAGGGATTTTGTCACGTGGGAGATTCTATTGGTATTTGTGCTCGTGGTAGTGGTCTCACCTCAGCCCTAGTGGTTCATATCCGGACACCCTCCTGGAGGGAGTGAGCGATGTCAGTTTATACTGACCTTTTTTCTTTGACTTTTATTTATTCTCTGGTATGGTTGTTAGTACTCTTTACCCTAGAAATAATAGATTTAAAGGATTTTTTATTTCGCTTTGGACGGACACGAGCCAATCGCCCCAGAAATATAGATTTTTCCTTACGTCAAAAATCCTTGTATTACTGCATCATGATTACCATGCCACTCACAACCATTTTTCTTTAAAACAGGTCACATAAACAATTTAATAAAATAACTTGCAAACTGTTGTAGAAAATTACATTCAAAATAAATAATTTTGTTTTTATTACTGATATTTACTGAAAAATTAAAACTAAAAAAAAAACAAAAAAAGGTAAATAAACAAAACAAACCAGTTCTCTACTCAAAAGAAAAAAGAAAAACATACGTAACTTATACTTGATCAGTTATCAATGCCACAAAAAGAAACACCTTTTTATTTTTCTTTAACAGATCACCATTACATAATGATAAATACTTGAAAATTTGTGTGAAAATCACTTCGGACATTAATTAAAATTTTGATTACTGGAAAAAAAAAAACTTAAAAAAATTAAAAAAGGAAAAAAAAAAAAAAGTAATTCTTTACTCATGAAGGAAAAAAAACACATTATTAACCACTTTACTGATCGTTTGGTCATGCCACTGTGGGTATTTAGTTTATATTCACAAAAATTTAAACATCCTTCTTAGTTGGGTTTCAAACTTAGCAATTAAACTCAGTTTAGGTTAGTGCTGCTTTTGAGGAACAATTTCACTGTGTACGATGAAAAGTTCCACTAATAGCTGGTGTATGAAAAGTTGAGGAATTTTGTTATTCCATTTGTTTTAATTTAAAATTTACAAATTTTAGTTGAAAAATCATTCTCCAAAATTAAATGTACTAGAACCCACCACTAAGTGGTGAAACGAAATTCAATGCTAAAGCTCCAATTTTAACTTGGTTGGGTCAAAGAAATTGTGACTAAAAAACATGAAATTATGCCCTACATTTGGTAGCACTGGATGAACGCCAACTATCGACCGGGAGGCTGGCGGGGGAAGGAAAAGTTTTGTTTACCAAACAAACATCATATGGTTGGGGGTCGGGAAACTGGTTTTTTGGTTGAAAAAAGATACAAAGTTTATTGGTGGAAATTTAAGTGGCGCGAAAATCGATTATGTCGAGTACAGGCCGGACCCGCGGTTAAACGGCGCAATCACTCAACGGCGAACGAATTGGTTTTACCGGCGGTCGTCAAAAAATAAAAATTCATTCAAAAAAAATAAAAAAAAAGGCATTTTAAAAGGTATCTTTACGGCCACAAATTTCAGTTCAAACAGCGCCACTAGCGCCTGTTGTTTTCTAAACCGAGGTTCATACATATGTAGAAATTGCCGTTTCAGACCATAAAGGTAATGCAAATTATATTAACAAATTTATTTATTGGTGGTGAGAGTTATTACGTAGGGTTATTCTAGGGTAAAAATATATGCCTTCTGACGCTGTTCTATGCCGAAAATACGAGTTACATAAGGTGCAAATTTAGCTATGGATGTGTCGATTCAATAAATGTTCATGCTTTTCTGTTTAAAATGTGTATGAAAAATTGGTATTACAGTGAAAGGCATTTTTCATTTTGTTTCTGTACAAGATATATGAATACAAAGGCAGCTTTTTGAAACCTGCCCTTGTCACGTTATTCAAATACGATGTTTTGTGCATGTTCTTTCTTGTTAAGCCGCCCGCCTGCCGCTTCTTCCGAAAATATCGATTTTAAAAAAAGTGCAAATTAGGATCGATAGTGGTCGGATTTTATAAATGTTTTATGCTTTTTATGTTTAAAATGTTCTAATGGAAAATGTACTACGAATAGGTATTTTATTTCTGTGCAGGAAAATATGATAAAAAGGCAGCTTTTGAAACTCCCCACCTTCAAAGTTATCGACTACGATGTAGTCGATTCATAAAGTGTTCATGCTTTTGTTTAAAATGGTGTATGAAAATGTATTACGGTGAAAGGCCATTTTTTATTTCTGTACAGAAATATGATACAAAGGGTCAGCTTTTGAAATTGCCCTTCACGTTGATCAAATAAACGATGTTTTTTCATGTTCTTCATGTAAAGCCGCCCAGCCTGCCCGGCTCTTCCGAAAATATCGATTTAAAAAAAAGTGCAAATTAAATAGCGATTGGATGTGGTCGATTTTAAAATGTTTAATGCTTTATGCTTTTAAAATGTTTTGTTGTTGAAAAATGTACTACGAATAGGGTATTTTATTTTCTGATGCAGGAAAATATGATAAAAAAGGCAGCTTTTGAAACTCCCCACCTTCAAACTTATCGACTACGATGTCTTTTTCAAGTTCGTTCTTGTATGCCGCCGTCTGCCGCCTCCTTCCGAAAAAAAAAAAAAAATATCGAGCAGTTAAAAAAAAAAAAAAAAAAAAAAAAAAAACGGGCAAATTTCAGCGATCGATCCCGCTGTAGTCGATTTTTCAAAATGTTGTTTATGCTTTATGGTTTAAAAATGTGTATGAAAATATATTATGCGTATTAGGTGATTTTCATTTTTGTACAGAAATAAGATACAAATTCAAGGCAGCCTTTTGTAACTAGGGCTCCACGTTGTAAGGGGATGGTTTTCATGTTCGTTCTTGTCCGCCAGTTCCGAAAACTGCATTGTGTTTTTATGTTGTTAAGTACGCATCTTTTCATAAATCCTTTAAAAAGTTATACATTATTTCCACTGTCTATCCAAGAATATTGTATGTATTATTCTATATTAGGTTGTTTTAAAATTTTAAAAACTAACGGCCAAACTTAATAGCCCCGTATTCCGCGGACGCGGCCCAATGTTGTGGTTTGAAAATCAGACTGATGAATACGAGTACTGTTTCACATAAACGGCAATTCTGAGCGAATGGCTCCTTGCTTCTAGTTAGCATTAAACGAATATTCTATATACTTGACTTTATATGAGACAAGTTATTTTTACCATATACAGCGGTTTTTTTTTTTAGGTGGTAAATATTTATTGAATATGTCCGTTGTGAATGGTGAAAATACTATTTATTTCGTTAAACAGATTGACTGTTGGCGGCATGTTTATTGCGTCTTCGTAAAAAAATTACGTGATTCCGTTCGCAATACGTAATCCTTTATTTATTCAATTCGTAATAAAAACAAAATTTACGTTTGATTTATCTTTGTATCGGCGTTGAAACCCAACAGTAAAATGGGTGTTCTTTCAAGCACAGTAGTTTTGATTAAAATGATTTTATCCCAACTTTTATTCTACCAGTTGTGTGTGATGGCAGATGGTTTACTGACAGTTTTATCCTTTGTTGCCGATGTACAATAATAGTCATTATCAAGCTTGTAACAGTTTTCTCAGCTTCACTTATAACTAGGTTTAAAATTTAAACGGTATATTCCCACGATTGATCTTTAATCTAATTATTGATCTCTGATCTATAGCGAATAAAAGTTATTACATTAAGCTATCTCAGTTTCTATTCTATACCATAAACGACATTTATAAACAAATAACGGTAATGTTGCACTTTGTAGTACGATGATCGAAATACAAGCCAAACAGATGGTATCCAGTTCGGTTGTACTTAGAAAAAAAAAAAATAGTTTCTCGTTCGGTTTGTTCATGGGCTGTAACACGTTCACACAACGCGGTTATAACGGATAAAACACCGTACTTTCATCAGTTCTCTTTTTGCTTTGTTATTGCAAACTTATGTTAACTAGAAGATGGATAAAGTTAGACCATTGTAAATTGATCTCTCATCAAATCCAACTATCGTAAGACTAATGATCGTACCTGAACACTACAGCTACCTGTACACTGTATAAACTTTATTATATCTTTACATACTTTAGACACCCACATGTACTGTACAGTAATTTCTATAGTTACTATACTGCATAAATATAATTTTACTTTCTGGTCTCAGTTCGTGTCGCTGCGCGACATATCCTTTAATCCATTATTTCTAAGGTAAATGTACTAACACATACCAGAGAATAAATATAATAAAGAAAAGGTCAGTACTACTGACTCGCTCACCCTCCAAGAGGGTGTCGGTATGAACACTATGGCGAGTGAGACCATACCACGAACCACTTGCCAATAGAAATCTCCTACTACAAAATCCCCACTAGAGGGGAGCCGACTCACAGAGTGGGCAGCAACTACTACTACTCCATCCCATGCTGCCGACTGCTGCGCCTCTGGTGGTCATCCTTTTCAGTTAGCGCACCGCGTACACACGTGCCCTTTTTTGCTCTGTGTTTTTTGTGCCCCTATCTTGGATTTACTAATTATGGAGCGTGCAGCCATCGCAGCAGCTAAGTTAAGTAATCAGTTGTTATTGCTATTGGGTTTTTTCCGGCCTTGAGTCAGTATTTGCCGTTTTTTAGGTATAAATACGGGCTCTTGGTCGGAAGCATGGCAGCATGGTTCTGCCTCGTGGCGAGTTCGTTCTTGGTCTTCCATACCTAGAATCTTCCCTTATTACCTTACGCTCTGTTGTTAGTTATCTATTTTATGTTAGGGGTCCAGCCTACTGGGTTTATGTCATGCATGCATGTCTTCTTTACCTTGCGTAGGCATCTTCCATCCAGACCCTAGCCACAGCTCTTTGTATCGGCCCCGGCTAGCTTTGAGTGGTAGACTTTCTTTCGGGTTAGTTGTACACTCCTGGATTTTTTCTCCTACTGATTTATTTTCTACTTTACGTTTAAGTGATTTTTGATTATTTTATATTTTAGGTTAGCCTACGGCGTCTGGCATATCACATAGCCTAGGTTCCGTATTGCATGGTCTCCACCATTTATTGCTTCCGCTCATCAGTTCGGTTGCTTCTGTATAGCATCTCACTGATTAGTGGTTGCTTTAACCTAGGCTATGTTGTTTCATTGTATTCGCATGTTACCGCTCCGTGGTCACCATGTGATCACGGAGCAGCCAGGCGCCTGTCCAGTCACCTTACCCTCCTCCCGCTCTTCCATAGGGCCGGGGGGGGGGGGGGGGGGGGGTAGGTCTGTCCTCGCTCGCTCCACATACCCGTGCCTGCCTCCCTCTCTCCCTAGGCGGAGGGAGTAGGGGGGGCTGGACAGACCCAGGACTGGACCTGACCGTTCTCTTGCTTCACGGCGCGCTCGGTTGACTAAGGGGGGGGACTGGCCTTCCCCCCTCCGTCGTTACTCCGTCGCTCCGTTGTTAGCTCGAGGTCTGTTTCGCCCTCTCGCTCTTCCCGGCTTACTGGTGCTCTTTCATTTACCGGAGCTCCGGCATTCACGTGGAAACGTGTAGTTCACCCTTGCGGACGGACTGCAGGCGTACAGTTGGGTCTTTCCTAACCACCCCGTCTCGCTGATATCGCGACACGAACACCGCCGCGCACCGGATTTATTCCGGTACGTTCTAGGGCTTTAGGTTTAAGTGTTTAGTATTTAATTAAACTATAGTAAGTTTAATTAAGCTACCTTAAGCCAAATCCCTCCGTTACCTACGTATCACACCGGATCTCTCCGGGGTTCTAGCTATTCAGGCGGTCAAGGGAGGGGTTATGCCCAAAAATTTTTTTCGCGCTCCGGCATGCAGCGGAGTTCTTTTAGCCTTCTAGCCTGTAAGTGATATCTTTTACGATGCTCATGTATCTTTCACTTACAGACCACCAACTGTGAGCATCCAGGATGCAATGCCATGCTCCAGGGACCCCTCGTGGGCATGAAGTCTGCAGATCCACCATGCTCCATGCGCGACTCCGCACGGGAATCTACAAGTCTGTTCCACGAGACCTGCACCATTTGCTACGATCTGGTGAGCCAGCTCTTGGACGGGGTAAGTATTCCCAACTCCGTTCGCTAATCCCTACAAAGGTTATAGTTCTTAAGTTTAATTGTAATCTCTTATTTTAAACAAGCTTGTTTTATATGGGATCTCGCATCCCCTATGTTTTTAGACTAAGCCTATTACTTAAGTTTTAATCTTAAGTTTAAACTTAAAAACTAACGAATACCCTCTCTTCCAGGCTCCCGCCGAGTTAGAGACACCGCCTGGCAACCCTGAGGGCTTGGGTCGGCGGGTTTCGGCAAGAACGCCGCCAAGGGAACAGCCCTACATTCTGGAGAAGAGGTTGGCTGTCCTTATCTTCCCGGCGGCAAGTCAACGGGTTACGTCGACCCGGCAGAGGCAGCCCCGACTATGGCGGCGATCCAGCAACAGCTCGCCGCTTCGTTGAAGGAACCAGGCCAAGATATCTCGTCGGAAGTCGCGACACTTGATCTGAATATAGAGCCAATGGTAGGTGTTTGACGACCTGTTGGGTCGAGGTAGGTACGTTGGACGCCCAAGGGCTTCCCTTGGGCGCCACTGGGTCTTCTACTACTGCTAACTCTCCAGCTTCCTTCCAAGGTTTTACAGGAGCTGAGCTCCTTTATAATTCTCCTGACGCTTCAGTAAGACCTAAGGTCAAGGGACAGACGGTTGTGAAAACCCTAAGCAAGACGTCGTCGTCGTCCAAAAAGACTTCGTCGGCGTCAACATCTCGTAAGTCTCCGGCTACGAACCCCGGAGCAGAGAGGTCTAGAGCTTCTGGGTCTGGCTCCAAATCCTCAAGGAGCAGGTCTTCCAAGGAGGAGACCACATACTCCGGCGGAGTCGGCCGTTTCTCCTCTCCCCTTGGTACCTGTTCAGAGTTACCCAACCACCTCCGCAGCAGCTCCGGCTTTGGATCCCAATGCTGGTCTGTTGCAACACATGGGGGATTTGGTCGGTTCTCTGAAAAACAGTATGGAGCAGATGTTCTCCCGGTTGTCCGACAGGATCACCTCCCAGGATAACATCATCGCCGAACTTAGCCAGGCTCCTCTAGCTACTCCCCCACCTTTCGGCACAGGTATGGCTCAGCTTCCACCTCATGACTCTCTGCCTCCGTTCTCTATGAATAACCCTGGAGTGGTGGCGTCATACGCCCCCTTCCAGGACGGCCTTATTTCAATTCCGGAGTGTGGTACTCGAAGGATTGAGGACTTCGAGTTCTACCCGGAGGGTCTACAGCCACCGTTCATTGGCTACGCCAGACTCACTGACGACAGCCATGACTAGAGATGACAAGGTCCCTAAAGAAAACAGTCCTCTACTCACGTGACCAGGCTCAAAGAGAATGGCTCAGGTGTTTAGAGGACATGGATTGTTCAAACACGAAGATTCAACCTTTTAAGAGTCCCTTCACCATTTTCACAATGGAAGAGGGAACTCCGCTTCCCCTTCCTTACCAAAATAGCTACGGTCACTATCCCAGCGGCCCAGAAGGGGGAGGGGGGAGCGTTACCACAGCTAAGGGAAGCAGACCCCACATCTCCTTTGCTCCCCTCACTCGGAGAATTGTGGGAAGATCTGCCCAACACTTTTTCGGCGGGCAAACTCAAACCAGACTGTGCTATGGATCAGTTTGGTGAGAAGCTGCCTAGACTTCCGGACAGCCTCATTCAGGCGGAGTTTGAGGCCAAGACTAGGCTAGCCAGGTCTATTAACACCATGGCCATGACGGAAGTGGCTACCATTTCTTACGGTTCCGAGCCACTCTTTAAGCTTCTCACCAAGTCACTGACACAAACGGTTCAGTCTGACATGTTGTTTAGTTCGCACAGCCAGAACGAAACTGTCGGAAGCATGTCCTCCAGGAAGCAACTATTCGGCATGAACCGAATAAGTTGCTTTCATCCAACATCTGGGGAGCAGACCTCTTCCCTGATGCAATGGTAAAGGAGGTCCAGGCGGAAGCGACAAGGCTTAACCAAAGCCTTAAGGATCGTTGGGTCTCACTGCAAAGAGACGCCAAGACCAAGCAGCAAGGGGTAAGGCTCAGAGGAAACCCAGACGTTTCCAGCCTTACCAAAAGAAACAACAACGCTTCGCCCAGCCTGTTTTCGACTGTTCCGGTGGTGCGGCCAGGCCCAACCCTCTACCTCCAAGGCTCAATCACAGCCCATCTACGTGATTTCCCCTCAGCCTCAACCTTCCACCTCTTACGCTGTCTCCCCAGCCTTCAACCAAGTGTTCGAAGGCCAGGCCTTTCAGCAGTATGACCGCTCGGGTAGGGGAGGCAGAGGTAAGGGATCCTTCGTCAGAAAGGATCAGGAAGGTCCCTTAATAGGGGAAAACACTTCCGGGGAGGCCGCGGAGGTTACCAGCAGCAATGAGAACTTGAAGGTAGGAGGGAGGCTGTTTCTCTTCCGGCACCGGTGGGGATTCAGCAAATGGGCACAAAGTATTGTGTCAAAAGGCCTGGGTTGGAGTTGGGTTGCGAATCCGCCCCCACCCAGACCTTTCCTTCAACTTCCATCAAAAGAATTGACGGAGTATGCGGAGGACCTCCTTCAGAAAGGAGCAATAGCGAAAGTCAACAGATTAAAAATTTCAAGGGCGCTTATTCAGCGTTCCAAAGAAAGGCTCACAAAAAAGAAGGGTAATCTTAGACTTATCCCGTTTAAACTTGGCCATCGCTGCGACAAGTTCAAAATGCTCACCATCTCGCAGGTGCGGACCTACTTCCCCGTGGGGCCGTCACCACCTCTATCGATCTACAGACGCATACTATCATATCCCTATTGCAAGACCCACTTTCGCCCT
This sequence comes from Macrobrachium nipponense, assembly GCF_015104395.2. Classification (NCBI taxonomy): domain Eukaryota; kingdom Metazoa; phylum Arthropoda; class Malacostraca; order Decapoda; family Palaemonidae; genus Macrobrachium; species Macrobrachium nipponense. The sequence goes on from NC_087205.1 coordinate 68,234,547, forward strand.
TATCCTGGGCTTCAAGATAGGAGATCAAGCATTCTCCTTCAAGGTAGTTCCCTTCGGTCTGAACGTGGCACCCATGGGTGTTCACGAAAGTTGGCGGAAGTGATCGTCCAACAACTGAGGTCGCAGGGGATCATGGTAGTAGCGTATCTCGACGATTGGTTGATTTGGGCTCCAACAGTTGAGGAATGTCGCAAAGCCACACTGAAAGTAATCCAGTTCCTGGAATATCTAGGGTTCAAGATAAACAGGACAAAATCCCAAGACTCACTCCGGAGTCAAAACTTTCAGTGGCTGGGCATTCAATGGAATCTATCCTCCCATACTCTGTCGATTCATCAGCCAAGAGAAAAGAAAATAGCGAAGTCAGTAAAGCAATTTCTAGCACACAAACTTGCTTCAAGGAGAAGCCAGGAAAGAATCCTGTTCACTCCAATTTGCATCAGTGGACAAACATCTTGATGAAAGCCCAAACTGAAAGACCTAACCAGAATCTGGCGCTCACAGCAAATGTCAGGCCAGGGACAAGTTATCATCAGTCCCCCACAGATTTGCGGAATCGTCTACGCCCTTGGGCAAAAGTCAAGAACCTGTCAATATCATACCCCTTCAGTTTCCTCCTCCGGGGATTACCATCCACACGGACGCTTCATTAACGGCTGGGGAGGATATTCTCAGTTCAAGAAGGTTCAAGGAACCTGGTCACCCCAGTTCCGCCAGCTTCACATAAATGTACTAGAAGCAATGGCAGTGTTCTTGACTCTAAAAAGGTTACGTCCGCCAAAGAACTCCCATATAAAGCTAGTTTTAGACAGCGCAGTGGTAGTCCATTGTGTAAACAGGGGAGGCTCCAAGTCACGACATCTGAATCATGTCATGGTAGCCATCTTCTCCCTGGCGGACAAGTTTCAGTTGGCACCTCTCCTCCACCATATAGCTGGAGTGAGAAACGTCATAGCAGATGGCTCTATCCCGATCAGTTCCTCTGGAGTCGGAATGGTCACTGGACAACAGTTCGTTCCAATGGATTCTCCGGAGGGTTCCCAGGTCTACAAGTGGATCTATTCGCATCCCAAGCGAACCACAAACTCCCATGTTATGTGGCCCCCAACCTGGACCCTCTGGGCCTATGCCATGGACGCCCTGTCCATAGACTGGAACAACTGGGAGAAGATTTATGTCTTTCCTCCAGTGAATCTTCTCCTGAAGGTACTGAACAAACTCAGGACGTTCAAGGGTCAAGTAGCTCTAGTAGCCCCAGACTGGCCGAAGAGCAATTGGTACCCTCTGATTCTGGAACTGGGTCTTCGTCCTCTTTCGAATTCCCAATCCCAGGCTCTCCCAGTCAGTACAAACGAAGACTGTGTTCGCTTCCTTAGGAATTCTCAAAACCCTAACTTTATGGACTTCATGAAGTTTGGTGGCTAAAAGAGATGCGAATATTGATCCTCGAAATATTCTTTCTTGGAATCTGATAAGAGAGATTCAACTTTGAGACAGTATGATGCTGCAGTCAAAAAGTTGGCAACCTTCCTGAGAGAATCAGATATTAGAATCTTGACAATCAATTCAGCTATATCCTTTTTCAGATCTTTATTTGAAAAAGGCTTAGCAGCTAGCACTATTACGACAAACAAGTCGGCCTTGAAAAAAGATTTTCTCAACTCGGGTTCAGCATAGACTTGACAGGACTCTTTACTTCTCGTCTATTCCCAAGGCTTGTGCTAGACTTAGACCTTCAGTGAGGCCTACGTCAGTAGTATCGTGGTTCTTAAATGATGTTCTAAAGCTGGCTTCAGAAACAGATAATACGACATGTGCATTTATAATGCTCTTAAGAAAAACTCTATTTTTATTAAGCTTGGCTTCAGGAGCTAGAATTTCAGAACTGTCGGCGTTATCCAGAGATCCGAATCATATAGAATTTCTTCCCACAGGGGAAGTTCTACTTTCTCCGGAACGTAGTTTTATAGCAAAGAATGAGGATCCTTTGATGAGGTGGGAACCATGGAAGGTTGTACCCCTTCCACAAGATGTTTCTCTTTGTCCAGTATCGACCTTACGAGCCTTTCTGTCCAGGACATCCTCATCCTCGTCGGGTCCTCTCTTTAAGAGAGAAAAAAGGGTGGTACTTTATCTATAAAGGTATCAGGCAACAGATCCTGTACTTTATTAAGCAAGCCAACCCTGATTCCTTCCCTAAAGCACATGATGTCAGGGCAGTTGCCACCTCAATTAACTATTTCCAACATGAATTTCGATGATTTAAAGAAGTATACTGGATGGAAATCGCCGACAGTATTTAAGCGTCATTACTTAAAGTCCTTGGAAGCTCTGAAAATTTTCAGCAGTTGCGGCGGGTGTAACATAGTTTCCCCCGACTCTGCTTAATCTTTAATAGAAGATCCAGTTCTCCTTTCTACCTATCTCACCCAACAGTTTGTCTATACCTACCATGTTCATCTACGTTTACCTTGAGTCTTAGCTGCTCTTATGATGGTACAGTGGGTGCCCCTCATTTTTTTTGCTAGGGTCACTCACAATTGATTGTATATAATGATCTCTATGATGTGGTCCCCTTATTTTTATGCTAGGGTGACACATCTTATTTACAATGGTTACGGGTTTGTATACTAAGTCATATACATTTGTTTATTATTATTATTATCGAAGTTTTGTTTGTTTCTAATTCAATTTATTATTATAATTGCTTTAATTACTTTGTACATATTAACTATACACAGATGTTAAGCTCAACATATATTCATGTAAGCCCTGTACATATATGTTAACTTTAAATGTTAATTTTAAAGAATATTTCTATTCTGTATCATTGTGTATATGTATATTTCTCAGCAATTATATTTCTTTATTTTATTTTATGTTTTATTGAGACCTTATTTATCTATTTTATTAGTTTCTTTACAATCTTGTGCTATTTCTCTGGTACGATTTCGCGCAGCGACACGAACTGAGCCCATTTGAAAGGGATTTTGACGTAAGGAAAAATCTATTTCTGGGCGATTGGTTCGTGTCGCCAGCGAAAATCCCCCACCCTACCCTCCCCATCGTCAAGATTGTTCTGCTAACTTCAGGATGGCCACCAGAGGCGCAGCAGTCGGCAGCATGGGATGGAGTAGTAGTAGTTGCTGCCCACTCTGTGAGTCGGCTCCCCTCTAGTGGGGATTTTGTAGTAGGAGATTTCTATTGGCAAGTGGTTCGTGGTAGTGGTCTCACTCGCCATAGTGTTCATACCGACACCCTCTTGGAGGGTGAGCGAGTCAGTAGTACTGACCTTTTCTTTATTTTATTTATTCTCTGGTATGTGTTAGTACATTTACCTTAGAAATAATGGATTAAAGGATATTTTGCTGGCGACACGAACCAATCGCCCAGAAATAGATTTTTCCTTACGTCAAAATCCCTTTATTGTTGCGCCGTTGTGGGATTACAGCGCCTTTGACTGGTCTAGAGTTTCGAAAGAAGGTGTGCGCGGCCGTAGGCTTTAAAATCGCTCTGCATCGAAAATCGCTTGGCCGTCGGTGGCCAGGAACGGAACCCTGCGCTAACCGAGGGCCGCCTGTACTAATACGGTCGTGAACTGGGTTTCTACTGTAACGTTAATGTGTTTTGCTATTTACTCATTTTTTGTTATTTAACAAATTTTGTTACTGGGAAAGACTGACCCCAGAACTGTGTTAAGCTGAGGTGTCATGGTAATGATTCATTATTACTTGAGGTAGGGAATTAAAAACTTTTTATGGAACAAGAAATTTTAAAAACTTTTTATGGAACAAGAAATTTTATCTTTCGACCTCATTTTTATGAACAGCACTGTTATTAGGCATTTTAAAACTTGTTTCTAGAACAGAGGATGGATGGACTCTGGACTTTGTTAGTTTCCCAAAGTGAGATGGTTGATAGTGGTATAAATAAACTAACTGGTTGTGGATTTGAAGCACCATCAAAATTTATACAATTGTCAATTTTTCAGGTGTTGGTGTTCTAGATGGGTTGCTGTATGCAGTTGGGGGTCATGATGGACCATTGGTTAGGAAAAGTGTAGAAGTGTTTAACCCCGACAACAATGGCTGGAGCCCTGTTGCCGACATGAATCTTTGTAGGAGAAATGCAGGTATGTATAGTACCACATTTATGTTAACTGTAGATCAGTTTCATTCTTTTGTTATCCTCTTTTCTCTCTCTCTCTCTCTCTCTCTCTCTCTCTCTCTCTCTCTCTCTCTCTCTCTCTCTCTCTCTCTCTCTCTTTCTATCCAGATTCCTTTAGGAGGTGAGGATGCAAGGGGGATCCACTGCAGGGACTGTTTGCACTCTAATGCCTACTATCTCTGCTGTTGCTCCAACCAGACTTTGGGAACTTTAGCCCTTTCACTTCTCCTATAAAGTTTCCTGTTTCCCTCTTCTTCTTTCATTGATGACCTGTGAATGGCATTGATTATCATAATGCTGGCCTATACCTTGAACACACCACACCAATTTAGGGTAGGTAATGTATAGGTGATCTCCTACCTTACTTCTTAGTGGACCCACCTAATCCTATTCTTCTTTATTACCTATATAGATTTACACTTCTCAACTTTCCCTCTTGCTTGTCACTGCAAGGGCCAAAAGCTGATGGCTCGGGGATGTGGCAGGTTGCTGACTCTCTTCTCTTCTATTGAAGATCCCATTCTTAGTGGAACAGAACTCAAGAGGACAAAATATGCCGGTTATCTAAATTCTTAGCTTGATTTCAAGGCTCTGCATGTGTAAATGACCATAGTTTGGGCATTTCTGGTCTTACGTTGCATTTGAAAATGAAAGAGTAAGAGTAATATCCTTCCACCTAAACCCTATACAGTGTTTTGATAGCTTGAATTTTGGCCAATCATCAAGAGAGTGTAAAAATACAGAATTTTTTAACCCTTAATCGCCGAGCAGGTATTTCCGAAAGTGTCTCCCGTATGCCGGCGGCGTTCGTGAGTGAGCACCGAAGCGGAAAAAAGGTTTTTTTAAAAAATCACAGCACGCTTCATTTTCAAGATGAAGAGTTCATATTTTTGCTCTTTTTTTTTTTTTTTTTTTTTTTTGTCATTGCCTGAAGTTTAGTATGCAACCATGAGAAATGAAAAAAAATATCATTATCATATATACATTTTGGAATATATGACAGCACAAAAAAAAATGTCATATATAATTGTATACAAATCGTGCTGTGAGCAAAACGGTTAAAGCAAATGAGTTAATTATTTTTTTGTTGTATTGTACACTAAATTGCGATGATTTTGGTATATATAACAAATTGTAAAAACAATCAAAGCAACACAGAAATTATTTTCACTATGATGCATGAATTTCGTAACACGTTTGCTGAAACGTAAAGAAAGATTATTTTCAAAAATTCACCATAAATCAAAATATTGTCCTAGAGACTTCCAGTTTGTTGCAAAATGAAGGTAACTGATTGAATATTACTAGGCCGTAAGTGTTGTAGCTTACAATTGCAGGTCGAATTTGTTCTAATTATCGTTATTTATATGAAAATATTTCAAAACTGATAAAAGACAACCATTGGTTGTTTTTAGTTGTATTCTACTTGAAATTGCGCACATTTTCAATATATTTACATGTAACGGCTAATATGAATCAGTGCAAACATTACGACAATCAGACGAACAAATTTCTGATTATTTCGGCAGTTACCGCTCCGACAGAGGAAAAAGGTTTTTGTACATGCAACTTACCCAGCAGATATATACTTAGCTATAGACTTGGTCGTCCCGACAGAATTTCAAAACTCGCGGCATACGCGACAGGTAGGTCAGGTGATCTACCATTCCCGCTGCTGGGTGGCGGGATCCGGAACCATTCCCGTTTTCTAAACCAGATTTTCTCTGTCGCCGGTGCTAACAACATCTGTTGTTAGTTCCTCCTACTTGGATTTCTTCTCGTTTGCCGAGGATTAAGATTGGTTCTATATTTGGTGACGTATTCTTTTTCTCTGGGTTGGCATACGCAAATTGTGGACTCTTTTTCGATTTTGATTAGGAATTTTCTCTCACGATGTCTGATGTTAAGGCTTCTCCTGTGTATAGGGTGTGTACAAGGGAGGATTGTAAGACTAGGTTACTGAAAGCTTCGGTAGACCCTCATAATGTGTGCTCGAAATGTAGAGGTACTGAATGTTCATTGAATAACACCTGTAATGAATGCGAGAATTTAACAGAACTTGAATGGAAAAACTTAACCTCTTATGTAAAGAAACTTGAGAGAGATAGGGTTAGGAAGGCTTCCGCTAGGACCTCCAGTAGATCTTGCTCGTTAGAACAAGAATATGATAACGTTGTAGTTACTAACGTTTCTCCCTTAACCTCAGCTCCTTCTCCCTTTATTGAATCCAAGGATTCGTCCTCTGAAAGGGAAACCGTGAAAGCCTCTATCAAGAAGCTACAAGCTCAGCTACGAGCTATGGATAAAGGTAAGAGTGATGATAGTGATATGCAGTGTACCCAGTGCAGTGGAGTCTGACCGGTTCTGCATTCTCCTAGGCCTAGACCTCTTTCAAACTCCCAGGACCAGGGGAGGAGGAATGTCAACAGCCGCAGGGAGGATGTGGAACATCCCCAACGGTCAGGCGTCCCTTCGGTAGATCCTGAAGTAGCGTCCCAGGCTACCTTGGATAGCCGCAGAAAAGGCATCCTAAGGGAGTGTTTTTCGAGACGTGGATGGAGTTCGGCCACACAATCGTGCCCCTTGAAAAGAGCCTGGAAGGCTCCTAAAGGAGACGCTGCGGATTCAGGCCCAGAGCATTTTCCAGAGGATTGGCCTTCGGATCATAAGAAGGCGAGGCAGGATGCGCCCTCTCCTCAAGATCCCACGAAGAGGTTCCTGATCAGCCTACAGGAGCAGCTGTCCTCTTTGGTAGGCTCCTTTACCAAAGACTCTACAAGAAGGAAGGACACGTCTCTTCCTGTCAAGAGCTCCACAAGGAAGCCCGCTGTCAGCAAGCGCCCCTCTTCTGCTAGGAGGGAGCTCTCGGACTCTCCCAGGCGCTTCTCTCCAGATTCTAGAGACTCTTTTGACAGGAGTTTTTCTCCTGATAAGCGCTCCCCTTTGCCCTATAGGCACTCTTCTCCTCATGGTAGGCGCTCTCCCCAGAACAGACGCCTGGAGCCTAACAGAAACACCTCGGTCCAGGAGCACTCTCCCGTAATTCCAGAGGTTCACAGCTGCTCCCTTAGGAGTCTCCAGAGACGCCAGGAGACTAGCGAACACCAGGAACATAGTAGGAGCCACGATCATTTCATGCGCAAGGAGCCCGCCGAGCGCCAGGAACTTAGCAGGTGCCAAGATCATGTCAGGCGCCAGGAGACGAGCAGGCGCCAGGAGCCTAGCGAGCGCCAGAAGAATAGTAGGCGCCACGATCCCGTCAGGCGCAAGAAGTCTGTCGGACTCCAGGATCTTCACAGAACCCCTTCTTTTAGGAGTTCTTCCCCTCCTAAATGATAGGAGTCTCAGATCCCTTCGAGATCTAATAAGAACAAGAGTTTGTCTCGAGATGAGCGTACTCCTTCTCGGGAAAGGAGTCCTTCTCCTGGTAAGAGCCCCCTCCCGTCCAAACGATCTCCCTCAGTCGGAGCATTGGAGGAAATTTCGGATGAGGATAGCCCTGTGGATGCAGCAGTCTCGGACTACAAGAGGCTTTCATTACTTCTCCTCAAGGAGTTCGGAGACTCCCTTCATCCTGCTGATCCGCCCTCACCGGGTTCTCTTATGTCTAGTACCAGAGCTCATAAGTCCTCATCATTTGTAAAGATGCGCCCTGCTCTCTGCATGAAGAAGGCATTGAAGAATTTTGGAGAATGGCTGCAATCCAGAAGGGAAGCGGGCAAGACAGTGTTTTCCTGCCCTCCTTCCAAATTAACAGGAAAACCTGGAAGGTGGTACGAGACCAAAGAGCCGATGGGATTGGGTCTCCCTTCATCGGCAGAAGCTGAATTTGCATCTTTAGTAGATTCCTCTAGGAAACGGTCTCTACTTTCAGCGAAGGCAACTTGGGGGATGTGCGAGCTCGACCATCTTCTCAAGGGCCTTTTTAGAACATTGGAAGTATTCAACTTCATGGACTGGGTCTTGGGGGCATTAGCTAAGAGAGCCCAGGACGCAGATTTCGTCACTATGGAGGAGCTCTCTAGTGTTTTGGCCTGCCTAGATAGAGCGGTGATGGACGGCTCAGTTGAAATTGCTTCTCTCTTTGGAACAGGAGTGCTGAAGAAGAGATCAGTTTATAGTTCCTTCCTTACGAAAGCAGTATCTCCTCGGCAGAGATCCTCCCTTTTACAGTAGTACCTCGAGATACGAAAGGCTCTACTTACGAAAAACTCGAGATACGAAAGCCAATGCGAAAAATTTTACTGCTCTACATACGAAAGGTTGTTGCTGTAAAGTCCCGAGATTCGCCCGGACTGCCGAGAACAATTTTAAAACTCCCGCACCGCCAACTGAGTAAACTCGCCACCATCCTCCCGCTCTCCCATTGGTTCCTGATGCTAGTCACCCCATAAGGTCCTGCTCTCCTGTTGGTCAGCATCTACCCCTTGTGCTTTAAGTATTCTATTGGTAAAAGGATGCTGTAAATTTAAAAACTTATTCATGCAATACATTTAATAAAAAAAAAAATAAGTTAAAGATAGAATAAAGAATAGAAATGAATGGTTATTATACTGTTTGGTAGTTTCAGTAGTTGAAGAGAGATACTAATGACAATTTATGGCTTACTGTGTAAAGTGATTGCTTGTCGATCGTTCGATACTCGTAAGTGCTGGATGTAAACAGACGTTTGGAAGCTTTTTTTTTTTTTTTTTTTTTTTTTTTGTTTTTTTTTTTTTTTTTTTTTTTTTTTTATTATAGTTAATGGTTACTTAATAATTATTTGAAATGAGTACATCTAATACATTTAATAAAAAAATTGTGAATTAGATATCATAAACTATAAAATAAATCAGACTGCCAACAAATACGTATTTTTTAGAATTCTTCTTCTGTTTTATTACAGTGGGGCATCGCTTATTCACGGATCAGTATTCACGGATCCAGTTAATCACGGGTTTTTTCTTGGACCGTTTCTCATGTTACATCACTGGTATGAATCACTGCATCACGGGTTTGTTGTGTTGCGTATGCGATGTTTTTCGGTAGGCTAACCCTCGGCCGTGGTCCGTAACTACCAACATTCATTTAAAGACTCATATAGTGATATTAACTGACAATAAAGGTAATAAAAACCATTCTCACCTAATATATTATTGTCCTATCTTCGAAATAAATAGCCTATTCAAGGTTTATGTACGACGTTCATTGGTAGGCTAAGCGTAGTTGCAGTGCGATAACCACCAACGTACACAAACATTCACATTATGATATTAACTGACAATAAAGGTAATAAAAACCATTCTTACCATATATATTATAGTCATATCTTCATAATAATAAGCCTATTCAAAGAATAATTCCACATCATTGCACTCAACTTATCGTCGGAGTGGCCAGCCACAAAATGTAAGCATATACCTTTACGTACGAAAATGGTTTATGCATACGGTTGCGTTCAAAGCGACATTTTTTGTTTGATAAACTTTTAGAAATTTTAATAGTAGTGGTAGAGTAATTACAGTGGTAATAACATTAAGGCTAAAATTAATTCGAACTTCATTATTATTTTTTTGGCAGTATTCGTATATAACTTCTCTGAACAATGAAGTCATACAAACGCTATTTGTCATAGATTATCGTAAGTATTGCTGTTTGTTATTGGCGACGAAGCGTAAACGAAATACATAAAAGCATTTTCTGGCTCAGCTCGTGTCGCTGCGCGAAATATCCTTTAATCTATTATTTCTAGGGTAAATGTACTAACACATACCAGAGAATAAATAAATAAAGAAAAAGGTCAGTATAACTGACTCGCTCACCCCCCCAGAGGGTGTCGGTATGAACACTATGGCGAGTGAGACCACTACCACGAGCCAAATGCCAATAGAATTCTCCCACTACAAAATCCCCAAGAGGAGAGCCGACCCACAGAGTGGGCAGCACCAACTACTACTACTCCATCCCATGCTGCCGACTGCTGCGCCTCTGGTGGTATCCTTTTCAGTTAGCGCACACGATACACACGTGCCATTTTCTTCTCTGTGTTTTTGTGCCCTTTCCTTTGGATTTTATTACCATGGAGCGTGCAGCCATCGCAGCAGCTAAGTTAAGTACTCAGTGTTTATTGCTAATTGGTTTTTTTCCGGCCCTGAGCACGTATTTGCCGTTTTTTAGGTATAAATACGATCTCTAGGTCGGAAGCATGCAGCATGGTTCTGCCTCGTGGTGGGTCCGTTCTGGTGTCGCCCATACCCAGAACATCCCCTTGCTTTTGTACGCTCTATTTTAATTATCCGCTTTGTTTAGGGTACGGTCTACACGGTTTTGTCATGCATGCATGTCTTTTACCTTATGTAGGCTCTTCCATCCAGACCCTAGCCACGCTCTTAGTATCGGCCTCGGCTAGCTTTGAGTGGTAGCCTTGCCTTCGGGTTAGTCGTACACTCCTGGATTTTTTCTCCTACTATTTTGTTTTCTTTCTTTTCATTTTATTATTCATTTGTATTATTTATGTGATATTTGTTAGGTTAGTTAGGCGTCTGGCTCGCTTAGCCTAGGTCATGGCCCATTGGGCCTTTATGTTACCGCTTTTCAGCTCGGTTGCTTCCCGATAGCATCTCTCTGATCAGTTGGTTATGTTCTAGGCTTAGTTGTTGTTCTTATCGCCCCGTGGTCACTATGTGATCACGAGGCAGCCAGACGCCTGTCCAGTCACCTTTCCCCCCTCCCGCCTCTCTTTCATAGGGTCGGGGGGGGTGGGGTAGGCCTGCCCATGCTCGCTCCACATACCCGAGCCTGCCTCCCTCTCTCCCCCCAGGCAGAGGGGGTAGAGGGACGGGACAGACCCAGACTGGACTCGACCTCTCCGGCTTCTCGGTCCGGTCATGGATGGTAAGGTGGGGGGGAGGTGGGGGGGAACTGGCCTTTCCCCCCCCTTCCTCCATTACTACTCCGTCGCTCCGTTACTAGCCCGAGTCTGTATGACCCTTGCTCTTCCACCTTACTAGGGCTCCTTTACCACCGGAGACCTGGCATCCAGCGGAAAAGGTGCTAAGTCTACCCCACGGGGTGGACCGGAACATATAGTCCGGTCCCCTTCTAACCTCTCCGTTTCACTGAGTTATACACTTCCGCCACGCACTGGACTTAGTCCGGTACGTTCGAGCTTTTAGGTTTAAGATCTATTATGTTAAACTATTAAGTTTTATCTTAAGTACCTTAAACCATCCCCCTCCCTTCATGTTTCACCGGATACCTCCGGGGTTATAGCCTATTCAGGCGATTAAGGGAGGGGCTATGCCCAAATTTTTTCCGAGCTCCGGCATGCAACGGAGTTCTTCTGTCCTTTAGCCTGTAAGTGATATTCTTTAAGATACTCATGTGTCTTTTCACTTACAGACCACCAACTGTGAGCATCCGGGATGCTGCGCCGCCACACTTCAAGACCCATGTGGACACGAAGTTTGCCGGTCCCATGCTCCATGCGCGACTCCGCACGGGGGACATCCAGGTCTGGTACCATGAAACGTGTCCACCTATGTTACGATCTTGGTGAGCCAGCTTTTAGACGGGGTAAGTATTCCATCTCTCCGTAGCTGGTCCTCATCTGTTATAGTGCTTAAGTTTTTTACATCAATCACTCTAACTTAGGTAAATTCAAGGGGCCTTATAGCCCCTATAATTTTAAGTTATGCTTTAAGCTTAGCTTTAGTTTTTAAGTTATTCTTAAACTCTAATCAATACCCTCTCTTCCAGGCGCCGGCTGTGAGGGATACCGCACTGGCAACCCTGCGGGCCTGGGTCGGCGGTTTCGGGAAGAACGCCGCCAAGGGTATGCCCTACATCCTGGAGAAAAGGTTGGCGGTACTAATCTTCCCCGGAGGCAAGGCGACAGGATACGTCGACCCAGTAGAGGCGGCCCCGACTATCGCCTTCATCCAGCAACAGCTGGCTGCCTCATTGACTGACCAAAGGCCAGGACATCTCGGAAGTCGCGACGTTGGATATTAATGTAGAAACCTATGGTAGGTGTGGACGACCTGTTGGTCGAGGTAGGTAAGGTGGACACCCAAGGGATACCCTTGGGTGCAACTGCTTCTTCTACTCCTGCAACCTCTCCATCCTTCCAAGGCTTTACGGGTAACGAATTATATACTCCTCCTGACGCTTCAGTTAGACCCAAGGTCAAGGGTCAAGCAGTGAAATCCTTGACGAAGACGTCGTCGTCGTCTAAGAAGACGGCTTCGGCGTCATCCTCTTCTCGTAAGTCTCCGGCTAGGAATCCCGGAGCAGAGAGATCTAAAGCTTCTGGGTCCGGCTCTAAGTCCTCGAGGAGTAAATCCTCCAGAGAGAGATCTCACACTCCGGCGGAGTCGTCAGTTCCGCTACCCTTGGTTCCAATTCAGAAGCCACCCCTCCACCTCCGCAGCAGCTCCGGCTTTGGACTCCAATGCTGGTCTGTTACAACAGGTGGGCGACCTGGTTGGGTCTCTGAAAAGTAGCATGGAACAAATGATCTCTCGGTTGTCGGATAGGATTACCTCTCAAGACAGCATTATAGCCGGACTGAGCCAAGCTCCTCTAGCCTCTCCTCCACCTTTCAATACAGGTGGAGCCCAGCTTCCCCCCGTATGACTCTCTACCTCCGTTCTCAATGAACAACCCTTGGAGAGTAGCGTCATACGCTTCCAAGACGGACTCATTTCTATCCCCGGAATGTGGAACTCGGAGGATCGAGGACTTCGAGTTCTACCCGGAAGACCTTCAGCCTCCGTTCATCGGCTACGCAAGGCTCACCGCCTCAGCCATGACTCGGGATGATAAAGTGCCAAAGGAGACAGTCCTCTATTCACGTGACCAGGCTCAGAGAGAATGGCTCAGGTGTCTAGAGGACATGGATTGTTCCAATACGAAAATCCCCAACCTTTCAAGAGTCCGTTTACGATCTTTACGATGGATGAGAGTACCCCGCTCCCTTTCCTGACAAAGATCGCGACGTCTACCTTCCAGCGGCCCAGAAGGGGGAACCCCATGCCTCAACTGAAGGAAGCATATCCTCATCTCCGTTACTTCCTTCAGGCCGGAGAATTGTGGGAAGACTTACCTAACACCCTTCTCAGCTGGCAAACTCAAACCGGACTGTGCTATGGAGGCAGTTTGGTGAGAAGCTAACCTAGGCTTCCAGATAGCCTTATTCAGGGCAGAATTTGACGCGCCAAAATCCGCGGTTAGCCAGATCTATTAATTCCATGGCTATGACCGAGGTGGCTACCATAGCCTATGGGTCAGAACCGCTCTTCAAGCTTATGACCAAATCCCTGACTTCAAACGGTACAGTCAGATATGTTTTGAGTTTGCCACTGCTAGGACGCAATTGTAGGAAGCATGGTCCTACAAGAAGCAAACTATTCGGCACGAGCCGAATAGGTTACTTGCGTCGAGCATCTGGGGAGCAGACCTCTTCCCAGAAGCGATGGTGAAGGATTTGGTTCAGTCAGAGGCTACGAGGTTGAACCAGAGCCTTAAGGACCGTTGGGGTCTTACGGCCAAGAGACGACAAGATCTAGCAGCTAGGGGATAAGGGTCAAAGGAAACCTAGACGTTTCCAGCCCTACCAGAAAAGCAGCCACGCTTTTTTCTCAGCAAGTTCCGCTGTTCCCTTAGTGCAAAGAACAGCCCAACCTTCCACCTCAAAGGCTCAAATCACATGCCGATTTACGTTATCTCCCCTCAGCCTCAGCCCTCCACCTCTTACGCTCTTCTCCTTTCCGCTTACAATCAAGCCTTCGAGAGTCAAGCTTCACAGAAGTATGACCGCTCGGGTGTAAGGGAGGCAGAGGAATAAAGCGATCCTTCGTGGGAGAGGATCGGGAGGTCCCTTTAATAGGGGAAAACATTTCAGGGGAGGCCGAGGAGGCTACCAGAACCAATGAGGAATTTCAGGTAGGAGGGAGGCTGTTTCAACTTTCGCCACCGGTGGAACTTCAGCAAGAGGGCTCACAGCATTGGGTCAAAAGGCCTGCCTTGGAGCTGGTCAACGAACCCCCCTCCACCCCGACCTTCCGGCCAATTTCCTTCCAAGGACCTGACGGAGTATGCGGAGGATCCTCCTTCAGAAAGGAGCTATAGCGAGAGTCAAAAGGTTAAAATTTCAAGGACGCTTGTTCAGCGTGCCAAAGAAAAGGCCTCACAAAAAAGAAAGGGTAATCCTAGACTTGTCCGCTTAAACTTCTAGCCATTCGCTGCGACAAGTTCAAGATGCTCACGATCTCGCAGGTACGGACCTTACTTCCCCCGTGGGGCCGTCACCACCTCTATCGATCTTACAGACGCTTACTATCATATTCCTATTGCAAGACACTTCCGTCCGTATCTGGGCTTCAAGATAGGAGACCAGACATTCTCCTCAAGGTAGTTCCTTTCGGGCTCAACGTAGCACCCAGGGTGTTTACGAAGCTGGCGGAAGTAGTAGTTCAACAACTCATATCGCAAGGGATTATGGTAGTAGCGTATCTCGACGATTGGTTGGATCTTGGGGCTTCAACAGTCGAGGAATGCAAACCGAGCAACACTGAAAGTAATTCAGTTCCTGGAATATCTAGGCTTCAAGATAAACAGGACCAAGTCAAGACTCACCCCAGAGTCAAACTTTCAGTGGCTAGGCATTCAATGGAATCTATCCTCCCATACTCTGTCGATTCCATCATCCAAAAGAAAGGAAATAGCGAAGTCAGTCAAACAATTTCTGAGTCACAAACTGGCATCAAGAAGATCCCCAGGAAAGGATCTTGGGTTCTCTCCAGTTTGCATCAGTGACAAACATCTTAATGAAAGCCAAACTGAAAGAAACCTAACCAGAATCTGGCGCTCACGAGCAAATGTCATGGTCCAGGGACAAATTATCCTCAGCCCTCTGATTCTAAAGAACTCGACATCCGACCGTGGGCGAAACAGAAAGTCAAGAACTTGTCGGTGTCAGTGCCCCTTCAGTTTCCTCCACCAGGGATCACCATCCACACAGACGCATCATTAAAAGCGGTTGGGGAGGATATTCCCAGTTCAAAAAGGTTCAAGGAACGTGGTCACCTCAGTTCCGTCAGTTCCATATAAACGTACTGGAAGCAATGGCATGTGTTCTTGACTCTAAAAAAGTTACGCCCAGCCAAGTACTCCCCACATAAAGCTAGTCCTGGACAGCGCAGTGGTGGTACATTGTGTAAACAGAGGAGGCTCCAAGTCACGTCATCTAAATCCACGTCATGGTAGCCATCTTCTCCCTGGCGGACAAGTTCAGTTGGCATCTTCTCCTCCACTCATATAGCTGGAGTGAGAAACGTCATAGCAGATGCTCTATCCCGCTCAGTTACCTCTAGAGTCGGAATGGTCACTGGACAACAGTTCGTTTCCAATGGATTTCTTCAGAGAGTTCCAGGTCTACAGGTGGATCTCTTCGCATCTCAAAAAGAACGAACCACAAAACTCCCGTGTTATCCCCCGGTGGCCCCCAACCTGGACCCCTCGGCCTACCTGCCACGGACGCCTTGGCTGGCTAGACTGGAACAACTGGGAGAAGATTTATGTCTTTCCTCCGGTGAATCTTCTCATGAAAGTTTTAAACAAACTCAGGACATTCAAGGGTCAAGTGGCTCTACTAGTAGCCCCAGACTGGCCGAAGAGCAATTGGTACCCTCTCATTCTGGAACTGGGTCTTCGCCCTCTGCGATCACCCCAATCCCAGGCGGCTCTCCCAGTCAGTACAACGAAGACTGTGTTCGCTTCCATCAGGGATTCTCAAAACCCTAACTTTGTGGATTTCATGAAGTTTGCAGCAAAGGGATGCGAATATTGACCCTCAGAATATTCCTTCTTGGAATCCGATAAAAGAGATTCAACTTGAGACAGTATGATGCTGCTGTCAAAAAGTTAGCAACCTTCCTGAAAGAATCAGATTTATTAGGATCATGACAATCATTCAGCTATATCCTTTTTCAGATCCTTATTTGAAAAGGTCTTAGCAGCTAGCACAATTACGACAAACAAGTCAGCCGTGAAAAAGATTTTTCAATTTGGGTTCAACATAGACTTGACAGACTCCTACTTCTCGTCTATTCCCAAGGCATGTGCTAGACTTAGGCCTTCGGTAAGGCCTACGTCAGTATCATGGTTCTTAAATGATGTTTCTAAAGCTGGCTTCAGAAACCAAATAATGACACATGCTCGTTTATAATGCTCTTAAGAAAACCCTATTTTTATTAAGCTTGGCCTCAGGAGCTAGAATTTCAGAACTGTCGGCGTTATCCAGAGATCCGGATCATATTCAGTTCCTTCCCACAGGGGAAGTGCTACTTTCTCCGGAACGTAGCTTTTATAGCAAAGATGAAGATCCTTTGATGAGGTGGGAACCATGGAAAGGTACTACCCTTCCACAAGATGTATCTCTTTGCCGCCCAGTTTCAAGCCTTACGAGCCTTTCTATCTAGGACCTCCTCATCATCATCGGGTCCTCTCTTTAAGAGAGAAAAAGGAAAAGGTGGCACTTTATCTATTAAAGGCATACAGGCAACAAATCCTGTACTTCATTAAACAAGCCAATCCTGACTCTTTCCCAAAAGCACATGATGTCAGGGCAGTAGCCACCTCAATTAACTATTTCCAACATATGAACTTCGATGAGTTTTTGAAAAAGTATACTGGATGGAAATCGCCGACAGTGTTCAAAAACGTCATTACTTAAAGTCCTTGGAAGCTCTGAAATTTCAGCAGTTGCAGCGGGGAACATAGTTTTCCCCTGACTCTGACTAATCTTTAGTAGAAGATCCAGTCCTCCTTTCTACCTGCCTCACCCAAACAGTTCGTCTATTCCTGCCTTGTTCATTTACGGCCATCCTTGTGTCCTTAGCGCTGCTTTTATGATGATGTAGTGTGTCCCTTATTTTTTTGCTAGGGACACCCACATTTGATGATGGATATTGATCTCGTGGATGTCATCTCCTTATTTTTATGCTAGGAGATACATCTTATTGTAATGGTTACGGGTTTTGTGGGGTATTAAGTCCATATACATTCCTTTTATATATTATTATTATTGAGTTTGTTTTATTCAACTTTTATATTAATTGCTTTAGAATTGGTTTTTTGATACATAGCTTTACACAGATACCATTTTTTGTACATATATGACATATTTCTCCTGTATATATGTAGTATTACCTAAGTTAAGAAATATTATTAGAATTAAGTGTAATTTAAGCAATATTTCTATTTTGTATCACTGTTGTATATGTATCCTTATTAGCAATTATATTCGTTTATTTTTATGTTATCTTTTATTTTTAGAGACCTCTTTGTATTTTGTTCAATTCTTTACATCTTGTGCTATTTCTCTGGTACGATTTCGCGCAGCGACACGAGCTGAGCCCAGAAAAGGGATTTTGACGTAAGGAAAAATCTATTTCTGGGCGATTGGCTCGTGTCGCCAGCGAAATCCCGCCCTAACCCGTCCCAATCGCCAAGATTGTCTGCTAACTTCAGGATGGCCACCAGTAGGCGCAGCAGTCGGCAGCATGGGATGGAGTAGTAGTAGTTGGTGCTGCCCACTCCTGTGGGTCGGCTCTCCTCTTGGGGGGTTGGGGGATTTTGTAGTGGGAGAATTCTATTGGCATTTGGTTGGCTCGTGGTAGTGGTCTCACTTTGCCATAGTGTTCTATGACCGACATCCCTCTGGGGGGTTGAGCGAGTCAGTTATACTGACCCTTTTTCTTATTTATTTTTATTCTCTGGTATGTGTTAGTACATTTACGGTAGAAATAATAGATTGAAAGGATATTTCGCTGGCGCACACGAGCCAATCTGCACGCCAAATAGATAATTTTTCCTTACGTCAAAACTTCCTTTTTTAACCTTATATATTAATCGTCATATCTTCATAATAAAAAGGCTATTCGTGGAGTAATTCCATATCAGTGAAAGTCACTTTGATCTATGCGAGGCCAGCCAGCTGACAAAATGTACGTACGTATAATGAAAAAATATCAAATACATGGTAAGCGTTCACAGCAAGATTATCTCTCGTAATTTTTATAGTACTATTCATAGCTACGTAGTAACTAATGAAAATAAATTACGTTAACAATTATCAAATGACAAAATTGTAACATTTAATTTTCATACAAAATATCATCGTTATTTTGGTAGTGAATAATAGTTTAGAATTATCATACATACGACTGCATGTTATGGGTTTTGTGCAGTGATAAACAACCAAAATAACGTCTCCTTTAGTCGTCATATCTTCATAAGAAAAAGGCTATCGTGAGTAATTCCATATCAGTGATCAATTTTATCCTATGCGAGGGCCAGCCAGCTGACAAAATGTAATACGTATATGAAAATCAAATTATGGTAGCGTTCACAGCAAGATTATCTTTCGAAATATTTTTATGTACTATTCATGCTACTAGTAATAATGAATTATGTCATTAATTTTCAATACAAAATATCTCGTTATTTTGGGTATGAATAATAGTTTAGAATTATCATACACACTGGCATTGTTATTTTGTGGCAGTGATAAAAAAAAACCAAAATAATGTTCTCCTTTAAGTCAAACGCGTTTAGGAAAAACATGACATAGAATCGACTTTGCGACTTCGTTCATTTTGATATTTTTAACGATACAATAACTATCATTTGTACTACTAAAACCATCTTCACATAAGTAATTTTTCGTAAGATATGTGTTGTTGCAAAAGCTAGCTTATACATAAAAGGCTTTTATAATTTAAGTCATCTTAGATATACATATGTACCCAAACTCATTGTGGGAAATTTACTACTGTTTCCTCGGATATTGAAATACTTTAGCATCATTCAAACACTTTAATAATATAATGCATAAATACTAGGCTATACATATTTACATCGTATACAAATACTACATACAGTTATATACACATACTTTTATATACAAAGTTAACAGTTATATACACATACTTTTATATACAAAGTTAATCATATGAGTAGTGATCAGACGACAGCTGTGCACTGGACTACGTACGTACTACTTGAAGATAAAACAAACAAAAATTTTGGTTGTTGTTAGTTGCCGGGATGATTAACATTTTCCAGAGATTAAAGAGCTGAATTTTGTTTTGAACGGTAATGTCAACCGCGTTAGTAAATAGGTATCATCTTCTAAGGAAATTTTTTTTCTCTCTTCTTTTTGCGAAGAATCTTCAAGCCATTTTGCATTCAAAAGTAATGAGAAAGAGGATCATTCTATTCTTCATGAAATCAGTAATACTTACACTAATAATAAAAACTAAACTACGTACTGTATGCAAAACACATACATCATCGTTAGCTTCGTGTGTGTAAACGTTCATTCTAAAAATTACAGAGTAGTATAACTAACACCTGATTGGTTGGTTGGTAGCCATGGAGATCTGTTATCCAATGACTGCCCTCTGCTTCTGTTCTATTTATAGACATATGGCATGGATGGCACTAGGTTTGAACGTTACCATGTTCGTGATTTTCTGACTGCTGACGGCAAAATTACTCAATAATTTTCTTTATATAATTATCCGTCGTGAAAACAATATATAATAACACGGTTGACATACCTTCAAACAAAATTCAGCTCTTTAATCTCTGGAAAAATGTTAATCTATCCCGGCGACTAACAACAACAAAATTTTTGTTTGTTTTATCTTCCAAGTAGTACGTACGTAGTCCAGTGCACAGCTGTCGTCTGATCACTACTCATATGATTAACTTGTATATAAAAGTATGTTTATATAACTGTTAACTTTGTATATAAAAGTATGTGTATATAACTGTATAGTATTTGTATACGATGTAAATATGTATAGCCTAGTATTTATGCATTATATTATTGAAAGTGTTGAATGATGCTAAAGTATTTCAATATCCGAGGAAACAGTAGTAAATTTCCCCACAATGAGTTTGGGTGCATATGTATATCTAAGATGACTTAAATTATAAAAGCCTTTTATGTATAAGCTAGCTTTTGCAACAACACATATCTTACGAAAAATTACTTATGTGAAGATGGTTTTTAGTAGTACAAATGATAGTTATTGTATCGTTAAAAATATCAAAGTGAACGAAGTCGCAAAGTCGATTCTATGTCATGTTTTTAACTTTAACGTATAGTGGTATGAAAAACACCCGTGTGTCGTAGCGATGCGTCATCAATATAGTGGTATGAAAATACCACATGGTGTTTGTAGCGATACGTAATCACAAAGTACAAATCCTTTTCCCGGACCATCCTCAGATTTTACGACTCTTCAACTTCAAGATCGATATGGTGAAATATATTATATAGTCATACTTATTGTTAAAATTCACAAGTTGAACTGCAAAACATTATTATATTTTGATTGTTATGTACATATATTTTTTTTGTGTTTTACGGAATGTTTGTTTTGAAAATAATACCTATTAGTGAACATATGGTATTAATTGTCCCCACTATTTATTATAGGTGATCTTAATTATCTCACATTCATTTAACAGTATATATTAATATTTATTTAAATAAACTGTTATTAATAAATAACAATAATGAAAAAACATAAAGGGAAAAAAATGTTTTTTGCTGCAGTAGTGGTGTTTGTTTGATTATGCATCTGACCTCACATTTCCGAAATCTGAAAAATTCCAAAAACCGAAACATCGGAATGTGTGTGTACTGCACATTTTTTTTAAACACGCACACAATTTCTACACATTTACTGATACCGTTGGTGAAAGACTCAAATTACAGTACGTATGTATTTATTCCTGAGAGAGAGAGAGAGAGAGAGAGAGAGGAGAGAGTAGAGAGAGAGAGAGAGAGAGAGAGAGAGAGAATAATTAAGGACTCCAAGGCGTGTTATTTTTACAATTATTTTTATTATCTTGGGATTTTTTTTAATCTTGAGATTTTCTATTCAATTCTCGAGATTAATAAGAAAATTACCGTAACTTGACTAGCATCAGCACACATCTGAATGATTCGGCCATTAGCAGGCTAAACCACCAACCTTATGAACTTGCATGATACATGAGATACATGACAAAACACACTGTTTATTGGTGAAAATTTGTTGGGGGTCGCACGATATGGGAGATTGCACGTTATTCGAGTATATACGGTATGTGATTTTTTTAGCCTTTTATGGAACAAAATCTAGCAAGAAATTGCCATTCCCAGTTGGCAACACTGGCCTACTCACGTTTGTCCAAGGTTGGTTTGTTGTTATGAAATGTGGTGTGCGGTGCGTTCTTTAAATTGTACCCATATAAACAAGTTAATTATGTGGCATCCAAAAGCCCTGATTCTTTTACTCTTATGGGAAAGACGCCTAAAGGTCAGATGAAGGTTTTTTACG
This sequence comes from Macrobrachium nipponense, assembly GCF_015104395.2. NCBI lineage: Eukaryota > Metazoa > Arthropoda > Malacostraca > Decapoda > Palaemonidae > Macrobrachium > Macrobrachium nipponense. The sequence goes on from NC_087205.1 coordinate 68,256,095, forward strand.
TGGAATATATTAATTAACTGTTGTGACGAAGGGAAGAGATGTTTCGCTGCATACTGTTGGTACATTATCGTTATTATATTACTGGATTGCACTGCAAAATCGTCGCCATCTTTTATCAACATACCTAGATTGTTGGTGAGTACCCATATGATTTACATAATTTTGAATAGTTCTCTTACCACTCATCCTCTCTTTCCTTGTAAAAAAAAAAAAAAGAGGCCCACCATGCGTATGTAGGCTTCTAGCTGTAATCCCTAGGCTAGTAGGCTACATATATACAGTAGTACATATACTACATTTATTTTTTAAGGCTAATTTTGTACAATAACTTTAAAACTGTCTTGAATTTAGTTTTAGGTGATAGTTGAAAACATATTTGGTGTTTGAACTAAAGTAGGCAGTTATAAACATTGAATAGTGGTCTTGGGTGGGTTAACTATTAAAGTAGGCCGTTTTAAGCAATTTTTGAGGGGGGTATCAGGATAACACGGGTATTTACTTATCACGGGGGGTTCTGGGCCCTATCCCCCGTGGATAACAAGGCCCCACTGTATTACATTACGTATACGTATGTTTCATTATAGCTGTCAGTAAATCGGTATCTCCATTAGGTAAAGATAGAATAAAGAATAGAATGAATGGTTATTATACTGTTTGGTAGTTTCATT
>NC_087205.1:68257262-68282262 GCF_015104395.2 Macrobrachium nipponense
GTTTGGTAGTTTCATTAGTTGAAGAGAGATACTAATGACAATTTATGGCTTACTGTGTGCTAGGAAAAATGATTGCTTGGCGCTCGTTCGATACTCGTAAGACGGGTAAGAGCTGAATGTAAACAATCGATTGGAAGGTTTGTTTTTTGTTTGTTTGTGTATTATAGTTAATGATTAATTAATAATTATTTGAAATGAGTACATACTGATTATTTATACATTTTATTGGCATATTCTAAGCTTTTAGCTTCTTAGGTTTAGATGTCAAAATCATAGCCTAGGCTACAGTAGCAACCGCTAACATAGGCTAGGCTTATTGCTAAGGGACATATGCTAAAGTCCTAATATTTGCAGTAAAAATGGGGTTGAACATTACATGCAGTTGAATATTACTCAAGTATGTACAGTATTTTGCCTTTTTGGAGTCATATTTCTTCCGTCGGATCGGCATTGTAACCCTAGAACATGTGTTTTAGGCCTGAAAATGTAATTTACTGGGGTGTTTTTGGAGGGCTTGGAACGGATTAGCCATTTTACATGTAAAATGTGTTCCAAGATACGAAAAACTCATAATACAAAGGCCGCCTCGGAACGGATTAATTTCGTATCTCGAGGTACCACTGTATTCTCGCCGCTTTCTTCACACCTTTTTCCACAGGATACGGTCAAGGAAGTTGCAAGATCCTTAACGAAGAAGGCCACCCAAGATCTCCTCACTTACTCGGCAAAAAAGTTTAGACCTGCGGTACCTATGGACAAAAAAGAGAAAGTCTCTTTTCAACTGCCCTTTCGAGGAGCCTCTTCTTCTAGAGCCCCTCTTAGAGGTCGCAGACCCGATCGCAGGAGTAGAACGTCTAGAAGGTCCTTCGGGAAATCTAGATGAACAGATAGTCCTCCAGACAAAAGTAGGCGCCAGACTGCTGCACTTTGCCAAAGTCTGGGCGCAGAGAGGAGCGGACACCTGGTCCCTCTCGATCCTAAGAAAAGGATACTTTATCCCCTTCAGGGAAAATCCTCCCTTGACTACAACTCCAAGGGAGTTAACTGCAAGATACTCAGATCCAGTCCGAAGTTTAGCAATTCGACAAGCAGGAGATCAGATGATTATGAAAGAAGCCATAGAACCGGTGCAGGATCTCCAGTCCCCAGGTTTTTACAATCGGCTTTTCCTTGTACCAAAAGCCTCGGGGGGGATGGAGGCCGGTTCTAGATGTCAGTGCTCTGAATTTCTTTGTCATCAAGAAGAAATTCTCGATGGAGACGTCTTCCTCTGTTCTTTCTGCACTTCGTCCAGGGGACTGGATGGTCTCCCTGGACCTTCAAGATGCATATTTCCATGTGCCAATTCATCCAGCCTCGTGGAAATACCTAAGATTTATGTTTCAGGGAAGAGAGTTCCAATTTCGAGCGCTGTGCTTCGGACTCTCGACAGCCCCTCAGGTCTTCACGGACATCATGAAGAATGTAGCTCATTGGCTACATTTGAAAGGGATCAGGATCTCCTTGTATTTGGACGATTGGCTCATAAGGGCCCAATCGAAGGATCAATGTCTGGAGGACCTTTCATTCACCCTAAAATTAACCAAGTCTCTGGGACTCTTAGTCAATCCCGAGAAGTCCATGATGGTTCCCCAGCAAAGCATTGTCTATCTGGGGATTCAGATGGACTCTCAGGATTTTCTAGCGTCTCCTTCCCAGGAAAGGAGAGAACGCTGCTTAGAAAAGGTGGCAGTCTTTCTAAAGAAAGAACATTGTTCCGCGAGGGAGTGGATGAGTCTGCTGGGGACCCTCTCCTCGCTGGAACAGTTCGTTTCTTTAGGAAGACTACACCTCAGACCCCTTCAATTTTACCTGAAGGAGAGGTGGGATCGGAAGTCACAAGAACTAGGAGACTCCTTTCCTATATCAGAGAAGATAAAGGAGAATCTCCGCTGGTGGTTGGATCCACAGAAGTTAAGCAAGGGGATCTCTCTTCACTTGAAGAGCCCTCTCCTAGCGTTATTTGCAGACGAGTCAGACACGGGATGGGGAGCAACGCTAGGTACGAGAGAAGTGTCAGGCACCTGGAGGGAAGAACAGGTGTCCTGGCACATAAACAAGAAAGAATTGACAGCCCTTCATCTAGCTCTCATTCATTTCGAGAAGCAGGTATTAGGATTGGTAATTCAGATTCACTCCGACAATACAACAGCCCTAGCATATATTAAGGAAACGGGGGAACGCTTTCCTTCTCCCTTTATGAGACAGCGAGGGACCTGCTGATCTGGGCTCAAGAGAAGAAGATCTCTCTCCTCACAAGGTTTGTTCAGGGCGAGAGAAACGTCCGTGCGGACCTTTTGAGCAGAAAAGACAAAGTCCTACCCACAGAGTGGACACTCAACCCTCAAGTCTGCGAGCAACTTTGGCGGTTGTGGGGAAGACCGATTGTAGACCTGTTCGCTACCAACAAGAACAACAGGCTGGAAAACTATTGCTCCCCGATCTCGGACCCGAGAGCAGTGGCCATAGACGGCCTTCTGCTAAACTGGGCAGGTTTAGACGGTTACGCTTTTTCCCCTTTCAATATAGTAGGGGAAGTTATAAGAAAGTTCGCCTGCTCAGAAGGAACAAAGATGACACTGATTGCTCCCTTTTGGCCAGCACTAGATTGGTTTACAGAGGTACTGGAGTGGATAGTGGATTTTCCCAGGTCGCTTCCACTAAGGAGCGATCTTCTCAAACAGCCCCACTTCGACAGATTTCGCAAGAACCTCCCCGCTCTAAGTCTGACTGCCTTCAGACTATCGAAGGACTCATTAGAGCGAGGGGCTTTTCGCGCGAGGCTGCTAAAGCTATCGCAAGAGCCAGAAGATATTCCACTCCAAGAGTGTATCAGTCGAAGTGGGAGGTGCTTAGAAGATGGTGTAAGGCTAAGAAAGTACGTATCCTCTTCCAGTACCTCTGTAACAAACATCGCTGATTTTCTCCTTTATTTAAAGAAGAATTGTAGCTTAGCAGTGTCAACAGTGAAGGGTTACAGGAGTATGGGCCTCTGTTTTCAGGCATAGAGGCCTAGATCTGACTAATAATAAAGATCTTCATGACCTTATAAGGTCTTTTGAAACTGCTAAAGATCAGAAGATTAGAAGCCCTAGCTGGAACTTGGATGTAGTGCTTAAGTTCCTCATGTCAGAGAAGTTTGTACCTTCACATACAGCCTCCTTCAGAGACTTAACTAGGAAGTCTTTGTTCCTCTTCTCTCTAGCAACGGCTAAGAGAACAAGTGAGCTACAAGCTTTGGAAAGTAGAGTGGGTTTTAGGAAGGATTCAGCGATTTGCTCCTTCAAGCCACTCTTCTTAGCTAAGAACGAAAATCCTTCCAAGCCATGGCCAAGAAGCTTCGAGGTAAGAGGACTTTCTTCATTAGCAGGAAAGGAACTGGAGAGGACTTTGTGTCCTGTCAGAGCCCTCAAGTTCTACCTAAAAAAGAAAGCAATACTAGGAGGTACGGAAGAAAGTCTCTGGTGCTCAGTCAAGGATCCTAAGAGACCTATTTCGAAGAACGCCCTGACGTTCTTCATTAAGGATGTGATAAAGGAGGCCCATCTCTCATGCAGTGAAGAGCACCTCAAGCTACTCAGGGTAAAAGCACACAAAGTGAGAGCCATAGCAACGTCAATGGCTTTCCACAAAACTTGGTCTCTCCAGGCTCTTATAGAGTCAACATACTGGAGGTGTAACTCTGTTTTCGCCTCTAATTATTTAAGGGACGTGAGAATTACGTATGAGAAGTGCTTCTCTCTGGGAGCTTACGTTTCCGCGGATTCAGTGCTGGGAAAAGGAGCCAAGGTTAATCCTTCTTAACTTAGTTTATTTTTTAATTTATCTGTTATGTTTTTGGTGGTGGTTTTTTATGGTCGATTGAAAGAGGGACTAGTGGACCCCCTTTTCAATTTTTAGATTCTAACATTACTAATATGGTCAGGTGGTCAGGATTGGCTTTAGTGCTCCTTGTTTTTACTAGTAAAAGAAACCTAAAGCTCTGTCATGTAAGGGGGCTAGTCCCCATTGATATGATATAGGTAAAGGCTCTGCCATGTAAGTGGGTCAGCCCCCATTGGCACGATCCAGAGAAGGCTCTGTCGCGTAAGCGGGCTAGCCCCCAGTGACATGATCCAGAGGAGTTTTTTCAGTCATAGGTCCCTACCTCGCTGAAACTCTTGAGGCAGGCAGACTCATAGACAGTAATCATGAAGTCTTCTGCCCAATCAGGTAAGAACCATGGATTATATATCCTAAAACATATGTTGTTTTTTCCCTGTTTTTTAATGTTGTATTTAGCTGTCTCTTGCCCTCCACCAAGGGTGCCAATCAGCTAAGTATATATCTGCTGGGTAAGTTGCATGTACAAAAATAATGATGTTAAGATACAATAAAGTTTTGTACATACTTACCTGGCAGATATATACGATTATGGCCCACCCAACCTCCCCTCAGGAGACAGGTGGAAGAGAAAATCTGGTTTAGAAAACGGATGGTTCCGGATCCCGCCACCCAGCAGCGGGAATGGTAGATCACCTGACCTACCTGTTGCGTGTGCCGCGAGTTTTGAAATTCTGTTGGGATGACCGAGTCTATAGCTAAGTATATATCTGCCAGGTAAGTATGTATAAAACTTTATTGTATCTTAACAATATAATTTTTCATAAATTCACCATAAATCGAAATATTGTGCTAGAGACTTCCAATTTGTTGCAAAATGAAGGTAAATGATCAAATATTACCAGAATGTAAGAGTTTTAGCTTAAAATTGCGGTTTTAGACCATTTCGGTCAAGTCTAAAGTTGACCGAAGGTTGAAATTTTGGCACTTATCATTATTTATATGAAAATATTTCAAAACTAATAAAAGCTACAACCAAGGGTTGTTTTTTGTTGTATTCTACATGAAACTGCGCACATTTCCATATATAAAACTTTATGCAACGGCTAATATAAAACGGTGCAAACATTACGACTTTCGGACAAAAAAATTTCTGACTTTTTCGGCAGTCACCGCGCGGTCATAAGGAAAAAGTTTTTTTTTAAATATTTACCATAAATCAAAATATTGTGCTAGAGACTTCCAATTTGTTGCAAAATACAGGTAAATGATTGAATATTACTAGAATGTAAGAGTTTTTGCACTTTTGAACCATTTTGGTAGAGTCAAAGTTGACCGAAGGTTGATAGTTTGGCACTTATCGTTATTTATATGAAAATATTTCAAAACTGATAAAAGCTACAACCATGTTTTTTTTTTATATATACATGAAATTGTGCACATTTCCATTTATAAAACTTTATGTAACGGCTAATATAAAACGGTGCGAAAAAATTTCTGATTTTTTCGGATGAGTTACCATGTGGACGTAAGGAAAAAGTTTTTTTCATAAATTCACCATAAATCGAAATATTGTGGTAGACTTCCAATTTCTTGCAAAATTAAGGTAAATGATTGAATATTACTAGAATATAACAGTTTTAGCTTACAATTGCGTTTTTTGACCATTTCGGTAGAGGCAAAGTTGGCTGAAGGTTGAAATTTTGGCACTTATCGTTATTTATATGAAAATATTTCAAAACTGAGAAAAGCTACAACCATGGGTTGTTTTTTGTTATATTCTAAATGAAATTGTGCACATTTTCATATATAAAACTTATGTAACAGCTAATATAAAATGGTGCAAAAATTATGTCAAAGTGACGAAATAATTTCCGAGATGTGTCGCTGATGCTTTTTAGTGCAAGAAGAAAGAAATTTGCGCTTGTGCACCTGGGTAACGATTGTAAAAAAAACAACAGCTTGATCCGTGAACTCCCAGCATCCCTCAAGGTGCGTGATACAAAAGTTTTTGCCAAGTAGGCCTATACTAACTATTTTTCCGCTAATTTTTTAAAAACTTTTTTGCATTGACATTTCATACGTCAATTCGGCACCCAACAGACAATTTTCGTCGACGTTTAATACGTCCAATCGGCGTTTAAGGGTTAATATTGCTCAGACCCCTAAAATGGTTTATGGTCTGCGGCTCCAAACTGCACAGGCTGGGCTAAATATATATATTAAGCATACCTAGACCATGCTTAATTTAAGGATGACCAATTAAAAAACTTATCAATGGAGAGAGGAAGATATGCATATGCACTTAGTATAAGATTCTGTATCTTCCAAGGGAAGTGGAAAGTGAATATTTCCAACCCAGTGTAGGGCCTCTTTTCCAAAAGACATTTGTGAATATATGCTAATTTTACCAAATTATAAGTTTTTTAATAATTTACATGATCACAACAGATAAAAACTAAAAGTGATAAAAATTCTGAGTATATTTATTGTAAAATATTTATGAGACATCACTGGATGGTAATTTCGGACAACATTCCCCCACAACATCTCAAGGCAATCTGATCCCTGTCTGCTGTCCGACTAGCTATTAGAGTTGGGGTAAGAGTTGCCATGATTCATTTATGGGCCCATTAAAGTGATCTGAGCACTTTTCGCAGAAAATTCCTTCAAATTGTATGGTGTGAAATTTTAAACATACAGTAGAGCCCCAGACCTCGATTCCATTCCAAAAGAAGCGATGAAATGCAGTTTAGTCAAAATCTTTATTAATTTTCCCATAAGAAATAAGTGAAAATGGATTCATCCGTTCTTGACCACCAGTTATTAGGAAGAAGTAAGAGGTAAAGGGAAATACATTAAGAAGAAATCTCTCTTATTAAAAAATAAAAATAAATTAATAATTAATAAATACACAAAAATGTATTAAAATTGAAGGAGAATAGTATTAGGGGAGTAACTTAACTTGAGACCATGGATATGTACAGGGGCATACAACATACCCCTGCTCTAGTCCACTGAGAAGAATATTAAGCTTAAGTATGTATCCAAACCCTTAACTTTTAACAGCAATCCAGAATATATGTAAGTATTTATGCACACACCCCAATAAATCAGGCAGCGAATATACCTCAAGTATTCAAACCTCTAGATATAAGACTTAAAAATGAAGGTAGAGATTGCCATACTGTATTGACAACACAAATGGCACCATAATTCTCCACCTTGGTGCGGATCACTTGTTGAATTATGCTAAGTCGTAGGAGGGAAGATGCATAGTTCCAATGAAAAAATAAGAAATGACTTTCTATAACATTCCCTCTAGCACTGAGGGCAAAGCATCTACACTATCTGCTGATAGCATTAAGTCAGAAGATAGAGTTGGCTGTGCAATAGTATTTAGAAATCTTGTGATCGAAATATTACCCTTTTCATTACTATGTACGTATTATTATTACTATTATTCAGAAGATAAACCCTATACATATGGAACAAACCCACAGTGACCATTGATTGAAAATACAGCTTCCAAAGAATATGGTGTTCAATTGGAAGAAGTAAGAAGAAATAAATGGGAATACAGAAAGAAATCTCACTTGTTAAAAAAACAATAAATTAATTGATGGATAAAAATGTATTAAAATGCAAGAATAGTATTAGGGTAGTAATGCATTGCATCTTCATTTGAACTTTTGAAGTTGCAATTGCACAACATCCTCTGGGCGACTGTTCCACAGTCCAAAGGTGTGAGGAATAAAGCACTTTTGGAATGAGAGGTTCTGCGTTCTGCAATGGGGCACTTTACTGCATATTGGTGCTGCTGTTCAGCAACTGTGGTTGCTCTCGGCAGTAAAAGGGGACCAGGGATCAATTGTGAATGTGAAAGATCTGTTTGAAATACAGCCTATGAAGAATTGACAAACAAGATCATTCATCAATGGTCTTAAGTTAGTAAAGGCAGGACAAAGGACCTTAAACATGTTGCATTGATTTTATCACTGTTATAAATATATGAGGCCTTGTGTACAATACCTAACCTCCGTGCTGCATTTACTGACACTTTCATTAGATGTTTCTCAAAAGTAAGATGTGTCAAAAGTTACACCAAGAATAGTTAAAGCTTCAGATTCATTCCGGGGGTTATTGCCGTCAGTGGACCTCATGCAGTGCACTGCAGGCATTACTTAAGGGTCTTTGCAGCATGCCCTCAGCCCCAGGCTGCAACCACTTTTCTCATGTGTGGAGACTTGACTACACCACAAGTGTTGCATCATTAGCATACTGAACAATCTTGTTTTCCAAGTTAACAACCAGATCACTTTTATATATAAAAATAGTGGAACAAAAACACTAATTGGTGGAACTCTGGACACAACAGGTCTTGGTTTGCTAAAGACCCATCAGCATCAACTTGTTGCTGCCTACCTGTAAGGATATCTTGAAGTAAACCTAAAACATATCCACCCACTCCAAGATTCTGAAATTTATAGATAAGTGCCTTATGATTTACTAAATCGAAAGTGGCACTAAAGTCTATTTTGAATTGGCCAAAAACAGAAGTAAGAGAAAAGTTCATTCTTACCCAGGTGCAAGAGCAAAGAAGATAGCCGAGGCAGTAAAAAAAATTAAGGTAAATAATAGAAAAGTGCAGTCATAGCACAGGGAGGAGGAAATGACTTTTTTCTAAAAGACGGAGGAACTGGCCAGACAGAAGGTCTTGTAGCCAACCTGACTAAAATTGATGAGAACATCTGAGAGAAAACTAATAACGGCATTCTTATAGGACTTTTGCCCAGAACCAATGTAAGATATTACTCCCTTAGCAAGAAAATTGGAATCAATGACAGACTGGAACTAATATGCCAAGAAAAAGGTGTTAGGTTTGTAAACTTTTGGGACAGATGTATAGGAAATAAAAAACTATATAAGAGAGATGGAACTCACTCGAATTTGGAAGTAGCAAAACTAATAGGAAACCTTCTTAACGAAAACCTTTTGAAACACCTCAATGAACTGAACTCTCAAGATAATAAATCGGATAGCTCCCAGAAACTGGTTAGTACTGCAGGCATCAGTGACAGTAAAGCCACCAAGGACAAAAAAAAAAAGATAGAAAAGTCCCTCAGAGTGGCACAGTTTAATGTACAATCAATTCGAAAGCTCCTCAGTGGCATGATCGGTATGGTCTTGGCCTGTCACCTCGCTAGTCCTGAGTTCGATTCTCGGGTATTCCACTGAGGGGTTAGAGATGTGTATTTCTTGTGACAGAAGTTCATTCTCGACGTGGTTCGGAAGTCATGTAAAGCCATTGGTCCCATTGCTGAATAACCACTGGTTCCATGCAACATAAAAACACTATACAAACAAACAAACAAACAATTCGGAACAAAGTAGATCGCTTCAAAGCATTGGTAGCAAGTGAGGAATTAGACATACAATGGTCCCCCCGTATTCAAGGGGACATGTAACAGACCCCCCATGAATAGTTAGAACCCGAGAATGTTTGGAACCCTTATAAAAATGCAACAGCCTATTTTGTTAGTTAAAACTCAAGAAAAGCCCATTAAAAATTTTCATACTTGGTTTTTTTAAGTTTTATCACAAAAAGTGCATTTTATGATGAAATTGATAAAAGAAACCAAGAATTTGTGGATATTTCTCATAGCAAAATACTGTGAATGTGCAAATTTCCCACGAATAATGCAGGGAAACGTTCCCGAGAGAAATCCGCGAATGTGTGAGTCCGCGAATCCGGAGAACGCGAGTACAGGGGTTCCACTGTAATAGGTATCACAGAAACATGGATACAAGAGGCGACAAGAGACTTTGTAGGGAGTACCAGATAGCTGGATACAAATTGTTCAAAAAAGATACTCAATAAAAAGGGTGGAGGCATTATGTTATATGTTAGGGACCACCTCAGTCCAATAGAGAGTAAAATTACAACAATGCAAGAAGTGATTGGCATCAATATAAACAGCCTAGGGAGGAAGATCAACTCTAATACTAGTGTACAGACCTCCCCACCAATCACAAATGTCCGATGAGGAGCTGTATGCACTACTAGGACAAGAGTTAAACAACAAACTCTGCATAATAATGGGAGATTTCGGTGCACCAGTACATTGGGACATGATGACATCTGCATCAAACGTAGAAGGATAGAGACACGTAGATTTTGAAAAAAATTAATTCCTCCACCAGTGGGTTGACAAACCCACTAGAGGAAACAATGTACTAGATATTTGTCTTATCAGCAGAAGATAATCTAGTATCTGACTTTTCAGTTGGTGCAAATCTAGGCAAAAGCGACCATAGAATTATCTCATTTAAATTTAATGTTCAACATAAAAAGGGAAGAAGATATTAATGAGATTAGACTACCGTCGACAAGACCTAAAAGGGCTAAAGGAGTACGTTAAAAATCTAGAGTACAACGAGAACACAGGCGTAGATAAGCACTGAGAAGCCTTTCATGAGGAATACACAGAAAAGTACTTAGATGTATACCATTAAGGTAAATACAGTGGACCCCCCATATTCGCGTTCTCCGAATTCGCGGACTCACACATTCGCGGATTTCTCTCGGGAACATTTCCCCGCATTATTCGCGGAATATTAACCTATTTGGGGTATTTTTCTATGAGAAATAAGCACAAATAATTGGTTTATTTATCAATTTCATCATAAAATGCACTTTTTGTGATAAAACTATTAAAAAGACCAGGTATGAAAATTTTTAGTGGTTTTTTCTTGAGTTTTAACTAACAAAATAGGTTTTAAGCATTTTTATAGGGGTTCCAACTATTCCCGGGGGTTCTGGTATGCATCCCCCTCGAGTACGGGGGGACCACTGTACTAACAAATGGCAACCCTCAGCCAAAGTGGTTCAACAGAGAAATTAAAAATAAGATAAGAGAAAGAGACAGATAGTACAAATCAATGTACCCACACCCAACAACAATAGAAGCAAGCATGCATAAATAACTCTGTAGATTGGTGGACAAATTAGTAAGAAATGCAAACATTAATGAGAATAAGAGAGTTGCATTAGTTTGTAAAGAAAACCCGAAAGTGCACATGTTAATAGTAGGAAACCAATAAAAAATAGCATAGGTTCCCTAAGGGGCAATAGAGGTAACCTGGTGAACTCAGACTTGGAAAAAGCAGTTTTTGATTAAGTTTTTTATTAGGGTATTCACAAATGAAGACACTACCTCAATACTGGAACTTGCTATTAAATATGAAGGGTCAGAACCATTGGACAAAATAATATTTACAGAAGAGGACATTAAAAACAAAATAGACAAGCTCAACAAGTTCAAATCTCTTGGCTTGGATGGGATTCATCCAAGAGAAATTAAAGAACTAAAAGAGGAGATAGTTCCTCACTCATATAAACTCTACAGGAAAAGTGCAGAACAAAGAAAGGCACCACAAGGATGGAAACTAGGAAATTTGCCCCCAGTTTACAAAAAAGGTCCAAGAAAAGAGCCAGGAAATTGCAGATCAATCTGCCTAACGTCAGTCGTTTGCAAGATTTTTGAGTCCATAATTACAGATCAAATTCTGGATCACATAGATAGAAACAAATTGCTGTTAAACAGCCAACACGGTTTCAGACAAAACAGATCCTGCCTATCAAATCTCTTGGAGTTTTTTCATAACTTGCTTGGTATTTATGACAGTAGTAGAGCAATAGATATACCCTACTTAGATTTCCAAAAGGCCTTTGACAAAGTCCCACACAAGAAACTGATGACAAAAGTTAGAGCTTTAGGAATTGTAGGAGAAACAGCAGACTGGGTCGAAGACTGGCTAACTTATAGAAAACAGAGTCGTAAGAAATGGTGAAGAATCAGAATGGGCAGATGTAACAAGCGGAGTTCCCCAGTCCTAGGCCCTCTCTTGTTTTTTATTTACATTAATGACATTGATGTAGGCTTAACTAGCAGGATAGCCAAATTTGCAGATGACACCAAACTAGATATAAATGCAGCAGACCCAGATGCAGTGGAAAGTTTAAGAAATTATCTAATGAAAATAGGAGAGTGGTAAAAAAAATGGCAAATGCCTTTTAGTATAGATAAGTGTAGTGTTACAAATAGGAACAAACAACCCTCATGCGAGCTACATGCTGCTTAGGAATGAAATAAATATTGTAGAACAAGAGGAGGACCTTGGAGCCATTATTACCAAGGACTTAAAATCCACAAAACAGTGCATAAAGGCAGAAAAGAAGGCTCAGAAACTAGTGGGGTACATGAAGAGGCAGTTCAGATGCAGGAACGAGGAAAAGGTGCTGCAGCTCTACACATCAATCGTTAGATCCCCATCTTGAATGTGCAGTACGGTTTTGGTCACCAACACTAAGAAAAGATATAAATAGATTAGAAGGAGTACAAGCAAGAGCCACAAAGTAATTCCATCCATCAGGCAAATAGGTTACCGAAGACGACTAGAGAGCCTGAACATGACTGACTTAGAAACACGATGATTGTGAGGACAACTAATAGAAACTAGAACTGAAGAGATACTACACGTCCCATTGTGGGAACTTCTTTACTTATAAGATATGTGATACGTGGAAAAAACTGCCACCAGAAGTTGTAAACAGGAGCAGTGTAGAAGAGTTTAAAAGAAAGATAGACAATATCATTAGGACATTGAATGCTCCGTAAAACCTGCTCCTACAGATAAGTGAGCACATGATGTCTCCTCGGATGGACTAACAAGTCTTTGAGACATCCTAATCCTTGTAACTCCTGTTATCTATCTCTCTCTCTCTCTCTCTCTCTCTCAGCAAAAGAATTGATAGACAGACAAATAGATACTTGTTCAGTCCTTCTTTCTCTCTTCTCTGGAAAAGATACAGTAGAGCCTCAGGTTACGAAATTGATCCGTTCCGAAACGGCCTTTGTAACCTGATTTTTTTCGTATTCAGAACTACGTTTTTCATGTAAATTGCCTAATTCATTCCAAGCCCTACAGAAACACCACAGTAAATTTTATAATAAAGCTAAATTGACCAATAAACAATGAAATACAACAATTTGGACCATTCAATACCTAACCTAAACGTTACTGAACCTGTAAATAAAGTGTAATAGTGTACAGGGTACAAGAAATATTGTACATACATGTACATACGTATGTAGTAAAATGTCCGAAATTGGCGACAGAGGAGGACAAACGGCAGAAAACATGAACACTTAACTTTACGAAACACATTGAGAAATGGCAGAAAACATTAACACTAAACTTTACAAAACACATTAACAAATGGCAGAAAACATTAACACTAAACTTTACAAATCACATTAACAAATGGCAGAAAACATTAACACTTCTTGATTATTTCCATCTTTGTCTCCATAGAAAGCATCCTCATCTTTCTGTGAACTTCAGCAACATTCTTGGGACCCATGGCTAATAACATAAGTAATTAAGTTCACACACAACACGATAAAGTAACTTCCAGTACAACGAAATCGAAATCACTAACACGAACTTACATAAACAAACAAAATCTATGTGAACGTACGAATTCCACATTTGTACGATAACGCTGCCGGAATGAAATGGTCGAGGAACTCCCTTACGTAGATGCATGATGGGATAGATGCTGACTAATAGGAGAACAAGATCTTACGGCGGTAACTAGCATCAGGAACCAATGGGAGAGCAAGAGGATGTTGGCGAGTCTACTGAGTTGGTGGCACATGAGTTTTAAAATTGATCTCGGCGACCCGGACGAATCTCGGACTTTACAGTACAGTGGTCCCCCCATATTCGCGGGGGATGTGTACCAGACCCCCCCGCGAATAGTTAAAATCCGCGAATGTTTGGAACCCCCTCTAAAAATGCTCATAAACCCCTATCCTAAACATGCAAATACCAAAGTATCCCTTAAAGACCATCCTTCATCAAATATACATAAAATATCCTATTATGGTTCATATTAATCTTTGAAATATTATTAATACTATTTTAAAGTAAATCTTACATTTTATGTTTATACATAAATACATACTATGTACGTACTGAATGACTTAGTTACGTATGTGAAAATAATTCAGTCCCCCCATAAGTATTCAGTCATGCACGTTTTCTTTCATACTGTTACTATTTGAGACATCCATTTTCTTTTTACAGTGGAACAATGGAAATGTGAAGTCACAAATACCAAATGTCTGTTTAAAGTATTATCCTACATCAAATATACCATTGAATTGGTATTGTTAATATCATTTTAAAGTAATCTTAAACATTTTACCATTAGAAATATATAAACAGCCAATAGCAGAGAGAGAGAGAGAGAGAGAGAGAGAGAGAGAGTGTGTTGTCCTTATTTAAAAGAGTGAAGTGGATAGATTATTGTACTTCTTTAAAATACTATCACATATGAATTTTGAATATAGTTATATTACTATTATTATTATTATGCAAAAATATTAATAAACATACACATGTACCATAGAAATTCTCTCATCTCAGTAAAAGAGAGAGAGAGAGTACATTATCGTAAGATATGGCAGCACAGTTGTTGGACCCCAGCCAACTCGGCTTGCTACTGGAATTCTGAGAGAGAGATGCGGGGTAATGAGCATTTTCGTTCATTCTTCTTACGTAATTCTTTTTATTTATAAACTAAAATCTTGCTAATTCACTTTAGTATTTTCTTTAATGAATTTATATTCATACATCGCTTTAAGGAGAGAGAGAGAGAGAGAGAGAGAGAGATTATCGTAGTATTTGTAAAATACTTTCACATATGATTTTTGTAATTACAGTTATTATTATTATTATTTGAAAATATTAATAAACATATTACGCTATATGTACCTAAAAATCTCATCTCAGTAAAAGAGAGAGAGCTAGTACAGAAGAGAGAGAGAGGGGGGGGGGGGGGTGGAAATTTCATGCCCACGTGATGGCAGCCACAAATCAGCTTCCCCCTCCGGTCACTTAACTTGATACGTATATCTGAGTTTTAGTACCTTGAGTTAGAGAAAGAATCTGACTGGGATTTCCTTCCTTCTTCCATAATTTTTTAGATTTATAAGCTAAAATCTTACTATTTCACTATGGTATTTTCTTTAATGAATTGATATTAGTGCTGTATAAATTAATATTAATATTTGAAAATAATAAATCATTTATTTATCATACAAAAAAACATATATCTTTGTAGTAGAGAGAGAGAATTATTATTTTTATTATGTGATATTATTTAAACTTATTAAACTTACTAATACAGTATTAATCAAAATTAATATTTGAAAATTAGTAAATCATTTTTGTATCATAAAAATGTATTTAGTCATGAAAATAAACATCAAAATACACTAATTAGTGATTATTTTCGTCGGAAAATTCCGCGAATGGGCGAGTCCGTCCGCAAATAATTTCTAGATAGATTCCAAAGAAAAATCCGCGAATGTGTGAGTACGCGAATCCGGAGAACGCGAATACGGGGGAACACTGTACACCCTTTCGCAACCTGAATTATTTTCGTACACAGAAGCAAAAAATCTTCGTCTTTGCCTTCGTAACCTGGATTTTTCGTACGTAGGGACGTTCATATGTAGGGGTATGACTGTAGTATATGTATTTATGGGAGCGGAAGAAGTGTTGCCTATAGAAGTTCATTACAATTTTTTTATATCCTAAGGAGTTATTCTCTCTCTCTCTCTCTCTCTCTCTCTCTCTCTCTCTCTCTCTCTCTCTGTTTTTGACTGTTTATATATTTCTAATGGTAAAATGTTTCATGTGACTTTGAAATGATATTAATAATGCCAATTCAGTGGTATATTTTGATGTAGGATGATACTTTAGGTATACATTTGGTATTTGAACTTTCAAGATAGGCAGATATAAGCATTTTTAGAGGGGAGTTCTAACTATTCGTGGGGTTGTCTGGTACCCATCCCCCGCAAATATGGGAGGAACACTGTATACTGTGTTTACAAGAGTCCTTGGCAGTCAGTTATCCTTTCAGTCCTGGAATAAGTCATACTCAAGTGATTGCACCCATAGCAATGCCATTAGTAGTGTGTTAAATTCTTTGCAGCATTCTGTCTTGGGATTTCTTAAACAGGAGCTAGTCCATTTCATCGCTAGTCAATTTATTTTGTATGCTCCTTGAAATCAAAAGCAAGTTTTGACAAAGAAAAAACATATTTTCAGTAGCTACTAAGTCTTCAAACAAAGCCACTTTCCAAGACAAAAAAGTTCTTGGGGATTTGTGGTGAGTTTTCTTTTTTCACAGACCTGGCAAGTAGTAGGGGTCTTTGCTGATCTTCATGCTGTTTCCACCTCAGTGTGAAAAGGGTAAAGGAAAAGAACAGGCAAATGCTGTAGGCAAGGGAAAGTTTCCTCTTGCCCTGAGTCTAAGCCCATTTATACTCGCTATTACTGTGTTCATTCAAAGGCACTATTCTGGCTAAGACCAACCATGAGAATATCATTTGATATTGCTTGATCTGTCCTACAGAGCCCTGAGGGAACTATAAGTAGTGCTACCAAAAAGGGGTTTTCCTTTGTCAAAACTTTTTCTTATTCTTTAGCGCTTATATTACCTTGTGTTATCACAGGGATTTCCAATCATGCATAGTAACCACAATATTTGTTTCATTAACTCTACAGTAATTGTTTTGTTTCAGGTGTGATTGCTCTGAATGGACTGTTATATGTAGTGGGTGGAGACGATGGAACATCAAATTTGGCCTCTGTGGAAGTTTATAATCCCAAGACAGATACTTGGACACTCCTACCTGCACAAATGGGTATTGGGAGGTCTTATGCAGGTGTAGCAATTATTGATAAACATGGTTTCTGAGACGAGGCTGAGAGCGCAAGGGAGTAAGTGCATCATTTTTTGTTGCATTACTCCTGGCAGTGGTGTATCAATGCGCTCGTTACATAATTCTTACATTGGTGGGTGATATTTTTTAAAGATCCAAAGTGAGTTGAAGTTCATCTTGAAAATTGTATTCAGTGTATTATGAGAAATCATGTGCCAAATTTGTGTTTTTTAAAAACAAAAAATATAAGTGGGCGACTTACAGTGTGCTTCTTAACATTGGATGGTGGTTTGTGACAAAGATACTTGCTTTGCTGTTTTTAATTGCATATCATATATAATAATGTGTACCTAAAACTTAGTGCTAAAGCTTTGGGAAAGGTGGTACACTGTATACTGTATTAAGTTTGATAAAGTTCTCCAGTGAAATTTACCATTTATTTATGTGGGGATTTATCAAAGACTATGCCTTATCTCACATTTTTTATGATATGAAGTGGTGCAACATAGAAAACATCAAAAGTTTAAATTTTTTATTTAAATCCTAGATGTATTGTTATCTTTGTATTTGTGTAAATAGAAAGTATTCTTAAAGTTATCATTTTGTTTTTCTTCTACTTCTTCAAGGTGTTATAGAGAAGTAGTAATAACTTTTCAGGATCTACTGTTGGTATGTTTGCTTTCTATAGATGTTATCCCATGCTTCTCTTACCCTTGCACAGTTTTCCCATCCTAAAATAGTTGAACATTAAATACTTATTATATCAAATGTAAGAATGTACATGATTTGAATATGAAAATATAAATATTTTACAATATATCTACTGTATAAATCACTTTGTTAAATATTGTTATGTTAGTTCAAAAGTGGTGAAATGATCTGCAAAAGAGGAATGCCAAGATCTGGCTAGGGGGTTCTTGAAAGTTGGAAATCTTCCTTGCATTTAAGTCCATATGACTTTCATAATTGTATTTGCTTCTTTTTTGTGTGTCACAGACTAGTATTTTTGCACTTAGCAAAATTTCCCAACAGGTGAAGTGCAAATGCTTTTCCTTTTAGTGGAAGCAGGCATGGATGGGTATTGTAACATTTTGCCAGATGACCACTGAATGAGTGCATGATAAAGAGTCCAGTTTATTATATTATAAAAAGTATAGTCAACCCCCAGGATTTGTGGGAGGTAGGGACTACAATCCACGAATGGTTGACATTCCTCAAAACATGCTTATAACTGCCTATGTTGATAGTTCAAACACCATAAACCCCTTTAAAAGTGCTTTTAGTACCTGCCTATTTTAATAGTTTTTCATGAAAAATGTATTTAGTCATGAAAATAATATGAAAATTTAGTAATTAGTGAATATAACTCTATGAATAATTCTGCGAAAAGGTGTATTTTTTTTAATAATGTATATATATGTTCCACAGAACAGTCCGTGAATAAGATGAAGCCGCAAATTGAGAACAGCGAATAGGCAATATGCAGGCATTCAGAGTTTGCAATCTAAATATCAAAAGACTGCATCATTAGTTACTGTAATTGGTACATACAATTCCTGTGGCAACACATAGCTTGCTTTGGGAAATTAGACTACTTTTAAAATTTGCTGATTTTATAAAATTATTTTGCATTTTTAACCCTCAATTTGTTAATTTACAAGAAAATGTATTACCGAATTGTTTCATCTGGTAAGTAATGGCAAAGAGAATGTCAGAATTGGTATGTAATTCTGAGCTGAGATTTTGAGAGTGTCCACATTACCATATGCAAAGGATACATGATCACAATGTGTATGTTCTGTAATATGATGATAATGCATGCAATGTACTGTTGTTAGATACACTAAGAAAACTGAGTTAGATTATAATCAATATTACATTTCAGGCAATCCCTGGGTTACGGCAGCTCCAGTGTACAGCGTTCTGAATGTACAGTGCTTTTTCAAATATATTCATCAAAAAATCAGTTCCAGGTTACGGCTGATCTTTCGGATTACAGCGCCGTAACTAGGATTCTGAGAGGCATAGCTGTAGGCGCTATAACAAGGTGAGGAAACCGGTTTTGGAAGCTGTAACCACCGGGAGGGTTCACTGTAAGGAGATATCCCTCCTATAAGAAGGGGAGAAAAATGGTTTACTACCAAGGCAAAGCTTAAAAACCTGTTTCTTTCCCTAGGCTTATGTAAGTCTCTCTCATTTTTATAAATACCATGATCTTCTGAACATGGCTGAGCTGAAAGCTGTAAACCTGGTCTGGAGACCAGGTATTCAACCAGCTGAAGAATTGTGCTAACTCACCCTAGGCAGGACTTGCAAGCCCTTTCCATGCAACCGCAAGGGGTCACACTAGCGCCTCAGTGGCATGGTTGGTATGGTGTTGGCGTCCCACCTCGGTGGTCGCGAGTTCGATTCTTGGCCATTCCATTGAGGAGTGAACATGTGTATTTCTAGTGACAGAAGTTCACTCTCGATGTGGTTCGGAAGTCACGTAAAGCCGTTGGTCCTGTTGCTGAATAACCACTGGTTCCATGCAACGTAAAAACACCATTAAAAAAAAAAAAAAAAAAAAAAAAAAAACAAGGGGTCACAGTGTTGAGAGGAAACTATAATACCCCCATGCTATTGGTAAGCTCGATCAGCAGACTGGATACACAGCTAGTGAAAGGGCTGCACTAACCTGCGCTGAGCAGGACACACAACCACTGTTTGTGTTACCCTGAGGAGTCACTATGAGAAAAGAGTCAGTGTTCCCCTGTTCAACATGCCTTCAGGCCATGGAAGAATTGAGAAAGCAAAATACCCCAATGGTAATGTTCAAATTGGTCTGTAGACCAAGCATGTAATTAGTGACTGGGCTGAGTTAACCTGCACTGCTTAAGTTGTGCTAAACCCGCCTTGTGTGATTCCAAAGAGTTATGACAGGAGAATGACCCATGAAGTAGGCAAATGAGACAAGTAGTTAGTAATCAGTCAGAGGATGACAAAGATGCTGATGTACATCTTTCAGAAGCTGCTACGTTCCTGGAAAATCTCAGAAAATAACTCCCTAGCAAAGATTAAATTTTTACCAGAATTATATGCATGGATAATGTAACAAGAAAGGTATTGCCAGTACCTGATGCATAAACAGACAAAGTCTTGTTAATAACAGTGTCAGGTACGTATTGTATTTTTTAGGGATAAAACTCAAAAAGCCAGGCAACATACTTATAAAAAAGGAGAATGGTAATGAGCAAATACTCATCCAACACTCCCACTTTTCAACCTGTAGATGGTACTCCATGGCCAAAAGAAAAGTGAAGGCAATGGTTGGTGAGTGAGGGATACTCCCCACTCACTCCCCATCTCTATCAGTTAACCACTGGTTAACCACCTTGTTATCAAGTTTTTGACCAGTTCCAGCTCACACTGAAAGATACTCCTATATAAAAGGCAATGGTTTGTATCCTGTGGGAGCAATAAAGATTTCATCTATTCTCAAAATTGCACTTAGAAATGGTACTAGAGGGAACTACAAAAATAAATCTATTTCATAATTTATGCTTTGACACTGCTAATGGAGGTAAGATTAAATGCTAACCTACAAACACCAGACTGAAATTTATAAATTGAGTTCATCTGCTGGGAAATTACTTGAAACACTCCTGAATTTTGGTGGTCAAATACAAGTGTTGTCCTTCTAATTCACATGGATTAAGAAAAAAATAAACTATTCAAAATGGGGATCTTATAAAATAAAGTTCATTCTTTGCACAGCAAACTTGTAATTAACATTACCATTAAAATATATGTAGTCTTCATCCATGCTCCCTGTTAATCCTTAGGTATATTGCAGGCAGGAGCTTCCCTTTTTTTTTGTTTTTTTTTTTTTAATTAATCTTCTTCTTCCCAGCTTTTTCCCATTTTTATATGGGGTCGCCGTTTTCGGATGAGCCGTTTCCATCTATTTAAGAGGAGGGTTTTTTTTTTAATTATATCTGTGAGAAATGAGCAACCTTAGTAGGAGGTACATTTTCATTATCTTAAAAATAGTAAAGATCATGCTGCCAAAGAAAACCACACTACTGTAATAAATTTTTTTCATAATTGCAGATAATGCGCCGGGCGCGTCATGTAAGTTATTTTCAGGAAAAATTCGTGAAAAAAATGCGTCTATCATAGAAAACAGAGTTGACACAATTGGGTCAACAGATAATGAATCTCGAAGAAGACGCAAATCCGACGCCACTAGCTTACTTAGTTACGATACAAAATGTCAACATGAGTAGGTTGGAATATCTGAAAATTGCACTTCGTAAAAAATTTGCATTTTTTAAATCTATCATAGCTCATTAGCAAACGCATTTATAGCAAAATTATTGCTTCCACGTGAAAGATCAAACATTTCTACACAATTTAGATATAAAACAAACTCCCCAAACCTAATTATTATATTTTTCATGATTATTTCCAAAAATATCTCTGACTTTTCTTATAAATATCACATTCATCACATCGTTTTTATTATTTCTAAGCCTTGTAAAGATGTGATTGCTTTAGGAAATAATTCAATCATTTGCTGACATAATAACACTAACCAGAAGCATATATCAGTTATAGTTCGGACGTATAGAATTTTACCTAAAAACTTTTCTATGCACACGTTCTTTTTGGCCCGGGGGGGGAAAAGTAGTGTACCTTACACCCTTATATTTTTTGTCTGTGCAGAAGAGGGTTAACAGTCAAACTCAAAGCTTGTGAATGAGATAGATAAGCAGTGGAACTCAAGAATAAAGGGCACAGGACTTGTATAAGTAAGACTGAAACTGTACGGAAAATATTTAACTAAAAAGTCTGTAACTGCACGCTGGATGACAGTACCCACCACTGTGTAGAGGCAATAACTGTCACTGACTATGACAAAGGAGGTCATCATGAAACAAACAGGACAAAGTATGAAGCAGTAAATCTACCTATGTTTGATTGAAGCAAATATTAATTGTTCATACACGAAACAAACCTTCGGTCTTAACAATAGGATATTTTTCAAGTGCCTAGCTGGAACTGGTTAAACAATCAGAGATTGTAAAGCAAGGAACCTGTGAAATCTGGCAACACGTGCACATATTGGGTGAAAGCTGGTCAAAGACTGTGCAACCCACGCCATCATGTTTAGTCTTTCTTAACCGCCTTGAGGAGTGATGTGGTTGGTTACTCACCGTCCAAGCTGGTTGTTTTGCCCGTGTTGCACTCTTATTTGTTGTCTGTGTGTGTATGTGTCAGTATGGCTTCCTCTGTGCCTTCACAGCCTCATCAGCGTATGTGCCCAGGTGTTCAAGGTTTCCTGTGTTCTTGTTTCCTGGCTGCTTCTACTACAGACCCCCATTCGACATGCAGTAGGTGCCATTCTGATTTCTCTACTGTAACGAATCCCTGCCCAGAATGTGGCCTAGATTGTAGTGGAAGTTGTTTTATAGTAAGGAGGAGTATCGCAGAGTTTTGACTCTTCCCTCTTGGGAAGAGTTTCTTCACCTCACCTAGATGCCTCGTCGTCTTCGTCATTGGAAGCATTGGGAGGTCCTCATGCTGATTTAATAGGTAATGTCGTCCCCTCTTCCTCGGGTATTAATTTGCTTTCCGGGAGGGAGGAGGCTCTTTCATCTGTTTCTTTTGTTTCAGAGTCGGAGGCCTCCAAAATGGCGATGCTCTGGGCGTCGCTTGGTCTATGGGGTACTCCCTCCTTGGAGGGGTTGTTGATGCATTTCATGGAGGCTCGCTCCCCCCCTCAGGCCTCCCCTGCTCTGCCGCCTCCCCCGGCCTTCTCTACATTGGTGCCCACGGTCAGCCATCTTGTAATGCACTGCCTAGGTATCATATCGCTCCTCCAGTGAGGCCAGCCACTAGCTCCAGCCAGGGGAATGTGGTGGGATTACACAAGCTAAAAAATGAATAACTCAAAACACAAACACATGCACTCACCTCAGACTCAGGGTGAGGAGCTGCGCCGCTGTCCGTTGGATATATAGCTAGGCTAGGCTAGGCTAGTCGTCGTAACACACACAAACAACTGAACAAGTACAACGACTTCACAACAATTCAATACCCATACAACAAAAAACCACTGCACAAGCAATCATTATCAGGACCAAAAACCAATAACACTAAGTCAACACACCGACCACAACAACAACACTCAACAACTCCAACAAATCATCTATAACAACAAATTCAACAACACAGCCTCAAAAAACACAAAATAGTTGACCATCAATAATACTGCTCCCAAAACTGTCTGACCAGCACCGGCTCTCTTCACAGACATCCTCACTTCTCCCGACGCTTGCCACTGATATACACAGGGATCACCACAACAGACATGCTTACGACCTCCATCAAGCCACTCCCATTTATTCCTCCACCAGTCTCTCTCTCTCATGCAACCATTTGAGACATCAAATATAAGCCACCATTATCACTCCTCCATAGGGAGGTCTTGACGTCACTCCCAGCTCCATCGGTGACGTCACTCCCAGTTTCTTCGGTGACGTCACTCCCAGCTACGTCAGTGTCGTCGTTTGGGACTGAGGCTTTATGTCAGGCGGTTCTCAGGAGATTGGACTCTGTTTTGGAGGATAGGTTTGCTGCCTCCTCTGCTGAGAGGGCTGTGAGCAAGTGTGATGCGTCTCTTCCCGCTTCTCCTGCTAAGAGGGTGTGCAAGGAAGGAGAGGTGTCTTCTTCCCCTGTGTCGCCTCCATTTCCACTTCATTGGCGTATCAGGCATTGGAGGATTAACCCTTAAACGCCTATTGGACGTATTTTACATTGACGAAAATTGTCTGTTGGGTGCTTAATTGACGTAAAATACGTCTATGCTAAAATGTTTTTTAAAAATTCGTGGAAAAATAGTTATAGGCCTACTTGGCAAAAATTTTTGAATCATGCGCCTTGAGGGATGCTGAGAGTTCACGGATCAAGCTGTTTTGTTTACAAGCGTTAACCAGCTGCGCATGCGCGAATTGCTTTCTTCTCGCACCAGCAAGCATCAGCGATGCGTCGTCCGAGAGCGATCTTTTGCCGCATTCGTGGTTTGCTGAACTTTTGCGAGTGTTTAAGTATTTGTGGTGGTACAAGACGTACGTAGAGATGTCCCAATATCGAATGGAGTGCGAAAGGCGCGTTTGCCTCTTGGTAGGGATCGTGTGAGACATATTTTGGATGCTGATGCTGGAGAGGCACCAAGCAACCAAGATGACCTAGCTCCTCAACACCGTTTTGTGTGGCTGAAAGTGTCCAAGGAACACATCGTGTGCCTTTTACGACCCCTAGGAAGCATCGGGCCCGTAGAAGGTCGGAATGTCGCGCCAGCCTAGGTGCAGGCCGTTCGTCCGAAAGTGACAAGGGGTGGTCGGAGGACCTCACCCCACCTAACATGCACCCATTCACGGCAGCACCTGGGCTCACCGTACCTGTTCCTCTCACTGCTCTGGGGTTCATTCAGCTGTTCCTGACACAGGAATTGCTGGAATACCTGATAGCAGAGACGACGGACTACGCTCGGCACTGCCGTGACGAACTGCGGACGACGTCGTATTGCTAGTGGGGCTGCAACCTCACGGACATGGCACATTTTTGGGGGCTCCACATTTTCTTTGGAATGATGCCTGCTGCCGACACCAGGCAGTATTGGAGCCGGAATTTTTTTTAAGTACGCCCAATGTGCCCGGCATTATGGCCCATAATAGTTTCCTGGTGTTGGAAAGGTATTTCAACGTTTTCAACCGAAGGGCCATACCCCGGAATAACCCCGACCGCCTCATCTTAGTCCGCCCAGTGTTGGATTACATTCGTGAATGGTGCCAGTTTCCCGTGGTTCTTGCCAAGAACCTTTCTTTGGATGAGGGGATGATGCCTTACAAAGGACGTCTTAGTATAAAAGTGTACAACCCCAAGAAGCCAAAAAAATACAGTGCAAAATTATTTTTTATTACGGAGTCCAACACTGGATACATCGTGGACTTCTCTGTGTATTCTGGGGTCTTCTCCACGCTGCGTGAGACTGTGTTCAGTCTTGTGAATCGTTTCCTTAACCAGGGATACCACCTGTTTGTGGATAATTATTATAACTCGGTATATATGCACGTCAGTAGTACCCTTCGGTTGGTGCGTCGGGCCCCGAATGTCAAGAGGTTCGCTAGCCAGCCGCAACATCTGGCAAGAGGAGAGACAGAGTGGCGGCGGAAGGGAGATGTCTTCGTCATCTGTTGGAAGGGGGTCCGACTTGTCCCCATGATTACGATGAGTCATGAACCCTTCCAAGAAGAGGTCGTTCAGCGGAAAAAGAAATTTTGGCAGGG
>NC_087205.1:68284762-68300774 GCF_015104395.2 Macrobrachium nipponense
AGAAGAATTCTAAAAAATACGTATTTGTTGGCAGTCTGATTTATTTTATATTTTATGATATCTAATTCACAATTTTTTTATTAAATGTATTGCATGTACTCATTTCAAATAATTATTAAGTAACCATTAACTATAATAAACAAACAAAAAAAAAAGCTTCCAAACGTCTGTTTACATCCAGCACTTACGAGTATCGAACGATCGACAAGCAATCACTTTACACAGTAAGCCATAAATTTTCATTATCTCTCTTCAACTACTAAAACTACCAAACAGTATAATAACCATTCATTTCTATTCTTTATTCTATCTTTACCTAATTTTTTTTTTATTAAATGTATTGCATGAATAAGTTTTTCAATTTACAGCATCCTTTTACCAATAGAATACTTAAAGCACAAGGGGTAGATGCTGACCAATAGGAGAGCAGGACCTTATGGGGTGACTAGCATCAGGAACCAATGGGAGAGCGGGAGGATGGTGGTGAGTTTACTCAGTTGGCGGCGCGGGAGTTTTAAAATTGTTCTCGGTGGTCCAGGCGAATCTCGGGACTTTACAGCAACAACCTTTCGTATCTTGAAAACTTTTCGTATGTAGAGCAGTAAAATTTTTTGCATTGGCTTTTGTATTTCGAGTTTTTCGTAAGTAGAGCCTTTCGTATCTCGAGGTACTACTGTACTAAATTGCGATCATTTTGCTGGATGTAAACAGACGTTTGGAAGCTTTTTTTTGTTTGTTTATTATAGTTAATGGTTACTTAATAATTATTTGAAATTAGTACATGCAATACATTTAATAAAAAAATTGTGAATTAGATCTCATAAAATATAAAATAAATCAGACTGCCAACAAATACGTATTTTTTAGAATTCTTCTTCTGCTTTATTATTACGTTACGTATACGTATGTTTCATTATAGCTGTCAGTAACTCGGTATCTCCATTAGGTAAAGATAGAATAAAGAATAGAAATGAATGGTTATTATACTGTTTGGTAGTTTCATTAGTTGAAGAGATATACTAATGACAATTTATGGCTTACTGTGTGCTAGGAAAAGTGATTGCTTGGCACTCGTTCGATACTCGTAAGACGGGTAAGAGCTGAATGTAAACAATCGATTGGAAGGTTTGTTTTTTGTTTGTTTTGTGTATTATAGTTAATGATTAATTAATAATTATTTGAAATGAGTACATACTGATTATTTATACATTTTATTGGCATATTCTAAGCTTTTAGCTCTTAGGTTTAGATATCAGAATCATAGACTAGGCTACAGTAGCAACCGCTAACATAGGCTAGGCTTATTGCTAAGGGACATAGTATGCTAAAGTCCTAATAAAATGGGGTTGAACATTACGTGCAGTTGAATATTACTCAAGTATGTACAGTATTGCCTTTTTGGAGTCATATTTCTTCCGTTGGATCGGCGTTGTAACCCTAGAACATGTGTTTTAGGCCTGAAAATATAATTTACTGGGGTGTTTTTGGAGGGCTTGGAACGGATTAGCCATTTTACATGTAAAATGTGTTCCAAGATACGAAAAACTCATAATACGAAGGCCGCCTCGGAACGGATTAATTTCGTATCTCGAGGTACCACTGTATACAATACAACGAAAAAATATTTACTCATTAGCTTTAACGTTTTGCTCACAGCACGATTTGTATACAATTATATATAAGGATTTTTTTTTGCGCTGTTATATATTCCAATATTTATATATGTTAATGATATTTTTTTTAATTTCTGATGGTTGCATACTAAACTTCAAGCAATGACAAAAAAAGGGCCCAAAAATGAACTCTTAATTTTGAAAACTAAGCATGCTGTGATTTAAAAAAAACCTTTTTCCGCTTCGGCGTTCACTCGCGAACCCCACCGGCATACGGGAGACAATTTCGGAAATACCGGCTAGGCATTTAAGGGTTAAGGACTTTGCAATTTCTTTGTCGGCAAGTGAAGATGTGGTGGGATCACAAGCTAAAAATACAAAAACTCTCAAAACACATGTACTCACCATATACTTGACACAATCAGGGTGAGAAGCTGCACTGTCCGCTGGATACTGCTATCATAACACAACACACCGACAAACAACCAAGGACTTCAACCACACAACAATTCAACAACTATACAACAAAAGACCACGGCACAAACAATCACTTACAACATAAAAAAATCAACACAACAAGTTAATACAAACACAACCCCCTAACAACTGGAATACACAACTACAACAGTTCATATACAACAGAAACTCACAAGCACAACAAATTCAACAACACAGGCACAACAACTCTACAAACTCAGTATCCATAGCAAAACAACAATTCCAAAAAACACACAATAACTGACCATCAAGAAATTCCAGACTGCTGCCCAAAACTGTCCAGTCCAGACACTGATCCAAGACTGACTGACTTGGCAGCCACACCAGCAGATAACCGAGAACTCGCCAACAAGCAATTCAATCGTTAACCATCCATCCCCCAATTACGCCCTCTCTCTCTCTCTCTCTCTCTCTCTCTCTCTCCTCTCTCTCTCTCTCTCTCTCTCTCTCTCTCTCTCTCTCACACGCAACCCTCGAAGATGTCAAATAGAACAAACAGATCGTTCCTCCATAAAAAGAGTCCATCGCCTGCTGCCACTCACATCCATGTCTCTTCCTCGCATGTCTGTGTTCCTGAGAGTGATAGTGTTTCGTTTGCTGCTCCTTGTGGTTCTACTTTCCTTGCTCAAGGCATTGAAAGTGTGTAAGTGGGAAGGGTCCATCCCCTGTATTGCAAAGCCAGATCTCCGTTGTGCAGTCTGCTGTTGCTTCGTCACGGACGTGTAGCACCCTCGCATGTACGTGTGGTTGTTGCTGATTTGTCCTCTGCGGCTGCTTCTGCTCCAGTGCCTGTTCATTGTCATAAAGATGTTAAGGTGCCAGTGAAAAGATAGAAGGTTGTTAATATGGAAGTGGTTCAGCCTGTGTGTTTGCCACCTTCTCCCAATGATGCTGTTCGTGGTTCACCTCCAAGAGGTTCTCACTCTGTATCTAGGGTTCGAAATACATATCCATCGCATGGACGTGTCTGCTTCGCACAGCCATATACGTGAACACATGTGAACCCTCTGTTGTAAGTGTTCAGGTTGGTGTTCCTGGTGTTGTGCTTGGTTCATTGCAGAAGTCAGTGCGCGGCTCCAGTCAAGACAGGTCTCTGGTGTCTTTGCTGGTTGGCACAGTGTCCTGTGGTTGATGATTGGTCACCTGCAGTTAGATTACAGAAAGCTGGTGTTTCTGGAGAAACTTCTTCGTGTTGTTGCAGGAGGAAGGGGATTTGGATAAGCCTGCTTCTTCACATCATCAGTCTCTGTTACCGGAGCAGGAGGAGGGAAAACGCAGAAGTTTTTGTCTTCTTTTGCTGAGGTTGTTGATCTCATTTGTGGGTTCAACAACCTGGAGTGTAGGGCTCAAGCTCAGTCTACTATCACTCCTACTTGCTTGGAAGTCCTGCTGGGGGCTACTCAAGATCATAAGTCCTCTTTTCAGCTTCCCCTATCAGGACATGTTCAGTCAGTCTTGCAGCAGGTGAATGCCTTGATGTCAGACCGGGACAGTTCTGTTTGGTCAAGGGTTTCTTCCAAGTTGCTTCCTCCTCCTCTCATGAGTCATAGGAAATATTATGCTACTAACTCTGTCTGCTTGATGCCGCGACATCTTAACCCAGACATCACACATCTCAAGCCAGTGGCCTCGTACTTGTCACCGCAAGATGCTTTGGCTTTGGAGTCTATGGCAGCCTCCATGTTTCAGACAGTGTCATGGTTGGATTTGTGGTTGACAGCCATAGCCAAGATTGCGTCTGAAAGGTGTGCAGAAGGGTTGGTGAATGTGCCTTACCTTGCTAGTTTGTTGCAGTCTGGGGGCAAGGCATTTTCTTATCTTGCTCATCTTAGTGTCAGTTTGTGGGTTAATCTTCTGCTGATCAGAAGAGACGCAGCGTTGTCCAAGGTGGTTAGATCGGTTGACCCTGAGTCCTTGTTGACACTCAGGAATGGGGATTTGTTGGATTCTTAGTTCCTGTTTCCACGGACTGAGCTGGAGGACGCGATACACCAGCAGTGGGCTGACACGCAGGACAGGTTGGTGCATCAAGCTGTCTCTAAGTCAGAGTCTCATTCTCATCATCCCCCTCCTCCTCCTCCAGCACAACACCAAATACAAGTATCATCCCCTAGTAAGTTGGCTAGGAGATCGGCTTCGGTTAGGCCCTCTCAATCATCTTCTCAGACTAAGTCTGAAACAACATCCCTTTCAGCCCCGCTCCTACAAGCCAAGGAGGGGTTCCAGGGGTAGAGGCATCGGAGGTCTCCAATAGGTTGGGTGCTTCTCCGTCTCCTTTGTCACCAGTACGGGGGTGCCTGGCAAGCCAGTGGGCCAAGTGGCAGAGTTATGGGGCTTAGAAGTGAGTAGTAGATGTTCTTCGGGTAGGATATCTACTACCGTTCAACTTCTCTCCTCCACTCTCAGAAAGACCTTTGCTTAGGCAAACGTATGCCCCCAATTCTACGAAGTCCTTAGCTCTCTGGGAGGAGGTGCAGAAAATGCTGGACAAGAGTGCAATAGAGGAAGTAGTGTGTCTGTCTCCGGGGTTTTACAGTCACATCTTCATGGTGCCGAAAGCGTCAGGCGGTTGAAGACCAGTGATCGATCTATCCACCTTTAATCATTTTGTCAGGAAAATTACGATCGGTGTTGGCAGTAGTGAGGGACAACGACTACACACTGTTGATAGATCTAAAGGACGTGTATTTCCAAATCCCTATTCATCCATTGTCCAGGAAGTTCCTCTGTTTCTCTCTTGGAGAGAAAGTGTTCCAGTTCAAGGTCTTATGCTTCAGGTTGACCACTTCCCCTCAGGTGTTCTCAAGAGTCCTCTCCCTCGTTTCGACTTGGGCTCATTCTCAAGGGATCTGTCTGTTGAGGTACTTCGACAACAGGTTGGTCTTAGCGGGGTCCAAGGGGAAACTGCTGCAGGACAGGGATCGTCTGCTTCAGTTTTGTCTGTAACTTGGCATTATGGTGAACCTGGAGAAATTGAATCTCGTACCCGGTCAGAGAATTCTTTATCTAGGTATGGCTATCAATATAGCAGTGTCAAGGGTTTTTCCATCGGACCAGAGGTTGGAGAAGTTGCGGAAGGTGGTGCGCAATTTCCGGTCACAGCCGGATCAGTCGGCTCATCAGTGGCAGGTTCTTTTGGGGATTTTATCTTCTCTGGAGAAGCTGGTCCCTCATGGACGACTTCATCTTTGGTCTCTGCAATGGAGACTTAGGGACTTCTGGTCTCCGGCGGGGTACTCCTTTCTGCTGGTACTCCCTTTTGCTAAGGGTTCCCCTTTCCCAAGAGGTGAGGGAAGATCTTTGTTGGTGGTTGGATGATCAGAATCTTCTGGAAGGTTTTCCTCTGCGTTCTCTGCCACCGGACTTCCTTCTGTTTTCAGTTGCCTCCCTTGCAGGTTGGGGCGCTCATTTAGGTGGCCTTACTTCAGGTGTTTGGGGTCTGGAGGACAAGCTGCAACACATCAACATGTTGGAGTTGAAGGCAGCCTTTCTGGGTCTGAAGGAATTTTGGGAGAAGGTAGAGGGTTATTCTGTGGTTCTCATGCCAGACAACACCACGGTGGTTGTTATGTGAACAAGCAGGGGGGACTGGTTTCACGTCCATGCTTTGAGAGTCGAGATTCACCAGTAGGTGGTCAACAATCCGTTGGAGCTCTCAACAGGTAAATCCCAGGTTAAAGGAATGTGGTCGCAGACAAGCTAAGTCACTGGGACCAAGTTCTAGGCACCGAGTGGTCCCTACATCAGGTCATAGCGGACAGGCTTTTCCAGGTTTGGGGGAGGCCTATGTTGTCCCTCTTTGCGACCCGGTTACATGAAACTGGAAGTTTACTGTTTAGTGGTTCCGGATCCTCTGGCATTAGCAGAGGACGCTTTTCAACATCCCTGGGACAACCTGGAAGTGTATGCCTTCCCTCTGTTTTGTTCGATCTGCCAAGTGCTGAACAGAATGATGAGTTCACAAAATCTCAGGATAACATTGGTGGCTCCTCTGTGGCTGCAAGCGGAATAGTTTCCGGATCTGCTGTCATTGTTGTCGGAGGTTCTGAGGGAGATTCCCCCTTGGCGACATCTTTGCCAGTCACTGTGAGCCACATGTAGAAAGATTTCACCAGTCGGTAGAATCCCTGTCTCTTCACGGTTGGAGACTATCAAGTATCTCCTCCGAGCAAGAGGTTTTTCTTAGAAATCATCAGGGCATATGTCCAGCAATCTCAGGAAATCTACCTCTGCAGTTTACCAAGGTAAATGGGCAATCTACTGTGATTGGGGTCATAGGCAGGGTTTCTCTCCACTCAAAACCTCTGTTCAGTGCATAGCAGAGTTTTTAGTCTTCCTCAGAGATGAGAAAGGCTTATCCATCTGTGCTATTAGGGGCTACAGAGCAGCCCTGATTTTAGTGTTACATCGTAGGTGTTGACGTCTCTTCATCCTGGGAACTCTACCAGTTGTTCAAAGGCTTTGAGCAGTCCTGTTCTCCAAGAGAGCTTAGGCCTCCAACTTGGGATGTGTCCTTGCTCCTAAGGAGTTTCACTAAAGCTCCTTATGAGCCTTTACGTTGTTCATCGGACAGGAACTTGACAATCAAGATGGTATGAGAGATTTGCCTTCTTTTCCATTCCATCTTTGGATGACTTTGTGGGCAGTGAATCTCAAGAGCTCTTGTTGTGTCCTGTCAGGGCTCTGCGTTGCTATCTTAAGAAGAGCTACATCTCCAACCAGGGTGTTGTAGGCTTTTTGTTAGCACGGGGCATTCTAAGAAAGAGGTTTCCAGGAATACAATCTCTTTCTAGATACGTGAAGCTATCAGGCAGGCCTATTTGTCTCTTGACAATTCTGTCACTGAGTCTGTGCAGGCTAGAGCATATGATGTCAGAGGTATTAGCTCCTCTCTGGCATTCAAGAAAAATTTGGCTGTTCATAGAGTTCTGAACACTGGTACTAGGTTACGTCAGTCAACATTCACCTCTTTTTATCTTAAGGATGTTGCCCACCGTTTCCTTGGGTCCTGTGGAGGCTGCCAACAGATTATGTAACTTATCGTTGCCCCTCACTGGGCAAATTTGTACCTTACCTAAGATGATTGTGTGGAAGAGAGAATGAGTGAGTTGGCTGGGTTCTTTCTTTCTCTTATTCCTTTCTTCTTTCTACAGTGGGTTGAGGAATAGACACATCATATGCTGGACTGGTCTGATATAGGTGAGTAAGGTAGTCATATTGGTAGTTTGTTTGCTCAGTGTTATCAAATAATCAAACCCTCTATTCAGTAGCAAGTACTCCGCTCTCTAGCAAGGGGGAGTGAGGAGTGATAAAAAATCTCTGGTTTATTTGGTATGTAATTGAACAGTCAGAATTTTTTAGTTCCCTAATGCAATTAATCTGCTCATATATCATTGTATGAAACCTAGTTGGCTGAGTTGTTGGATATCGATTTATCTATCCTCTCACTGGCATGGGTTCATCACCTGAAGATATTTCTTCTTGGAGGTGGGCTGGTGGGTTATTTTCCAGCCGGTTTAGGATGTTTAATTTTGAATTAAACAACCTGTGCTGGCTGGAGGGGTTTAGAGTATGATCTTGAGAATAGGTGTGAGGCAGTAATGTCATGCCTAAATTTATTAGACTTATAGATTTGAGAGGGAGGACAGTAGTATATTGGGGAAGTAGTGAGTAAATGTTTTGGTAAAGTATTTGGGAACGTCATAGTGTAAACAAATAAGAATATTCATGGAAGGTAAGGTAAAGAACATGAAGGGATTATAGCAAGAGGAAGAGCAGTGAAGGGAGTATTTAAGCAAAGCCAAAGCAGAAAATAAGCAGTTAAAGTAGGTGAATGAAAACTAAGAAAATTATGAGGGAAATAAAGGAATCAGGTAGGCAACAGGTGAAGGCAGAGACGAAGATGAAGTCGTTAGAGGAGAAGATAGAAAGGATGCTTAATGCAAGATTAGGATCTGGAATTAGTAGGGATGAGGAAAGGCAAGGGGTAGCAAGAATAAGACAGATAGAATTGGCCCTGGACCAAAAGGAGGATGAAGATAGGAAAAAGATCGTAGCAAAGGATGAGGGTACAAAGGATAGGAAAAAAGATTGTAGGAAGGGATGAGGGTGTAAAAGATAGGAAAAGAGTAAAGTAAGACCAACAAAAATGACAAATTTTCTAAAACAAATTGTATTTTTCATAGCTAGAAACCTTAGATCTTAAAAATAGGATAATTTTCTAGCGCCCAGCTGGATCTGGTTAAACAATCAGAGATTGTAAAGCAAGGAAGCTGTGAGATCTGGCAACGCATGCATATATCGGGTGAAAGCTGGTCAAAGACCATTCCCAACCCAGGATGTCATAAGATGACAGAGGGGTGGCTAGAGGTGGGCAATAAAACATTAAGACCTCAGGTTTTTAGCTACGAAAAATACAAATTGTCGTAGAAAATTTGTCTTTTGTTCATACGTGAACAAACCTTCAGTCTTAACAATAGGATAGACATACTTTGTGGGAGGTACAGGCATCCTAAACCAGCTGGGGGCCAACCCACCAGTCCAACTCTAAAAGAAATACCTACAGGAGAGGGACTAATGCCCATGAGGAGCTAGATAAATTGATATCCAACAACTCGGCCAACTGGGTTGCATACAATAATATATAAGAAGTTTCATTGCAGTAGGGAACTAAAGAGAAATTCTGCTAGAAAGTGGAGTATATGCTATTGAATAGAGGGTTTTGCTATTTGACAACACAAAGCAAACAAACTACCAGTATGACTACCTTACTCATCAGTCCAGCAAATGACGTGTCTATTCCTCAACCTGACAGTAGGTAAGATAGTTACACGATCTGTTGGACAGCCACCACAGGACCCAAGGAAAAAGTGTCCATAGATCTGTGGGCAACATCCTTAAGATAGAAAGAAGTGAATGTGGACTGGCACAGCCAAGTGCCAGTGCTCAGAACTCTATGAACAGCCAAATTTTTCTGGAATGCCAGGGAGGGACCAATACCCCTGACGTCATGTGCTCTAGCCTGCACAGACTTGGCGGCAGTATCATTTCACATATCCAAAAAGAGGTTGTATTTTTGGAAACCTCTTTCTTAGAATACCCCGTGCTAACAAAAAGCCTATGACATCCTGGCCTGAGATGTCGTGTCCTCTTAAGATAGCAACGCAGAGCCCTGACAGGACACAACAAGAGCTCTTGAGAATCACCGCCCACAAAGTTATCCAGAGATGGAATGGAAAAGGAGGCAAACTTGTCACCCTGCATCAAGGGAATCTGGGTCTTAGCCACGAATTCTGGGACAAATTCAAAGGAGACTGACCCCAACCCCTGGTGTGTTTCACATCATAGGTCAGACCATGAAGCTCCCCCACTCTTTTCAAAGAAGCCAAGGCCAAGAGGAAAACCATTTTAAGTGTCAAGTTCCTGTCTGATGAACAACGTAAACGTTCATAAGGAGCTTTAGTGGAAGTTCTCAGAACCAAGGAAACATCCCACGTTGGAGGCTTAAGCTCCCTCGGAGAACATGACTGCTCAAACCCTTTAAGCAACTAGGAGAGTTCCCAGGATGAAGAGATGTCAACACCTCTAAGATGTAACACTAAACTCAGGGCCGCCCTGTAGCCTCTAATAGTGGAGACGGACAGGCCTTTCTCATCCCTGAGGAAGACTAAAAAGTCTGCTATGTGCTGAACAGAGGTTTTGAGTGGAGAGAAACCCTGTTTACAACACCAATCACAGTAGATTGCCCATTTACCTTGGTAAACAGCAGAGGTAGATTTCCTGAGATTGCTGGAGATATGTCCCGCTGTTTTCTGAGAAAAGCCTCTCACTCAGAGACACTTGATAGTCTCCAACCGTGAAGAGACAGGGACTCTACTGAATGGTGGAATCTTTCTATGTGCGGCTGACAAAGAAGATGCCGTCACGGGGGAATCTCCCTCGGCACCTCCGACAACAACGACAGCAGTTCCGGAAACCATTACGCTTGTGGCCACAGAGGACCTACTAATGCCATCCTGAGATTTTGTGAGCTCATCATCCTGCTGAGTACTTGGCAAATCAAACAAAACAGAGGGAAGGCATACACCCCCAGGTTGTCCCAGGGATGTTGGAATTCGTCCTCCTGTTAACGCCAGAGGATCTGGAACACCAAACAGAAAACCTCCTGTTTCTTGTTGAACCGGGTCGCAAAGAGGTCCAGCATAGGTCTCCCCCAAACCTGGAAAAGCCTGTCCACCACGACCTGATGAAAGGACCACTATGTGCCTAGGGCTTGATCCTGACAACTGAGCTTGTCTGTGACCACTTTCCTTTTGCCTGGGATATACCTGGCTGAGAGCTCCACTGAATTGTTGACTGCCCATCGGTGAATCTCGGCTGTCAAAGCATGAAGCTGACGCAAAACCAGTTCCCCCCTGCTTGTTCACATAAGCGACCACCATGGTGTTATCCGACATGAGAACTACAGAATGTCCCTCTACCTTCTCCTGAAATTCCTTCAGACCCAGAAAGGCTGCCTTTAACTCCAACCCTTTGATATGTTGCCATTTTGCCTCCAAACTCCAAACCCCTGAAGTAATGAGCACCCCAACCTGCGGGGGAGGCATCTGAAAACAGAAGGAAGTCCAGTGGCAGAGAACACAGAGGAACACCTTCCGACAAAGCTTTTCTCTCACTTCTAAGGACAGAGGAACCCTTATCAGTGGTGAATCCCCCGCCGAAAACCAGAAGTCCCTTAATCTCCATTGCAGAGACCGAAGATGAAGTTGCCCATGAGGGACCAGCTTCTCCAGAAAACATAAAATTCCCAGAAGAACCTGCCACTGATGACCTGACTGATCCGGCTGCGACAGGAAGTCGTGCGCCACTATTCGCAACTTCTCCAACCTTTGATCCGACAGAAAAACCCCTGATGCTGCTGTATTGATGATCATACCTAGATAAAGAATTCTCTGACTAGGTATGAGATTTGATTTCTCTAGGTTCACCAATATACTGAGTTCCAGACAAAACCGAAGCATGCAATCTCTGTCCTGCAGCAGCTTCTCTCTGGAACTCGCTAAGACCAACCAGTCGTTGAGATACCTCAGTAGATGGATCCCTTGAGCATGAGCCAAAGTTTAGATGAAAGAGAAGACCTTTGTGAACACCTAAGGGGACGTGGTCAATCCGAAGCACAGGACTTTGAACTGGAACACCTTGTCTCTGAGAGAGAAGCAAAGGAACTTCCTGGATGAATAGGGATTTGGAAGTATGCGTCCTTTAGATCTATTGACAACATGAAGTCATTTTCCCTCACTGCTGCCAACATCGATCACGGGGTCTCCATCTTGAACCTCGTCTTATTGACAAAATGATGCAAAGTGGATAGGTCGATCTCAGGCCACCAACCCCCTGACACCTTTGGCACCAAGATGTGACTGTAAAATGCCGGAGACGGACACACCACTTCTTCTATCGCAGCCTTGTCCAGCATTTTCTGCACTTCCTCCCATAGAGCTAAGAACTTCAGAGAATTGGGGGAATACTCTAGCCTGAGCATAGGTCTGTCCAAGAGCAAGGGGGGAGAAGTCAAATGGTAGTAGATACTCTACCCAAAGAACATCTACTACCCACTTCTCCACCCTGTGCCAAAGGAGAGGGAGAGGCACCCAACTTATTCACAACCCCCCTTATTTTTACCCCTGGAGCCTCTCCTTGGCCTGTAAGAGCAGGGCTGAAAGGGACGTTGGTCATCTGACTTAGTCTGAGACAACGAATGAGAGGCCCATGCCGAAGCTGAACTTCTAGGCAGCTTACTAGGTGACGATCTCTGCACTTGTTGCTGAACAGGAGGAGGGGGACATCTCTGAGAACGAGACTCTGACTTGGAGAGAGCCTGGTGCACCAACCTGTCCTTCGTGTCAGCCCGCCGCTGGTCTATCACGTCCTCCAGCTCAGTCCAAGGAAACAGGAACTGAGAATCTAACAAATCCCCATTCCTGAGCGCCAACAAGGACTCGGGGTCAACTGATCTCGCTATCTTAGACAACGCTGCGTCGCTTCTGATCAGCAGAAGATTAACCCACAAACTGACATTATGATGAGCAAGATAAGAAAATGCCTTGTCCCCAGACTGTAACAAACTGGCAATAGAAGATGCACTCACCAACCCTTCTGAAGACCTGTCAGATGCAATCTTGGCAATGGCCGTTGACCACAAGTTAACCATGACACCGTCTAAAACATGGAGGCTGCCGTAGATTCCATCACCAAAGCATCCTGCGATGACAAAGACGTCACCACCGACCTCACCTGCTCCAAAGTCAACCCTGTCTTGGAATGCGTCAGCAAGCCCTCCAAGGAGGGTGAACCCCGTAGACCAAGCAATGCCCAGAGCACAGGCATTTGGACGCCTCCGATTCTGAAAGAGAAGAAACTGATGAAATAGCCTCCTTCCTCCCGGGAAGCAAATTAATCCCTGAGGGAGAGGAGGCGACATTACACACTAAATCAGCCTGAGGGCCTCCTGATACTTCCAACAATGAATCGATGAAAGAAAAAGGAGGAGACACAGGTACACAAACTCTAACATCAGGGGGTATAACTGAGGAAGAAGACGAAGCATCTGGCCGAGGAGATGAAAACCCTTCCCAAGACCACGCATGACATTCCAGGTAGGGAATCGTTATAGTACAGAAATTAGATCGACACCTACTGCTTGGCGAGTGGGGGTCTGTAGCCGAAGAAGCCAGAAAACAAGAACACAGGAAACCTTGAATCCATAGGCACATAATTTGGCGAGGCCGAGAAGATGCAGAGGAAGCTATAATAACACGAATACGTGCAACACACAGACAAGCAAAAGGGCAAACACGGGCAAAACAACAGGGTTGGACAGAGAGTAAGCAACCACGTCACTCCCCCAGGTGGTTATGAAAAAGACTAAATGTGGTAGAGTGGGGTGTGCGGTCTTTGGCCACCTTTCACCTGATATACGCACACGTTACCAGATCTCTCAGATTCCTTACTTTACAATCTCTGATTGTTTAACCAGATCCAGCTAGGTGCTAGAAAATTATCCCATTGTAAAGACCGAAGGTTTGTTCACATACAAACAAAGACAGCTGGTATACAAGTTAAATGAGAGTAAGGACTCGCTGTATACCCTGATGAGTGAGGACAGCTGTGAGTCAAAAGCCAGTGAAGAAACTGATGTAGAGGTGGAAAGTTGGAGTGATGAGGGAGTGAAAGAGGTAAACAAAAGCGTAGTACTCGGGGAAGTACCCAGGATCGGAAAGTACTTTATTTCGAGTGTAAGGAACATGAATGGCCTTTTTAAGGATTTTGAAGATAGTACTTGGAAAAGTATGGAGATAGTAAACAGCATCGGTTACAAGAATCGGGTGAATTCCTAGAGGGTAAATTGTTGGACTTTTACCAGATGATTAACAGTGGGAAGCTAGAGGTATGAAGTTGTGAAAGAGAGAATGATTGATCTGGTGACAAGAGTGAAACTGAGAATAAGATATAAGAGGAGAAATGAGTTTGAGGATGTACAGATAGGAAAGTATGAGTGTGTGTGTCAGTGTATGCCCATTGGCTTGAGATGTTAGCCAGAAGGAAGTATGGAGATAAAAGACATAAGCGACAATAAGACTTGATGAAGAAGTTTCTGGCTACAATTCCTAATCATGTAGCAGAGTTTGTAAATGTTAAGCAGTAGGAAAAGATGAGATGGAAAATTGAGTGATTGAAATGGAATGATGTGCTGGAATTAGTGTTAGATTTTGAGTTTGAGGATGTGGAAGACAGGAGAAATGACACCTCAGTGGCGTGGTTGGTTTGGTGTTTGCTTCTCACCTCGAAGGTCGCGGGTTCGATTCTCGGCCATTCCATTGAGGAGTGAGAGATGTGTATTTCTGGTGATAGAAATTCACTCTCGACGTGGTTCGGAAATCACGTAAAGCCGTTGGTCCCGTTGCTGAATAACCACTGGTTCCATGCAATGTAAAAACACCATACAAACAAACAAACAGACAGGAGAAATGAGAAGAGAGCATATGTTGCGAGAGTGCATAGACTGCAAAGTAAGACTGAATATGGGTCATACCAAGATGCCGTGATAGGCTATTTTTTGGGCACTATGAATGATTTTGTAAGGGTTGAATAAGAATGGAATGAATATAAGTGGTAGGAATTCAAGGAGTATAAACCAAAGCAGCAGTAAGATTGGGTGGGACAGAAGTAGAAGCGTGAGCTATGGGTTCGAGCCAGGATTAGAATAATAAGAACAGTAGAATGAATGTGGTCAGTGGTGTAAGAAGAAAGGTACAGGAAATAAATGTCATATGTGTGGAAGAGAAGGACATATGAAGAAAGAATGTAGGTGACCACTGGGAGCCTGTTTTGCATGCAGTAAAGTAGGACATCGTGTTAGGGAGTGTACAGAAGTGGAGCCAGTCTTCTTCCTTTAGTGCTTCCAAATCTTCAGTCGCATATAGTTTTATCCCACTTATTATTTACACTTTCACACCACCATCTCCATTTACATGAATACCATTTCATTTCAGCATTTCTGTCTCCTCTCATTTCTGTCATGTCCTGTTATGGGTGTACCGCTATCTTAT
Source organism: Macrobrachium nipponense (assembly GCF_015104395.2). Classification (NCBI taxonomy): domain Eukaryota; kingdom Metazoa; phylum Arthropoda; class Malacostraca; order Decapoda; family Palaemonidae; genus Macrobrachium; species Macrobrachium nipponense. Next base: position 68,299,482 of record NC_087205.1, read on the forward strand.
TTTCTCAAAAAAACTTAAAACAAAACAACACTCAACCTTCACCACACACACACCTTTCCATTTTGAAACCACTGGTACCTGCAATTCTCCAATCCCTCGTGTATAACCTATGTGGTTGCAAGGTTCTTTTGCACCAGGCAACTTTCATACACATTCTTATACATGACATTCACATCACGTCTAGTATCAATCAAAGATTGCAATTCCACCCCTCAACGTTCCATCTTAACGCTCAATCACTTGATTTACCTTTCTTACCAAACACCAACAATCCCACTTCATACTCCGTTTCCCTGATCCCGTTGTCCGTTCACACCTAGGTTCTGATTAAATTTTCTACATACCCCAGCAACATGGCCTATAATCCCACATGTGTATCTAGACTGTCCCATCTCACACATCCAAGCAAAATCCTGGTCGTCCATGATTCCCACAAACAATAACCATTCTCAGTGAATCACATACTCTTACCATATGCCCCATGCTTTCACACTTAAAGCATTTCACAGACTTCACTACCTTGAAGTTCTTAACCCTGTATCCTACCTGACCACATGCAAAGCAACCTACATTAATTTTTCCTATGGCCTGGCCATCTACATGAATGACATTTTATTTCCTGTGCTTATTTTATATGTACCACTGGCCACATTCATTCTATTATTCCTGGTACTACTATTCTTATTAATATTACTATTAATAAGAATGATTACTATTCTTATTAATTTTGGCCACAATCACACTTCTACTATTTGCATATCTTGACTAATCCTACTACTTATTGCTTCTTCTTTCCCCTCAAATTCCTGTAATTCTGATCCATTCCATACTCTTTCAGTCCTCGTACAAAATTATTCAGTCCCCAAAAAATGGCCTACTGCCACATCCTGGTATGACCCAAGCTCAAGACTATCCTTTAGTCCCTCAGTTCTCCATGCAAAAGTTTGCTTCTCATTCTTACTTTCTTCCATATCTTCAAGCTCAAAATCCTACTCTTAACTTGACCACAGTGTTCCACTTTAATCTTTTATTCTTCCATTGCATTGTTTCCGCAGAATGAGGAACAGTAGCCAGAAATGTCCTTATCTTAAGCCCTATCTTTTGCATCCTTAACCTTTCCATCAATCTTTTTCATATCCTCATCCCCTTCTGTTCCACAGTTGGCTCTACCTGTACTTTTCCTGCCACCTCTCGCATTTGCTCACTTTACTAATTCCAAATCCTATTCTCACATTAAACAACCTTTTCCTTTTCATCCTCTCCTCTAACATGTCTTCCATCTTCCTCTCTGCT
>NC_087205.1:68301274-68311274 GCF_015104395.2 Macrobrachium nipponense
TTCCTCTCTGCTGTCATCACCTGTACTCTGATTCCTTCATTTCCTTCATCATCCTTTTCAGCATCTCATTCTCCTGTCTAGGGTACTGGTAGGGGAAATGGAAGAAAATGAATGAACTTATGAGGAGTTGGTGGAGAAAGTAAATGTAGGTGGGGCTAAATTGCCCGATATCATAATAATCTTGAGAGGTGATACCTTCACTTATCAGAGGCCTTGTCATTTTCATCCATCAGTAATGAAAGAGGTAGAGAAAGTGTGGAGTTAGAGTGGGCTGGTGTTATTGAACCAAGTGAGGAAGCCAGATGGAAGTTTAAGGATGAGTATTGACTATAGGAAGGTGAATGAAGTAACAGTAGAAGATAATTTTCCAATGCATGTGGTGTGTGAAGTGTACATGGTATGAATGGAATGAAACTGTTTAGCAAGGTGGATCCGGTGAAGGGGTACTACCAGATAACAACAGCTTAGAAAAATTATTATTATTATTATTATATTATTATTATTATTATTATTATTATTATTATTATTATTATTATTATTATTATTATTATTATTATTGTGCAGAAGTTGAAATATATTCACATGGATCAAGCCCACAGCTTTCCACATGTTATGATTAACATTGCATGAGTTTCCAAAGAACAAGGGACTCTTAATTGGTGATATTTTGATTATGAGTAAGACTACTGAAGAACATGTGAATATAGTAAATGTGGTGTCAGTTTAGGAATTAATTCCTTATCAATTGTGTAATGTCCTACATCTGATGATTTATTCTTTTATAAAAAATTCAGTCCCCGATTATGGCGGTGGCTTGTTGATAAGTGAAGATCACCGTTAATCGAAAATCGGCAATTTTTGACGCAAATAACCGGATTTTGGCGGCGGTAACCGGTTAATGGCATCTCTGTTGGGTATGTATGTATTGGCGCCGATAAGCAGAAATTGGTGATTTTCAGCGCAAAAAGCTGGCGCTAGACAAGTGCCATAAAACTGGTTTGATATAGAACCCTAACATGGTGCCAAGAGTGGTGACGACCAATGAGACAAGTAAACTTAGCCTAGGCTAACCTAAACTTTTTTGTAGTTCTTCAGCAGTGGAAGAATGCAATCTGCCGCCAAAACTACTTTTTCTCTCTTTTCAACGTACAGTTTGTCTGCATTTTGATGTAGAAATAAGTTTTCTGTCTCTGAGAAAATATTGTAAACTACTATTAAAATATCTTTGCACTTATTCCCACCTAATCCTCTAGACGTAAGTGGTGGCACGAATTTAGCCATCAAGTGGAAGAAGTTTAGAGACATTTGAGTTACATTGGATTTGATAAAGAAAGTGAAAGGCAAAGAGTAGCAACCTTTTTGCATGTAACTGAAAATGCAGGGGTTGAGAAAGTAAGGTAAAGAAAATTTTAGAAAAATTTGAAGCAGAATACAAGCCTAGGTCTAAAGTTATTGTGGAAAGAATGGTAAAAGAAAGCAGTAATCAGGTGAACCATGTGTTCAGCTTATCACACTGTCAAGAATTTTGGATAAATCATGCCAATATGATAATGAAGAATAGATGATCAAAGACCAGTTTATTTTGAATGAGCATGATGGAGAGGCATGAGAGAATTTACTGGGCCATGTCCAGACGAACACACAGCCAATGGCTGTGGAATTCAAGTCATGATGAAGTATTTCATGAGATAAGTTGACTGCAGGCAGCACCAATTCTGAAATATTATGATGGTAGTACTGATGTAACCTTATAATGTTAGGGTTAAGTGCAGTTTTGCTGCAACATGGTCAAGCAGTATCATTTGCATCTAAGACACCAACAGATACAGTTAAATATATGCTCCAATAGAAAAAAATGTTGGTCATAGTTTTTGCAGCTGTGCATTTTGACCAGTACCTTCCATATATGGTAAGGTGCAATACTGAAACTAACCACAAACCCTTAGAGAACAATTTTAAGCAATAGCTGGTGAAATTTCCCGAAAGGTTACAGAGTATATTATTGTGCAGTTGCAAAAGTTTAGCCTCGATGTTCAGTTCAAACCAGGAAAAGGGATGTTCATTGCTGATACTTGAGTAGGGACTATTTGCCACACTTGTGCAAGCAGATAAATGCAGCGTAATATCCATGCTTAAGGACATTAGCAGCATTCATATATGTGAGAATATTGCCATGACAGATGAGAGAGTAGAAGACAAGCAAAAAACATGAAAGTTGTGGAATTGCAAACTCATATAGAAATTATTCTTAGTGGTTGGCCCACTTTATTGTAAAAATGTTCTTGAAATTATTAGACCTTATTTAAAATTTAGGAATGAGCTTTCTGTTGAAAATGATGTGATTTCAGGGGTGCTTGCATTGTTGTTCCTTCCTGTTAAGGTCATCTGAAGCACATTTGTTATGCTCATAATGGTACTGATGCTACTGTCAGGTATGGTTGAGGTATTTTGTATTTGTAATATGTGTATAGAGGTAAAGAACTTTGTTGCTTCTTGCAAAAAGTGTAATATCACATGATTTTTCTATATTTGCCATTGTGAAAAGTGGGGATGGATATTTTCACTGTTGGAAAATGCGATTATTTGATTTTAGTTGATTATTATTCTTCATGTTTTGAGGTTAACTTCATGGTGAGTTTAGAGGGACGATTGGTAAGGTCAAAAGGTCATTTTGCACAGTACAGCATTCTGGGCATTCCAAAAGCTAGCAAAGAAGTGTTGTTTCAAACAATAATCCTCCCCTTACCATCATCAGTCAAATGATAAAGCGAAAATGCAGTGAAAATTACGAAACAGCTTTTCCAAAAGACAAAGGAAGATGGTCTGGCCCTTTCTTAGAACTACTTGTGAAATACTGCAACTGAAAGATTGAACTCAATACTTGCAAAGCGCAGTTTTGGACGATGATCTCAATTATAGTTACCAACCATAGGAAAGTTACTTCAACCCAAGTTAGTGGATGGGGTACCAGAGATTCAGGCCAAAAAGACTTCAGAAGATAGCACAGTATTTCAATAGAGAAAGCAAAGATTTAAAATATAGCTGGATCCAGAAATTCCCTAGAGTGCAGCCAGGCCCAGGAGGAAAGGAAAAATCATTGAAGAAGTGTCACCAAAAAAGTACAGAATATTGGTTGGTGGAAGTGTAATGGAGAAACCACAAATATGTATCTTTCAAGCACATGTGAGGACGGCAACCTGAACAAAGACCATACAGAAGATGGCACTCTCAAGATGTAGACTGTGAGCCAGAAGCAGAAATGAAAGAAGTACCCAAAACTGATTTCTCAGGAAGCAGTATTACAGAATCACTAGGCCAGAACCACAAAAAAAAAAAAACGCTATGCAATTAAAAAAAATCCACATTCTCAATAATTATGTATTGTAAATTGAAGACCCAACTATGTACGTATATAGGCTTAGTTTGATCGTACAGGGCCTATTTAGATAGTAATGAGGTTTTATTTACAGAATTTGATAGGAGGAAGATGTAACTTATTTACAGAATTTGATAGGAGGAAGATGTAACTATTTACTACTAGAATAATCTTGATGATTTGATCCTGCATTAGATATCTAATGCCATACACATTTAGATTTGTTGTTTTATGTAGTACACCCGAACGTTCATGTCATATAAGAAGGTATAGTAGATTCACATCAACCGCGCATCTGATGTCTAAGCCAGACCTTTACAACACTCCTGACTGGACGTTGATAAGCCAATCGCAGAGATGGAAACAATCAGTTTCTCGAGAGAGTTCAGGTATGATAACTGAATATCTTTAACCACTTACTCTCAGCCTAAGAAACTCCTTTACGTACTTACAAACTTCACCCTGAACCACTCGCTACATAACCTGAAAATTTTACTTCATTTTCAAACCATTCACAATTAGCCAGGTTTATCTTAACATCTGTTGGGGTTTTATATGAAACCAGAAGTCCTTCACACTTGCAGTTTTATTTGTACACTGACCAATTATTATGATAGGATCTTTGAGCCATTATTAATAAGTTCAGCCACAGGTGGCATGATGCATTCTCCTACAGTAGATTCACATCAACCGTGCATCTGATGTCTAGGCCAGCCCCTTAGGACGCTCCTGATTGGCTGTTTATAAGCCTATCAGGGGCTGGAAACTCAGTCTCTCGAGAGAGTTCACATAAGCAGGATGTGTATATTCCACTTCTCCTGAGGGATATGTCCTTCAAAAGTATCCCTCAGGAGAGGTGGAACTTACATCCTGCCTATGTGAACTCTCACGAGAGACTGAGAGTTTCCAGCCCCGTGACTGGCTTATAAACAGCCAATCAGAATTAGGGACTGGCTTAGACATCGGATGCACGGTTGATGTGAATCTACTATAGGAGAATGCATCATGCTACCTGTGGCTAAGCTTATTTATAATGGCTCAAAAATCCTATCATAATAATTGGTCAGTGTACAAATAAAACTCTCTCGATCTCATTCACTAGCTTTATCGGTATCATCTACGCTAAAATCGGTATTTTATTTCTTTATACTTATTAATATGTTTTCATGTTGTAAGAAACTAGGCACCTGGTCCGGGCTTTTTAAAACATTGAATGTAAATTATATAAAAATAATATGGAAATGAAAATCCCGGGATTTAAAACCAAATCGCGGGAAACAAAACTGGGCTAAATATTGCCGGGATCCTGGGAAAGAGACCCTCGGTGCGTCTTTTTATAATGGAACGTGAAATCGATACAGATCTTATAAAACACTATTTAAACGTTGCGACATTCAAAAAGCGTTTCATGGGCCTTTTATCTTCATATCATACTGTTGTATTACAGTAAGAGACATTCATCTCCTTATATCTTTGGTGGAGACGAAACCATGCAGTGTTATGGTTAAGTCTCGAAGACTACAAAAGTCGGAATCTGCATTTCGTATTTTGCCCAAGAAGCTTATTAAATATCCGACACAGTAGTTCCTCGAATGATGCTTGAGACATACGGGAGTAATTGAAAAAGTTGTTGCCATTCCGTTTTAGATCCTCAAATAACGTGGCAAATGCGACTAATGTCTCTCGCTGTGCATTCAAAGAGTGTACTCAATGGATTCGGCAGTCTCCTTTTTTTCCTCCTTAAATATGTTCAATAAAACCACAATGCATTCTCTTATCCATTGTGGTTGACCGTGCAGCCCACAACAGACTCATTATAAACAAAGCTCCCGCCATAGACAGTACTGAACAGGTGGCGAATGATGTTGATTCTGCATAACGCAGCTGTGTGCGGCAACATTTAAAAAAATCCACCGCATTTTCTGCGGTGAGGCGATCGTATCTACTCTTCTGCAGCAACAACACAAATAGTGTATAACTGAATCACGAAAGTTTGGAACGTGATAAATCCATAAGTAAAGGTATAAGCCACCAAGGAAAAATGAACAATTAAGTTCCTGCAAGATCTTTCGACGAACGTCTTACTCGGCAGACAAACATATAGTGTGAAAGGGGCCAATTAATTGTTGCGTATAGCGCCTCAGTGGCGTGGTCGGTATGGTGTTGGCGTACCACTTCGGTGGCCGCGAGTTCGATACTCGGGCATTCCATTGAGGTGTGAGAGATGTGTATTTCTGGTGATGGAAGTTCACTCTCGACGTGGTTCGGAAGTCACGTAAAGCCGTTGGTCCCGTTGCTGAATAAGCACTGGTTCCATGCAAGGTAAAAACACCATACAAACAAACAAACAATTGTTGCGTATGATGAACAGAAAGAATGAATGGGACTCGTATGCTGCAAAAGCCTTGTGGTTGAATAATGTAAGCACCACAGGAGCATAGGAATATCTCCAAGTGAAATTTTGACAGATGTATTAAACTTTTGATCCACTTGGCTGAGGGTGACAGAGATGTTTGGAGCAAGGGTGAATGTGCTGTTTGTTAATTTTGGAATTGGTGTAAAAGAGTTGAAAATGTTTGTAGATAGAGGAAGATTGAATGTGAATTAAGTTTAGAGAGAAATATGAAGAACCTTATGTACCTAGTAACTAAAGTGTGGCAGAGTGTGTTAATTATGGTTTAAGTAGCGTAAGCCTCCAGAACATTCAAAATCATCCAGTGAACGAATTAATGTTTACGAAGGAAAACAGCCGATTCTGGAAGGCACAGTTAAGACCAGGAAGAATAAGGGACAAAATTAAGGGAAAGGTAATGATAAGCATAAGAGTACAAATTGAAGAATTAGCGGAGATAGAAAATGAACTAGATCAGACGTTTAGTATATATGTATGTATATTCCCAGTTATGGAGGAACGTTCTCACTTAATATATAACTATGAACTGGTTAAGATAAATACTATGCAGGAAGCATTAGATATTATAGATGAGATGCTATAGCTTTCCAGTGATTTAGAAAAAGTAGTCCAATTGTTAGTAGGGGAAATTTAGACCTGTTAGCTAGATATCAGTTGGACTGGATAGTCGTAACAGAACAGATCTAATTAGTAAGCGCCTCATTGGCGTGATCGGTATGGTCTTGGCCGCCCACCTCGGTGGCCGCGAGTTCGATTCTCGGGCATTTCATTAAGATGTGAGAGATGTGTACTTCTAGTGATAGACGTAGGCTACACTCGCGACGTGGTTCGGAAGTCACGTAAAGCCGTTGGAAAAAAAATCTAATAAGTAATATAGTAGAAAATATGATAATTTGGAGAGTAATGAGGATGGAGAAGGCTATGATTTACTAATCTGTAACCTGTGACCAAAGACACAAGATTAGGTTAACACCGAATTGTGCAGTGAGAACAATTCTGTGGTCGCATATATCAGCTGATTTATTTACATTAAACATTTTATATATATATATATATATATATATATATATATATATATATATATATATATATATCATTCGAGCTACAAATGTCCTTTGATATCTAATTCGCTCTACCTCGGAAATGATAAATTTTCATACATGTACCGAAGGGGAATTTTTAGTTGATAATAATTTCGTCCCTTCATGGGATCGAACCACCGTCCAACGGACAGGAACGAAATCAGGACCGACAGTGACGTTAGCGATTCAGCTCACTTGTCCAAATCGCTAACATCACTGTCGGTCCTGATTTCGTTCCTGTCCGTTGGACGGTGGTTCAATCCCATGAGAGGACGAAATTATTATCAACTAAAAAATTCCCCTTCGGTACATATATGAAAATATATCAATTCCGAGGTAGAGCGAATTAGATATTAACCCTTAAACGCCGAAGCGGTATAATAAAAATCATCTCCCGTATGCCGGCGGGGTCTGGGAGTGAGCGCCGAAGTGGAAATTTTTTTTTTTCAAAAAATTACAGCACACTTAGTTTTCAAGATTAAGAGTTCAGTGTTGGCTCCTTTTTTTTCATTGCCTGAAGTTTAGTATGCAACCATCAGAAATGAAAAAAATATCATTATCATATATAAATATTGGGATATATGAAAGCACGAAAAAATTTCATATATAATTGTATACAAATCGCGCTGTGAGCAAAACGGTTAAAGCTAACGAGTTATTTTTTTCATTGTATTGTACACTAAATTTCGATCATTTTGGTATATAACACATTGTAAAACAATCAAAGCAACACAGAGAAAATATAATCACAAAATGTTGCATGAATTCGTAACGTGCGGACGTAAAAAAATGTTTCTTTTTTTAAATTCACCATAAATCGAAATATTGTTCTAGAGACTTCCAATTTGTTTCAAAATGAAGATAAATGATTGAATATTACTATACTGTAAGAGTTTTAGCTTACAATTGCATTTTTAGATTATTTCGGTGGAGTTAAGATTGACCGAATGTCAAATATTTTCTATTTATCGTGTTTTATATGCAAATATTTCAAAAATGAGAAAAGCTACGGCCTTCAATTATGTATTGTTGTATTCTAAATGGAATTGCGCATATTTCCATATACAAAACTCCATGAAACGGAGCAAATATTACGAGAATGTGACGTACGCATTTCCGAGATTTGCGTCGGAGAATCCGTGTGCGGAGGAAAGGAAAAGGGTTTTTTCAAAAATTCACCATAAATCTAAATATTGTGCTAAAGACTTCGAATTTGTTTCAAAATGAAGTATAATGATTAAAGATTACTAGACTGTAAAATGTTTAGTTTACAATTGCGTTTTTCGACCATTTCGGTAGAGTCAAAGTTGGCTGAACGTCAATTTTTTTTATTTATCGTAATTTATATGCAAATATTTCAAAAATGAGGAAAGATAGAAGCATCAATTATATTTTTGTTGTATTTTACATGAAATCGCGCACATTTTCATATATAAAACTCTATGAAATGCCTAATATGAAACAGAGAAAATATTACGAGAATGCGACGTATGCATTTCGGAGATTTGCGGCAAAGAATCCGCGCGCGGAGGGAAGGAAAAATTTTTTTTTTCAAAAATTCACCATAAATCTAAATATTGTGCTAGAGACTTTGAACTTGTTTCAAAATTAAGATAAATGATTGTAAATTACTAGACTATAAGAGTTTTAGCTTACAATTACGTTTTTCGACCATTTCGGTAGAGTCAAAGTTGACTGAACGTCGATTTTTTCTATTTATTGTGATTTATATGCAAATATTTCGAAAATAATAAAAGCTACAACCATGAGTTATTTGTTATTCTACATGAAATTGCGCACATTTTCATATCAAGCAACTCTATGAAACGCCTAATATGAAATGGAGCAAATATTACAAGAATGCGACGTACACATTTCGGAGATTTGTGTCGGAGAATCCGCGCTCGGAGGGAAGGAAAAAGTTTTTTTTTCAAAAATTCACTATAAATCTAAATATTGTGCTAGAGACTTCGAATTTGTTTCAAAATGAAGATAAATGATTGAATATTACTAGAGTGTTAGATGTTTTGCTTATCCAAAAATACCAATATATATATATATATATATATATATAATATATATATATATATATATATATATATTATATAAATATATATTACATTTTTCTATTCTGGTACGAATACATAACTAAAATGAATGCAGGTGAAACTTTTCTTTTTGAATAAAATGAAATAACATAAAATGCATCAATAGATACAGATATTAAAAACTTGTGAGTAAATATAAAAGTAAACAAATATAAAATAAATGCAGAATACTCACTCGTAATCCTGACTCTTCGTACTATTCTGTTTTTCTCCCCCCTCCATTGAAGAGTCTTTTGCATTTTTTTCCTTGTCGCACATGACGAGGTACAGATGGAGTAGGGAGACGCGTGCCCTTACTGCTGAGGGCCGCCGCCCTTCACGGCCCCCGTGTGCCCTCTGCTGTCAGCACGTCAGGCACACTCCAATAAAAGACCACATTGTGGTATTTGCAGTCACACTCCCCGAACCTGCAAAGAGCTATTTTGCAGGTGCGACAGAAGAACCGGGTGTCTCTCCTTCTGCCATTCATATGGCACACCCGGCACCATTTCTGCCTGCGCCCTTGTAGGAGCTCCAGTGTGTGATCCCCTGGCTGCAGCCGACACGCAGGGTCCGCTATCTGACGAAAAGTCATCTGGGCGGGGGCGGCAGCAGGGGCGTCGGCAGCAGGGGCGTCGGCAGCAGGGGCGGTGGCAGCAGGGGCATCAGCAGCAGGGGCGGCGGAAAAGCAGGGGCGTCATGACTCGTTATAATCATGGGGACGAGTCGGACCCCCATCCAACAGATGACGAAGACAGCTCCCTTCTGCTACCACTCTGTCTCTCCTCTTGCCAGATGTTGCGGATGGCTAGCGAACCTCTTGAGGACATTCGGGGCCCCACGCACCAACCTAAGGGCACCACTGACGTGCACACCTGCTTATTACAGTTCCTGGGCCAAGGATACCGAGTTTATAATAATTATCCATAAACAGGTGGTATCCCTGGTACGAAATGATCCACAAGACTGAACACAGTGTCCACGCAGCGTGGAGAAGACCCCCGGAATACACCGAGAAAAGTCCACGAATATCCAGTGTTGG
>NC_087205.1:68316274-68365288 GCF_015104395.2 Macrobrachium nipponense
AAACCACGATTCACAAAAGTGGGTAATGCAGAAAATGTGTAAAATAAGAGTAGTCTAACCTTAGAAACCCACCTAACCTAACTTAGGGGGAGGTTATCCATACTTAGCGGGGGGGGGGGGGGGGGGGGGGGGTCAGCCCCTGCGACCCCCCCCCCCCCCTCCCCTAAAAAAATTATGCCTAAAATGATCTACAATGACAAATTATCTTACCTTATTGATGTTGATCCGACCTTAAAAAGCACGGCTTATCACACTTGGGGCACTTCACCTCTCTTGGTAACACAGCGTGTACTCGTAAAAAGGATAAACTTTTTTCATTATTACGTATAAATCGTGATAGTACCACATCAGTCTCACTAAGTGTACCAACGATTGAACTGAAAATTTTCTTTTTTGTGGGGAAGAACCAGTCGTCTTTCATGAAAAGCCAATTAAAACTTAGCACAAAAATATATAAGAATTGTGACTGGGCAAAATCCATTAGCCAATAATATTACAGTACATGGACGTACATGGCAGTAATAAGAGGACCGCGATGAGTAGGTGGAGCTACTGCGCATGTGGGAGGAAATTGTCACAGTAAGCATTGGGGAGGAGTCAAGTAGAAAGGAAACGAACATACGAACAAATGAGAACGACTCTTTGTGACAGTGGAATCATCAACAAAGAACTTTTAAAAAATGCATACGCACCGTAATTTGATTATTTTTTCCTCTGTCATTATGCATTTGTGGAGGTAATGTGTTTAGAATAAATATCTTGCTTTCACGTGTTTTAGCCCCAAAAAATATAAATTACAATGTAGGAGGTGGGTGGACTCTTTCGGAAAATAACGGAACCCCAGTCCTCGACCATATTAGAACTAGACATAATCGAATTTCGAGCAAAAAACCGGAATCTGACCCGATGAATCATATTATTTTTGTAAACAAAAGTTTTTAAGTCAGTAACTGCTCTGTTGTGTTGGTGGTGATGTTTAAATCCAGCTCACTCTGCTGCTATTGTTTTGAGCAAGTACTTGCTTGTACAGGAATATTTCCTTAGATTTTGTGACTTTCTGTACTATATTTTGATTCAATCTTTGTTCCCAAGACAGCCATTGCAGACAAGCAGAAGGGGAAACTGGTAACAACCACAATTGAACTTGAGATTATTGAAAAGTATGAAACAGGCATGTGTGCGACTGATTTAGCATCTTATTCTTAATGTTTATTAATTTACTGTAATAATTAGGCTTGTTTTTCAATGTTTTATTATTAACAACAACAAGTTTTGTTGTTAATAATAACAACATACCATGCCTAGCTTAGCATATGGCACTCCATCAACCATTGGTAATATAACCATAGTTTGATGTGAGCCAGTTTTTTATACTTTATTCATTTAAAAATAAAAAAGGGTGTCTAATACAATGTTATTTAATTCTGAACTTTTATTTAATGATAATTTAAGTGTAATGTTTTACATAAAAAGGCAAGGTTAGGGTAATAAGTGGTGGTCAAGGAAAGAAAGGATTAGTAATTAATTTTCAGTTATTTCTTATGGAAAATATTTATTAAGATTTCGACTGAATCGCATCTCAATGCTTCTTCTGGAATGGATTGGCATCAAGGTCCGAGATTCTACTGTAGTATAAGAAAACTGAAAGAAAATATTTTGTGCAGCCAAATTTCGGAAATACAGTAACAAACATTTGTTCCTATGGGATTTTTGCTTGCGAATGCGATCCGGAACAGCCGTTAACTTTCAGACATGGTTGTTAGCTACTGACGGTAGGAGGGAATTCACTTTCCTTTTGTTATCTTTTTTCTTGTTATATGCTTGTGTGATAGTTTGCTAATATTTTTGTTATGCAAACCCCCAACTTGCAACAGCCTGGGGAGAAGAAACCTTTTAATATTATGCAGTGTTCAGGTAAGAACAAGCCTTGCAATTGGTTCCTCTCCTTATTGGGAATAGTTCCATATATATTGTACATCATGCAGGAAGCATGACTGCAGCGAAGCTAGCCCTTGGTAGTGAGTGTTGGCTCTGGCCTTCTGAACAGTGGGTGAAATTTGCTCAGAAAAAGCAGAAAGAGAGAAAAGTTTTTCTCTGGTGTTGTCAGAGTACAATACTCGCCAGTGACACCAAAGGTTTTCTTTGGTTCCTTCTTGCCTCCAGCCAAGCTTCCACCTGACCTGCAGTGGCTACTCCAAAGGGAGCAGTTTCTTATTCGCCGCCTCCTACTGCAGCGTCCAGTAGAGAGCCAAGCACTGGGGAATTATTGGACAGATATGTCTACTTTCTGGCAGTCTCCCTCCACTCAGAGGGTGAGTTGTCCACGGGAGAACACTCTTCCTTTGGGCGAACAGAGATGACCTCACATAACCTGACTTGTCTGGTAGTGTTGTGGAGGTAAGGGGCTAGGGAGTTATGGCCATCCCAAGGCCTCCTGGGGAGAACTGAGCATTTTGGGGGGGGATTGGGTCTCCCACTTGAAGCCCCCAGAGGCCTTCCAGTAACCACTTCCACCATAATTGTTGCTAATTCCACAGTTATGGTGTCAACTGGCTTGAGGTCCACCTCTGCGTCGCTGATAGCATAGCACATACTACTGTGTCTCTTGCTAACAGTATCCCCAGTACTGCAGCTCCCAGTGGCACTGGGTAACCCGCTGCCTTGGTCCCACAGATCCCTGGCACACCAATACTGGGACTGGTAAGGTTCCCTTAATCTAACAAACCCTGTAATCGGTTCCTCACCTCGATGGAAATTGACCCTCATACTCTGTGTGCATTTTGCAGGAAGAATCACCACAACCAATCAAGCCCATGTAGTGAGTATCATGTCTGGCCTTCCGAACAGTGGCTGCGGTTTGCCCAGAAAGAAGAAAGTTTCCCTGGTGTTATCGGAGTGTAATACTCCACTAGTGACAACAAAGATTCTCTCTAGATCCTTCTTGGCCCCGGCCAAGCTTCCTCGTGGTGCTGGTGTTGTTACTCCTAAAGGAGCGGTTTCCACTTTGTTCTCTCGTACTGCTTTGTCAGTAGAGAGTTGGTGTGAGGTGGGGCAGTCAATCGGTATGACTCCCTCTCCAGCAGTCTCTGTTTGCTTGGAGGGCAAGTTATCTCCCTCAGGGTTAAAGGAGAGTGCCTCCCTTAACCCAATTTGTTTCAGGTGTTATGGAGCCTGAGGGGTAGGGAGTTATGGGCTTCCCCAGGCTTCCCAGGAGAGCCAAGTGTGGAAGGTTGTTTGATATCTCACTTGAGAGCCTCCAAGACCCTTTCTGTGACTGCTGCTACGGTGACCATGAATGTGTCTACGGTCGCAATGTCTACTGGTTTGAGAGCCACCACTACAGCAGTGGTTCCCTTGGTCATGCCTCCAGTAGTGTGCTCTAAAGTGGTTCCCTCAACATTGTCTTCATTTGGTGACATCCAGGCAGTATCTTTCATACTCCTTAAAAGTCGTTTATATCCCTCTCACTTGATATATAATACTGTTCTGTCTTGGTTACTTCCCTGAATACTGTGCTCCTTTGTATCTCTTTCTCCCTTGGTCACTTGATCATCTTATCTCCCCATCCATTCCCTCACTTCTGACACACAGCCATCCTCCTTAAATGAGAATGAAGTGTCCTGATGCTCATTCAGCTTATACTATTTCTGTCTTTTTCTTGGCCATACTTTTCTTACACTTTTGCTATCCTTTTCTTTCCTATCTTTTACACCCTTATTGATTCCCTCCCCATTTTTCCTCCTCATGGTCCAAATCCTAACTTTGCATAAAAACATTTTTTCCATCTTCTCTAACTTCTCTTCCATTTTTCTCTCTGCTGCCTTTCACCTGTTCCCTGATGCTGACCGACTCCGTTTACTTCTTTCATATCCTCTTTAGCATCTTATTGTCTGAACTGCCTACTTTCTGCTTCTGACTTCTGTAAGGATTCCCTTAGTTGTTCCACTTCATGCTGTAATCCCTCTATTACCCATTGGTCCTCCTGCAGGTATTTTTTAGATCACTTCTTTTGGACTTTTTAACTACACCCCAAGGGTTCACTCAAGTGTTCATTTTTTTATCTCTTCTCAAGCTCAGTGGCGTGGGTACATCTATAGAAGTATGTATACTAGTGTGATTGGCTGGGCCTGGCGAGCTCATTGCCACAATTGCTAGGACAGAGATCAGCTTCTCAGATTTTTGTTGTGACTTGGGTATAGTGATCAACTTCAAGACGTCAGATCTCACACGCAAGCAGAGGGTAAAGTACTCTAAATGTGCTGGTAGGGTCGTCCCTTTGGATTCTCGTATCGGCAGATTTAGAAAGGCTGCACAGAAGTTCCTGTCTTGGCAGGAACAACCTGCTTGGCAGTGCCATGCTGTTCTTGGTCACCTGTCATCATTGTAGAACTGGTCCCTCAGTGGCAGCTTCACCTTCTCATCCTTTAGTGTAGGATGAAGGTGAATTAGTCTCCGGTGAGAGACCTCCTTCTCTCTTCTTCCTCTGTCGGCTAGTTAGACGAGAGGTGCCTCTCGGGTTAGGGCACCATTGAACACTCCTCCTTGAGGTGCTCTTGTTTTTCTGATGCATCTGGCAGGGATAGAATCCACACCTGGAAGAATGTTCATTGCAGGTGTGTGGGATCAGAACAACAGACATCTCCACATCAATTTCCTGAAAAATCAAGGCAGCTTTTTTAGTCCAGCAAGAGTTTTAGGACAAATGGTTGGGAGCTTCATGGTGTTGGTGAGTGACAATACTATGATAGTGGCAAAACACTCAATGACCAGTGGGGGCCCTGGTACCCTTGCCATCCATACTGGTTGATAGGTGCAGGTACAACAGGAGTGGGGAGGTATGCAACACTTAGGTGGGAAGCTGGTCAGCCCAGGTAGATTCCCAGGGTTTTGGGTTTTGAATGAGGTGGCAGACAAGCTAATTCGCCATAGCCTGGTGATACGGACAGAGTCCCTACACCAAGACATTGCAGAAAGACTCTTCAAGTTTTGAGGAGTCCCATCCATGATCTCTCCATAGCCAAGTACAAGAGAAGTTAATGGGATGTATGGCTCATTTGTGCTGGACTGTTAGTTTCAACTGGAGGATGGTTTTTTCCCAGCAAAGAAGGGCACTTTTTAGAGGCTTACACCTTCCTATCAATTATTGTGTGATTTCTTAGGTAATCAATAAGGCTCTGATCCCTCCAAATTTCTGCTTGACCCTGGTAGCTCCCAGTGGCCACGTGCCATGTGGTTCCAGGACTTGCTGGCTATGTTTTACAAGAGAAATTTCTCAATGGCATAGCCCTCTTTGCCAGCTGCACTTTTAGTTGTATCACCAGGCAGTGTAGGTGATGACACTTCATGCCTGGAGACTATCCAGCACCTATGGCAGAGAGGAGAGAGAGAGAGAGACGAGAGAGAGATGAGAGAGATTTGTTTCTCAGCACATAAAAAGATATTTTGGATACTTGTGGAATATTCAGCGTCCATGTACCAAGGCAAATGAATTATCTTCTGTAGTTGGTGTAGTTAATAAGGTATCTCTCCATTCAGAGCTTCTATTCAGCAGGGAGCAGGGTTTCTCACCCTTCCTCGCCATGAGAAAAACTTCTTTGTCTTGGCTATTAAGGGCAATAGGAGCCTGCCCTTGGCCAAGTCCTTTAGTTTGAAGGAAATTAACTGTCTTCTGTGGTTGGTGTAGTTGATGGGGTATCTCTCAATCAAAGCTTCTATTCAGCAGGTAGTGAACTTTCTCACCTTTCTTTGCCATGAAAAACTTCTCTTTGTGGCTGGCCATTAAGGCAATAGAGCTGCCCTTGCCGCCAAGTCCTTTGGTTGAAGGAAATATATCTCTAACATCACCCCCATGAAGGACTTTTGCACTGAGAAGCTTTGAACAGTCTTGCCCACCTGGGGAATTCAGACTCCCAAGTGGGTTGCACTTCACATCTTGAGCCCAGCTCGCACACCGTATGAGCTGTTGAGAAGATCATCAGACTGAGTCCTGATTTCTAAGACATATTTTAATATTTGCGTTATCCTAGCTTCGGTGAAGAGAGTAGGTGAACTTTATGGCCTTCAACGCTAAGCACTCAGGGGGAAGGGAGTCTGTTATGCTCTGAGTTGGTCACAGAAAATTACGTAGGGACGTTTTCTTTTCCGGAGATGCAGGATTCCTTCCTCAGCTCTTACAGACCAGGAAGGTATCCCAGGTGAGTAGAACCAACCAGTCAGTTCAGAGATATACTGAGACTCCACCCTCCAGTGGGTAAGTCTCCTATGTAGACTGAATGTTAGTATTTTTGTGAAGAAATAGCTAATTCTTAAATAATTTGTTTTTCTTAACATATAAACCTGAAGGTCTTTACATTTATGTCCCACCTCACCCACCCTCATTCTGGTACCTGGATGGAGGGAAAAGTGGAGTCCAGACTGATAAATGGGAAGGGCTTCTCCCCCAATGTCAGTAGTTTACGACTTTGTCTGCTAGTTAATGGCCGTTCCAGCTGAAAGTCCACAAGTTAAATCCTATGTAAAGACCTACAAGTTTGTATGTTAGGAAAAATTCAAAATATATGCTGTAAAAATATACTATTTTGCTTCCTGACACCTTATACTACTGTACCTCTCTTTTTTTGTCCATCCTTTGCTTGTTCTAGCTTGCATAGGACCTCACTTTCAGTAAGAGTTTGTGGAATGCTAAAGGTAGGTGCACTAGAAGTGTTAGAGAGAGCAGCTTCTCCTTTCAGGAGACTTCAAGATGGGTATTTTTTCAAATATACACACATCCTTTCAACCTCTCAGGCGTACCTCCACTTTCTCCAGGGGGTTGGAGGAGGGGTGCTATAGCCCAAGATTCCTGTCACTTCCTCCAAAATCTCACAAAGAGTCCAAGATAGCATCAGGCTGAACTCTTTGTGAAAAGTTTACTTTCTTGGTGTGTTCCAGTATTGGTTGGTATTGGTGAACACATTGCTGTCACCATAGGATAACCTTTTTTCTAGAGTTTAGTGGCAACATATGGTTTTTGCCTATTTCCCAAAACAGAGAGTAAGCACCTGGAAGGCTGGTCTATGACAGCAGCAAGAACCTTTCCTTTTGATTCTTGCATTAGCAAACAAACTCAGGTAGGTTGTATGCAAGTTCCTGTTGCTTCAGGGACAATTTGCTAGACATGTCACTTTTTTTCTTTTTTTTTTTTTTTTTTTTTTTTTTTTAGGGACAAAGCAAATTTTAAAAGTACAAAGTTTTATTTTTGTGTACCTGAATGGCCCATCTCAGCCACCCTCTCATTTGATATCTGAACCAAAAGGGGAAGTGGAGTGCAGACCAACAGGTGGGCAGAGCTTCCCCCTTCCAGTCTATAGGGATGCATAAGTCAGCTTTTGTTACATTGACTTACAGCATTCACTTAGAAAGTGAATGGGAAGTCAGTGTTGTGCATAGGACTGGTCATTTCCAGTAGAAGCCTTCAGTCTTAACTGATATAAGTTGATGTGACAAAGAATTTCCTTATCTTTCAGAAATAAGGCTTAAGTATGATTAATGGGATTTTGATCTAATTTATTGTTAAGAGATTCAGTTGTGAGGCATTTTACTTCATTACAAATCATTAATAGGAATACAGTGGGGCCCCTATATTCGCGTTCTCTGGATTCGCGGGACTCACACATTCACGGATTTCTATCGGGAACGTTTCCCCGCATTATTCGCGGAAAATTTGCACACTTGCGGTATTTTTCTATGAGAAATATCCACAAATTCCTGTTTGTTCATGAAACTTACCTGTCAGATATATATATAGCTGTATTTTCTGGAAGTCCGACAGAATTTTAAAAACTTCCGACACACGCAATGTGCGTCGGCCCAGGTGGCGTTGAGTACCCATTCCCGCCGCTGGGAGGCGGGTATCAGGAACCATTTCCCATTTCATATTCATAATTTTTCTGTCGCCGGTGCTGAAAACACCTGTTTTCAGTACCTCCGTCTTAGGATTTTGGAAACTTCATTGCCGCTAAGTATCCTAATTGTCTTTTGATTTATTTACTTGGATTTGTGGGATTTGTGGCTAGGCATACGCTCTCTTAAATTGATTTGAATTTGATTCATTTTTGAATAAAATATCTGAATCTAGTTAGGCTAGTTTCAGACGGGGTTGTCTGCAAAGATAGGGTGTGGCTACCGAAAGCTTCGGTAGATCCGCACTTGGTATGCAAGAGGGGTATGGGTCTTGCTTCTTTGTTGAGATTTGTCATGTAAGGAGTGTGAGACTTTGTCTATTCCGTAAGGAAGACGTATGATTCGTATGTACGCAATTAATCAGTAAACATGTCTAATTCCGTAAGGAAGACGTATGATTCGTATGTACGCAATTAATCAGTAACAAAAGTCAGGGTAGTGAACCTGCTAACCTTCCTGTAGACTTTATTTTGCCTAACCCTGTAGTATGGCCTACGGGCTATGAATATGTCTACGAGAGGTGCTCGCTCTCCTTCATTGCTGTGAAGTGCTACTTCTGTAATTGTTACTCCTAACCCTGCATGTTGCCTTCGGGCCCTAAGCAGTGTCTGTAGAGGAATTGCCCTTTCTCTGATACTCTTTCGATTTGTAACTAAGAATCGAAAGTGCTTGCTTTAGAGAGTAAAAGTGAAGTGCAGAAGTGCAGTGATACCCCTTGTGTAGTGGAGGCGTGCGTCAGATCGGCCTCGTTTCGCCTCTAGGCCGGGACCTCTGCTTGACTCCCAGACCTGGGGAGGAGCATGTCGAAAGCCTAAGGAGGGTTACAAGGAACCCCCACCGATCTGGCGTGCCTTCGGCAGTTTCTGATGAAAATCCCCAGACTGCCAAAGTGCGTGCGCGTGCACGAATCCTGAAAAGATTGCTTCTCGTTCGCCGAAGCGTCCTCCCCGTGGAGGTGGGGGTTGGAGCTTTCGGAAGGACTCGCGGCCTCTAAATAGAAGCTTTATAGAAGAGGACGCTTCACGTCCTCTCTCTCTCTCGTTATGCGTTTCAGTGAGAAGTAAGAAGGCGAACGTCGCCTGAACTCGTGTCCGTCTTTCCACCGAGAAATACGTAAAAGAAGTCATAGTAGCAGGAAGCTTTTGAGAGCGGGCGCCCAAGCCAGGCGCGCGCGGGTGCAAGCCAAGCGCGCGCGCCAGTGGACGCCGAGCGCGCTCCAGTGGACGCCGAGCGCGCTCCAGTGGACGCCGAGCGCGCGCCAGTGGACGCCGAGCGTGCACCAGCGCACGCCAGGTGTGTCGCCTGGCTGAACGTTTCTGTTGAACTCTTCAAGCTCTTGTTTCAGAATTGGGCCTAAAGAATTTTTACCTCTACCTTCGGTGATACCTTCTACCTCACCTGCAAAGAATGTGAAGTAGGCAGTGCTTCGGAGGAAGCTTAAAGTGAACAGACAACTTCTTCTTCGAAACCCAGCAAGACCTCGGGTTTCGTAAATTCAAGAGGTCTCTGTCAATTAATATTGCTTTTCGCATAGGTGGATGGAGTTAAGGAAAGCTCAAGGGAAGATCTCGTTTGCTCTACCGCAACCTTTGCCATTCTGCAATAAATTTAAGTTGCCACTACCGCAGTCAAGACTGCGATAAGGCAGTTACGGGTTATGTAAGGCTCGATGTCCTGCACGTCAGGACTCTCGGCAACGTTCAGTAGGATTCTTGCAAAGGCACTCATCAAAAGGACGCTCTTCAGGAAAGCGCAAGACAGGACTTCCTTTGCCATACTGCCAATAAATTTAAGCTTTAGCAGGCATTAGTTGTGATACGGGAGAGGAAGCTGGTTGGAGATTTTCTTCCTCTTCCCAGGATAATTTTGCAAGCTTTTTAGCCCATCTGAAAGGGTTTTTCAGATGATAGATTTTGCTAGTTTCTAGTCGGGACTACGCTGCCGAATTGAACATCGTCGTTCTACCTACCGTAAGCCCAGTCTCTTAACAGGATTCTTGCCCCTTCCTCGTTTGAGACGGGAATCGGAAAAATTAAATGCTCGACTTCCTGGATTACGTTTTGTCAATTCAGTGACTTCCCCCATTGACAATATACTATCGTTTTGTCAAGTAAGTGGGTATCCCCTCATTGACAAAATCTCTCTTTGTCCCGTAAATGGGTTAGTTCTCATTGACAAACATCTCATTAACTTGATATTGCGTAAGCGAATAAGCTCTCATTGACAAGATTCGGAAGAGCTCTCATTCGTCATTCGCAGACTCGTACAAGAAATAGACTTGTAGACTACGTCAATGAACGTTTATGTCCAATAACATAAGAATCTTGAGCTGACTGCTTCGATTCTCTTAAGTTTTGTTCATGAAACTTGCCTGTCAGATATGTATGTAGCTGTATTTCCGAATTCAGCTATATGGTATTCTGCCCAGGTAAAGTATGAACAAACTTTATTGTGATATAATTTCATATTTTGCCTTGCGTTATTTTACTTCGGGTTGGTTCAAGTCATATACGCTTGCTGTAGTTACCTCTTCGGATGGCAACCGAGAGGTCTATGTCTATTTTTTTTAAGGACATTTTAATCGTTACTCCCTGCAGCCTTCCAGGAGTTTCCGATTTATCTTTTACCGTTGTATGGTAGTGTTCTGACGACACAAACGCATCTATATATTTAGCGTTTTCTGTTTCGCTTAAATATACCAGCTTGAGAGTCTTTCTGCTCAAAAAAATAGCGGACCTATTTCTTCGTAGAATAGGGTAGCTGGCAACCCAGACATAAAGTTAAGAGACGACGTTCGTAAGCTGCTGGCTGCTGCTGTGTCTGATTGTCCAACCGAGCCAGTAACAGATCGTGCGCTGTCATGTGCTCTAGGTTACGTCTCTCTCTCCTGCGGGATTGACTGACTAACCGTATCTCTGTGCTGGCGGTTACGTCTCTCCTGCGGAATTGACTGACTAACTGTATCTCTGTCCTACAATCACGGACTTTAGCCTAAGATTGTGGGGATTTCTTACGTGAATGAATAAATGTTGCATTCGTTTTGCCTTACTATGTTCAACAGAGTTATCTCTTAATCCTTTCGGTGCTCGTTACCGCACGGTATAGAACTACGAGTCTACCGCAACATTGCACTTTTATATGCTCTTGCTTAGGCAAAGCGCAGCCTTATTAGGAAGTAAGCATACTCGGGGAGGGAATGGATGAGCTTGCTGGGGACCATTTCCTTCCTGAAGAAGTTGTTTCCCCGAATAGACTGCAATTCAGACCACAGTTTTTTCCTACCGGGAAACTGAAATATTATTCAAGGTCTAGGAATGATTCTGAACATCTCTCAGTGCGTCATGATAGAAAGAAGGTGCCGGACATCTGGATAGAGTTTCAGATGTCCTGGATCTTAATCTGAAAGAAGTAAATGCAATTCGGTCGTCCCTCCAGTCCTCGAAACGAGTTTTGGAACCAGTGTCCTCATCAACTCTGATTTTCCACAGCTCTCTCATTTCTTAACAAGTTATCTTCTCTCGGTCCCTGCTCGAGTTTACGAGAAAGAGCCTATTATAACAACAGGCGTAGAATGTAACGATCCTCTACAGGTTCGTTACAGGATTACAAAAGTCAGTTCGAATCGTCTCGATCGACGGCAGCAACTATTCACTTCCGAGTGGAATCTTTCTTTAGAAGTAAGTTGAGAGTTGTGTAGACTTCAGGGACGCCCTTTAATTCTTCTCTTCGATATGTGAGGACGAAGAGGCTTCTTCTTTTCTGCTCCCTTATTCTAGATCCGGGATCGGTACCATTAAACGCCATCCTATGATATTGAACGGGGATGGATGTTTAGTCTCTTTTCCCCTTTTTCAATCGCTTAGGAAATGTAATAAGAGGATTTATGACGTCACAGGGAGCGACCAATGACGCTGATCGCCCCATGTTGGCCTTCAGGATCCTGGATTCACAGAGGTCACATACTTCCTAGATCACTTTCCAAGGACCTTTTCCGAGAGAGTCGGTCTACTCTAACTCCGAAAAGGTACCTAATAACCTCTTCGCTCTGAGTCTGACTACGTTCAGACTATCGAGATGTTGACAGGAATAAGATTACCGTCTTCCATTTCCGTCTGAAGAATGGGATAAGCTGGCAGTCACAACTATTAAAGAATATGCAAATATGTTGTTGACGGCCTTCGGGCTCAGAAATTTGCGTCTGTCAAACAACAAAGCCCTTCACGATCTTTGAGTTCTGTGGAATCTCGAAACTCGCTCACCATCTACTTTTTTGTTCTCACCTGTTTCTCGGAGTCAGGCACTCGTGCGAGATCAGGCGACATATAGAGCCCTGAGTTTCTTGTTGACGAAGTCGGTTGCGTTTATACACCCCCGATGATTGTGTAACATGAGACCAGGTGGACTGTCAGGCATTCTTCCTTCGGGACTGAATCGCCTTTTTGCTCCTCGCTCCTTTCTCCTGGCACCAGAAGCTCGAGTCAGGAGTTGATTCGCTGACGACGTTGGGTTGCGTTGATACACCCCCAAGGGTTTGCTTAGATTGAATCGCCCAGGCAGTCCAGACACTCATCCTTCAGCGAAGAAATAGTGCCTTATGGTCTTCAGGGTACAGCCTTGCTGTCCTTGATTCGTCTGACTGGTCAACTGGTCGGTCACCTGACTTTAGTACAGACGGACTGACTGTGCATGTCCAGATCGAAGCTTTCAATATGGAACTTAGACGTAGTCTGAAGTTCTTGATGTCAAAGCATTCGAACCTCTCCTACCTGTTAACTTCTTGCATGTGATCAGGAAGGCCTTCTTCTAACCACCCTAGATACGACAAAGAGGGTTAGTGAAATTTTAAGCCATCGTCACAAGTTTTGGCTTTAGAGAACACAAGGCGGTGTGCTCTCTAAGCCTTCCGTTGTGGCCTAAGAATGGAAACCCGTTTTGTCCTTGGGCCAGAAGCTTGGAAGCAAGGATGGCACAAGTTAGTGGGCAGGAGCCAGAGAGAGTCCTGTGCCCTGTCGGGTCTCTCAAGTTTTTATCTACATAAAACTCAAGAAAGTCGAAGTCATTCGGGCAATCTGCAGTGTTCCGAAAAAAAGACCAGACTTGCCCATATCGAAGAACACCCTGGCTTTAGTGTTAAGGAGTTCTTTCAAAAATGCTCCTTCATTGTGTTTGCACAAAGATTTGAAATTTTTTTATCTGAATGCTCACGAGGTGATGGGCGCGGCCTCGGAAGCATTTCAACAGAGCATGGCACTCAGCAACATCCTGAGTTACCATGTTTTAGCGAAGCAACTCTGTGTTCACTTCACACTCCCTGCGAGATGTGAAGATGGCATATGAGATCTGCTGCTCGCTAGGGCCATACGTGTCTGCAGACACAATCTTGGGGGCAAGAAGTACCACTCATCCATATCCTGTAGAAAATGGTTAGGAAGAGCTCTTAATTTAGTTGTTGAGTCGCCGACAACGGCGACTTCTTAACTCTTAAGCCTTAGTTAAAACACCTTAACTTTGGCTAGGTTGGTCAGGTGGTGATATATATATATATATATATATATATATATATATATATATATATATATATATATATATATATATATATATATATATATATATATATATTTTATTTACTTCTTAGCCCTCATGGTATGGTCAATATGGTCTAGTCACGTCGTGGTCTCGCCCCTGTTGACAGATCATCTGGAGTGCACCAGCTATATAGGTCTCTACCTCGCTGGCAACTCTAGTAGCACAAGCAGACTTACGTGGCAGTAACCACGAAGCCAGCTATGCTAACAGGTGGAACCAAGATGTAAATCATCTGCATGCATTTGTTTCCCAAAATCCTTCTATTCTGTCCCTTCCCACCTCCAAAGGTGGGATTCAGCTATATATATATCTGACAGGTAAGTTTCATGAACAAAATGATATTGTTATGATACAATAAAGTTTGTTCATACTTACTGGCAGATATATATAATCAAGTACCCACCCACCTCCCCTCAGGGACAGTGGAAATAAAAATTATGAATAGAAAATGGGAATGGTTCCTGATACCCGCCTCCCAGCGGCGGGAATGGGTACTAACCACCCCTGGCCGACCACTGCGTTGTGTCGGAAGTTTTTAAAATTCTGTCGGACTTCAGAAAATACAGCTATATATATATCTGCCAGGTAAGTATGAACAAACTTTATTGTATCATAACAATATCATGTTTGTTCATGCAACTTACCTGTCAGATATATATATAGCTGATAATTTCCGACGACCGACAGAATTTAAAACTTACGACACACGCAGTGGGAGTCAGGTGGTTAGTACCCATTCCCGCCGCTGGGAGCGGGTATCAGGAACCATTCCCATTTTCTATTCATAATTTTTCTGTCGCCGGTGTTGTGACATCTGTTTACAGCACCTCCGTCTGGATTTGGAAACTTTTTGCTACTTGAGTATCCCTTTTGGTTCTTTTTGGATTAATTGACTTGGATCGGTGGCTAGGCACACGTTATTAGTGGATTGATTTGATTTTGGTTTGGACTTCTCTTGGATAATATGTCAGGGTCTAGTACAGCTAGCGCTAGATTTTGCTCTAGGACTGATTGTAGAGGTAGGCTACTGAAAGCTTCAGTAGACCCACATACGGTATGTAAGAGTTGCAGGGAGCATGAATGTGTGTATGAAAGCCGTTGCAAGGAGTGCGAAAGATTAACAGATTCTGAGTGGAAGGCGTATGATACCTATCTTAGGAAACTTGAAAAGGATAGGTTAAGGAGGTCTTCCTCCAGGAGTGTTTCAGGTGTGCAAGAAATTAATGTTTCTCCTGTTAACCCTCCTTCTGTTAATGCTCCTAACCCTGTAGTGTTGCCTCCGGGCCCTGAAGCAGTGTCAGTAGAGAGTAATACTTTGTCCTTAATTTTGGAGTCGATTCGTAATTTAGAATCGAAAGTGTTGGCTCTTGAGAGCAAAAGTGATGTGCAGAAGTGCAGTGATACCCCTTGTGTAGTGGAGGGTGCGTCAGATCGGCCTCGTTTCGCCTCTAGGCCTGGACCTCTGCTTGACTCCCAGGACCTGGGGAGGGAGCATGTCGAAAGCCGAAGGAGGGTTACAAGGAACCCCCACCGATCTGGCGTGCCTTCGGCAGTTACTGATGAAAATCCCCAGACTGCCAGGGAGCGTGCACGGGCACGTCTCCTCAAGGAGTGTTTTTCGTCATCGGAGGCTTCATCCCCACGTAAAGGGTGGAGTTCTCACGGTGCTTCCCGTCCGCTACAAAAGGACGGCGCGTGATATTGACGCTTCACGTCCTAGTTCTCCGAATTTGCGATCTTCTCCTGACAGTGCGTTCGCTGCTTTTCCGCCGCAGAAAAGGCGTAGAGAGTCTTCGGACTTGGATTCGGTTAGTTCGTGCGAGCGATACAGTCGCTCTAGAGCTCGGGAGGAGACCGTACCTGGGAGGAGGAGGGGAGGGCGCCTCCCCTCGCCGCTCTCCTGCTCACAGGATCAGTCCCTCCCCGGAGCAGGAAGATTCGCCAACCAAGAGGATGATTCAGTCACTGCAGCAGCAACTTCAGGACGCTCTTGCTTCTAGAGAGTCTCTTCCGCGTCGTCGTAGAAAGGATGAGAAGCTTCCTGTGAAGAAGTCAAGACCTGCTCTTTCTCCTCGTTCGCCTCTCTCTTCGTTCGAGTCTCCCTCTAGAGTTCGTTCTGCTCCCCAGCAGCTCTCTAGAGGAGGTGAGAAGTTCGTTTCTCGCTCTCAGGATGAGATATCTCCCGCTCGCAAGTCTTCGAATGTTCGCAATCGAGTGGTTGGACTCTGAGCGTTCCGCTTCTGTGCAAGTGGAGCTCGCTTCCGTTGCCGCCAAACGCGCACCTGTTGTTTGATAAACGTGCAACCAGTGGGCGGCAGCCGCGCGCTGGCTGACGCTCGGCGCGCACCAGTGGAAGCCAAGCGTGCACTAGTGGACGCTCTGTGTGCGCCAGTGGACGCCAGGCGTGTTTTGGATAGATGTCGAGCGCGCAAGCTGTCCCCCCCCCCCGGCGCCAAACGTGTGGATTCGGACGCCAAGCGCGCGCTGGTGGACACCAGTTCCTCACCAACGCAAGTTCAGGTGGATGAAGGAACCCTTCCTGTTCGTCAATTTTCTTCAGAGTTTCCTCCTACTTCTCCAGTTTCTGAGGAAGGAGTTAGCGATAATTTAGTAGAAGCAGAGGAAGAGCAGCAACCAGCTCCTGTCTCATCGGACTATAAAGTTTTGATGCGTCTTCTACAGTCGGAGTTTGGAGAAACTTTTCAACCGGAAGCCCCTCGTACTCCCCCTTCTCAATTTTCTTCTTTTAAAGCATCGAAGGCATCGGGGTTCGTTAAAATGAAGAAGTCGCTTTCCACGAAGCAAGCGTTCCGGAAAGTCCATGAGTGGATGGAGAAGAGGAAAGCGTCAGGAAAGTCCTCTTTGGCTTTACCGCCATCAAGACTCTGCGGTAAAGGAGGCATGTGGTATGAGACGGGAGAGGACGTAGGTGTTAAACTACCCGCCTCTGCTCAAGGTGATTTCGGGGGGGAGCATCGTGGGACGCCCTCCAGAAGAGGCCCTTCTGTCTTCATCAAAAGTCACTTGGACCCATAACGAGTTCGACTTCCATCTAAAAGGCCTCTTCAGGACTCTAGAGGTTCTTCAACTTTCTCGACTGGTGTCTTGGAGTTTTAGATGCCAGGTCAAGGAGTTCTGATACTATTAGTCTGGGGGAGCTGTCCAGTGTATTTCTTTCTTGTATGGACAAGGCCGTCAGGGATGGTTTGAGGAGTTGGCTACGCACTTTAGCTCGGGGATTCTCAAGAAGAGAGCACTCTTCTGTAACTTCACGTCCAAATCCGTCTCTCCCAGCGCAAAAGGCGGACTTACTTTTCGCTCGTTTTCAGACCATCTCTTCCCCCAGACTATGGTTAAGGACATAGCATCAAGCCTTCAGGAGAAGGCAAACGCAAGATCTTCTGGCTCAGTCTTCTAGAAGGCCAGCAGCTGCTTCATCTTCTGGAGTTTCGTTTACCAAGAAAACCGAAGCCCTTTCGTGCTGGATCTTCCTCGAAAAACAGCCTCCCGAGGAAGAGGCTCTTCCAGAGGAAAAACCCCTGCTCCGTCAAAGAGTAGGAAGTGATTTGGAAGTCCTTCAGACGCCGGTAGGAGCCAGGCTTCTTCGGTTCGCGAAAGCCTGGGAAGAGAGAGATGCCGACCCTTGGTCGCTAGATGTTGTGAGGAAAGGTTACAGGATCCCGTTCTTGAAGTCACCCCCGCTATCCTCAACACCAAAGGATTTGTCTCCCTCTTATCGAGGAGAGAAACAGAAAGTGCTTTTCGATCTGCTGGAACAAATGATCGAGAAGCAAGCGGTGGAACAGGTCTTCGACCTGGAATCTCCAGGATTTTACAACCGTCTGTTTCTGGTGCCGAAAACATTCGGGGGGGGTGGTGGCGACCTGTCCTCGATGTCAGCAGCCTAAACCTCTTCGTTATAAAGAAGAAATTCAAGATGGAGACGCCTCAATCGTGCTGTCAGCTTTGAGACCGGGGGATTGGATGGTCTCACTAGACCTCCAAGACGCGTGTTTTCACGTCCCCATAACATCCCCAATCAAGGAAATACCTGCGATTTGTCTGAAGGGGAAGGTATTCCAATTCAGGGCACTTTGCTTCGGTATGACCACAGCGCCAATGGTTTTCACCATTCTGATGAAGAACGTGGCAAGGCTGCTTCCATCTAGAGAATATAAGGAATCTCTCTCTAACCTAGAGACTGGCTTATTCGAGCTTCATCGCGAGACCGGTGTCTGGAGGACCTGCACACGACCATGGTCGTTAGCGAAGTCCCTGGGGCGGTTCTGGTAAACCTCGAAAAGTCGCATTTGACTCCTTCTCAATCTTTAGTCTATCTGGGGATTCAGATGGACTCAGTGGCTTTTCGGGGCTTTTCCGTCCCTAGGGGCGACAACTTCAATGCTTGGAAAAAGTGGCGACCTTTCTGGGGAAGGAAAACATGCTCGGTGATGGGAATGGATGAGTTTGCTGGGGACCATTTCCTCACTGGAGAAGTTTGTTTCTCTGGGAAGGCTGCACCTCAGACCTCTTCAAATTCTTCCCTAGCCAACAGTTGGAAGAAACAAACAAGATCTGGAGGCGATCTTGTGTTTAACGAGAGAGGTGAAGGATCACCTAAGTTGGTGGTCAGATCCACGGAAGCTCGCAGAAGGGCTCTCCCTCAAACTTCGGAACCCCGACCTAGTGTTGTTTTTCTGACGCGTCGTCCACGGGTTGGGGAGCAACACTAGGAGGGAAAGAAGTGTCGGGCACCTGGAGAGGGGAACAGGTGTCCTGGCACATCAATCTGAAAGAGCTGTCAGCGATTTACCTGGCTCTCAGGTTCTTCCAGGAAGAAGTATCGGCAAAGTCATTCAGATCAACTCGGACAACACCACAGCACTGCATTACCTAAGAAATCAAGGGGGAACTCACTCGCCTTCTCTGTTTGCCATCGCAAAGGAACTCCTTTTATGGGCGAAAGCGCAAGAAGTCACTATCCTGACAAGGTTCGTGTCAGGAGTACAAAATGTTCGAGCGGACCTTCTCAGTCGACGAGGACAGTTTTGCCGACAGAGTGGACCCTTCACCAAGAGGTTTGCCAGTCGCTGTGGGACCTGTGGGCTGTCCGCAGGTGGATGTCTTCGCAACTTCCAGGACGAAAAGACTTCAGCTCTATTGCTCCCCAGTTCTGGACCCGGGAGCAGTCGCAGTAGACGCCCTACTTGGAGTTGGTCGGGTCTAGACATATACGCTTTTTCCCCGCTCAAGATCCTCGGGGAAGTGATGATGGAAGTTCGCGGCATCGGAAGGAGCGAGGATGACACTCATCGCCCCCTTCTGGCCGGCAGCCGACTGGTTCACAGAGGTGATGTCCTTCCTGGTAGACTTTCGAGGACTCTGCCCTAAGGAAAGATCTACTCAGACAGCCCCACTTCGAGAGGTACCACAAAAACCTCCCCGCTCTGAGTCTGACTGCGTTCAGACTATCAAGAAGTTGGCCAGAGCGAGGGGTTTTTCAAGACCTGTGTGCGAAGGCGATTGCCACCGCAAGGAGGCCCTCCTCAATCGCTCTGTACCAATCGAAGTGGGCTGTCTTCAGATCCTGGTGCAGGAAGAAGGGCATTGCCTCCACCACAACCTCTGTGAGCCAGATAGCTGACTTCCTTCTTTATCTGAGAGAGGAAGTGAAGTTAGCTGTTCCAACTATTAAAGGCTACAGGAGCGTGCTTCTGTAGTCTTCAGGCACAGAGGACTCGATTTGACTAATAATAAAGACATTCATGATCTCATTAGATCGTTCGAGACTAAGAAGGTCATCCAGCCTAAAGTACCCTCGTGGAACTTGGATGTGGTGCTCAAATATTTGATGTCGAGTCACTTTCGAACCGCTTCATTCAGTTTCTATCAGGAATCTGACGAAGAAAACGATCTTCCTAACCGCTCTGGCGACGGCGAAGAGGGTTAGCGAAATTCAGGCCATTAGCAAGCAGATTGGGTTTTCAGACAGTAGTGCGATTTGTTCTTTAAGTCCACGTTCTTAACAAAGAACGAGAATCCTTCCAACCCATGGCCGAGGACCTTTGAAATCAAAGGGTTGTCAGAAATAGTGGGAAATGAACGTGAGAGATTCCTGTGTCCTGTCAGGGCTCTAAAGTTCTATCTGCAGAGAACTAAAGCTTGCAGAGGTTCCATCTGACAATTTGTGGTGTTCAGTGAGGAAGCCTGATCTTCCTATGTCGAAAAACGCACTGGCGTTCTTCATCAGAAATACGATTAAAGAAGCTCATGATAAGTGCAGTGATAGTGATTGAATGAAGCTTCTGAAAGTGAAAGCTCACGAGGTGAGAGCTATTGCTACTTCGTTATACGTTTATTTCACAAAAATTATGGCGCTCAAAGATTTCTTCGGAATGCCACATTTTGGAGAAGCAATTCGGTGTTCGCTTCACACTACCTGCGGGTGAGGTGAAAGTGACATACGAAAATTGCTTCTCCCTCGGACCATACATTGCTGCAGTCACTGTTTTGGGGGCAGGAGGTAACACTCAATCCTATCCTTTAGGGATTAGGGGGGTTTTTAACTTGTGTTTTATGGTTGTGGGGTGACCGCCTGGGGCGGGTCTCCCTTCCATTAGCTTAGTTAAGTGGGATACCTTTGGTAAACTAAGCCAGGTGGTGGTATTTTTGTCTCGTTGCCCTCATTAGTATGGTCCATGGTCTAGTCACGTCGTGGTCTCGCCCCTGTTGACAGATCATCTGGAGTGCACCAGCTTCATAGGTCTCTACCTTGCTGGCAACTCTAGTAGCACAAGCAGACTTACGTGGCAGTAATCACGAAGCCAGCTATGCTAACAGGTAAGGAACCAAGATATCAAATATCTGCATATATGTGTTTCCTAAATCCTCTATTCTGTCTCTCCACCACCCAAAGGGATTCAGCTATATATATATCTGACAGGTAAGTTGCATGAACAAAATGATATTTTTGTACATGAACTTCCCCGCCAGATATATACTTAGCTTAGGTCTCTGACGTCCACGACAGAAAATTCAAAACTCGCGGCAACACGCTACAGGTAGGTCAGGTGATCTACCTTACCCTGCCGCTGGGAGGCGGGTGTAAGAACCAGTCCCCCCCTTTCCTTGTCAGATTATTTTCTGTCGCCAGCTGGACAACACCTGTGTTCAGTCCTTACGATAGTTAAAATTCGTTCTCGTTGCCGACGATTTGGATTTTGGTGTTTGAAGTACCCTTTGTTTGTTGGCTTGGCATACGCTTTTTGGACTGTTTTTTGGATTTTTCTTTTGGATTTCTCTTACATATCTATAATCATGGATGATTCTGAAGTTAAGAAACCTAGTTATTTAGGGTTTGTTCAGAGAAGGAATGTAAAGTTAGGCTTCCTAAAGCTGCATTAGATCCTCACTCGGTATGTGAGTCGTGTAGAGGGAATGAATGTTCTTTTGTTAACCCTTGCAAAGAGTGTGAGAATTTGGATGAGGATGGTTGGAAGGCTCTCTCTTCTTAGTGAGAAAGTTAGAGAAGGATAGGGTGCGCAAGGCTTCTTCAAAGAGTTCTAGTAGATCGAGGGAGTGAGTGAAGTTGGACGCTGAGAATCCTGTAGTAGAAGTAGTTCCTTCTCCAGTTTCAGCCCCTGCGCCCAGCTTTGAACCCGAAGATTCGTTTTCGGAAGTTGCTTCTGGGAGAGCCTCGATCAGGAGTAAGGAGAGCCTCGCTCGCTCTCGACAAGGAAGAGTGAATGATAGTGCAAGGATCAGTGCAGTGCCCATAGTGCAAGTGATCAGTGCAGTGCCCCTAGTGCAGTGGAGGGTGCGTCTGACGGCTCACTAGCGCTTCCAGGCCTAGACCTCTTCCAGACTCCCAGACCCAGTGGAGGAGGAAAGAAATCGAAAGCCGCAGGAAGGTTAGGGAGAACCCCCACCGGTCAGGCGTCCCCTAAGGCAGTTCCTGTTGCTCGTTCCCAGGCTGCCTTGGATCGAACCAAGAAGGAGTTATTGCGCCAGTGCTTCTCGTCATCTTCGTCGCCTTCTCCTCAGCGTAGATGGAGCGCATCGGAGTCGTCTCGCCCTCTCAAGAGGCCCTGGAAGGATCCTTGCGCCCTTCCTTCCAGCCCCGAATCCTTCGCGGAAGAGCCAGATGTGGAACGCAAGAGAACCAACCAAGATTTCGTCCGGTTACGCTTCTCCTGTTCGCTCTCGGACTTCGTCCCCTGTAGAGGAGTTTAAGAGATCTCCTGCGCGTATCCGGCGGGTCTGCAGGCGCAGATTTTTTTTTTTTTTTGCGGCTTTAGCGGAGTCTATTGCCGGGACTTCTCATCGTCGGAAGGACGCCTCACTTCCGGTGAAGAAGTTCTAAGAACGGTTCCTTCGGCTAAATCTCCTTTGGCTAGAAAGAGCTTTTGAGCCTGTTAGTAGGAGGTCAGAAGTGCAGGCTGGAGCTCGGGATCTTTCTCCGAGTAGGCTCTCCTCTCTTCCCAGCAAGAGTTGTGAGCATGTAAGGCGTAAGGAGCCAGGCAGGCTCTCTCCTCAGGATTTCCGCTCCTCTTCAGTTAGGCGTCAAGAGCTTGACAGACGTTCAAGAGCCTCGTTTTCGTCAGGAGCGAAGGAAGAGTTCTTCGCCTGGTGGCCACTTTTCCTTTTGACGGACGCTCGGAGCCTAGTAGGCATCAAGAGCCTAGTAGGCGCCAAGAGCCTAGTAGGCGCCAAGAGCCTAGTAGGCGCCAAGAGCCTGGTAGGCGGCAACGGAAGTTTTGTTTTTCTCCTCCGTTAGATCACTCCCGATTGGATAGGTGCTCAGAGCCTTGTAAGCGCCGCGCTTCTGACAGGGATTCATCTGTGGATGTTTTCTCTCCCCGTGGCAGGCGTCAAGAGCCTGGCAGGCTATTGAGGATGGCAGCGCCAAGAGCCTTGCAGGCGCAGAGAGCCTGATAGGCGCTCTCCCTTATCCACGACGCTCTTCTGTGGAGTTAGAATCTGTTTCCGACAGACGGGCCTCCACTTGTAGGCGCTCTCCTAGTAGGCGCTCCCCAAGTAGGCGCTCTCCTAGCAGGCGCTCACCAAGTAGGCTCTCTCCTGGGAGGCGCTCTCAAAGTAGGCGCTCTCCTAGTAGGCGCTCTCCTAGTAGGCGCTCTCCAACTAGGCGCTCTCCTAGTAGGCTCTCTCCTGGGAGGCGCTCTCAAAGTAGGCGCTCTCCTGGTAGGCGCTCTCCTGGTAGGCGCTCCCCGTGTAAGCGCTCTCCCGGTGGTGGTTTTTTCTTCCAGTAGGCGCTCGCCTAGTAGGCGCTCTCCGAACAGGCGCTCTCCAAGGAATTAGCTCTCCTCCGGGCAGTAGAGCTTTCTAGACGTCATTCTTCGGAAGAATTTGTTGCTGATTCGAGGAAGATTTGCCAAGGATGCTTCGGTTTCTTCGTATAAGAGACTTACAGACCTCCTCTTGCAAGATTTTGGGGAGTCTCTTTCGGCCGTTGCTCCTCCGTCTCCTCCGTCCTTATTTTCAACGACCAATACGGCTAAGAAGTCTTCAGTCGTTAAGAATGAAGCTTACAGTGTCTATGAAGAAGGCTATGAAGAACTTTGACGACTGGTTGCTTTCAAAAGAAGAGAAGGGCAAGACAGTTTTTCTTTTGTTCCCCCGTCCAAGCTGACGGGTAAGATGGGGTCTGGTACGAGTCAGGAGAGCCCTTGGGTCTAACTCTTCCCTCTTCGCAGACTCGGACTTCTCTTCGTTGGTCGATTCCGCACGTCGCTCGGCGCTGAATTCTGCAAAGACGACGTGGGGTATGAGCGAGTTGGATCACTTCTGAAGGGAATGTTCCGAGTCTTAGAAGTTTTTAACTTTCTTGACTGGACCCTGGGAGTGTTGGCTAAGAGGACTCAAGAGCAAGACACTCTTTCGCCTGAAGACCTCCACGCAGTTCTGTCTTGCATGGACAAGGCAGTGAGAGACGGTTCCGGGGAAATTGCTTCACTTTTGGTGCAGGAGTGGTAAAGAAGAGGGCCGTTTTCTGCTCTTTTATTACCAAGGCGGTTTCTCACGCACAGAGAGCTTCCTTGCTGTATTCACAGCTTTCCCCGCAACTCTTCCCCAAGAACGACTATTAACGATATCTCCAGCTCGTTATCAGCAAAAGCGACGCAGGATATGCTAGCTCGCTCGGCTAGAATTCCGAAACCTTCGTTTCAGCAGAAGACGAAGAAAGAGGCTCAAAGTAGGCAAGAACCCTTTCGAGGAGGACCTTCGTCTCGCTCTTCTTCCTCCAGAGGTTCGAGACCACCTAGAAGAGGAAGGACCTTCTCCCGGTCCTATTAGGGCCAAAGAAATAGTTCGGGTGTCCTCCAGACAACTGTGGGTGCCAGATCTTCTGACTTTGCTGATTTGTCTGGGGCACGAAATGGGGGCGGACAACTGGTCCCTCTTCTCGCTATCATCAAGAGGGGTATACCTCATTCCCTTTATTCGAGACCACCCTTGACCACCACTCCAAGGGCACTGGTGGCCAAATACAAAGACCCACTAATGAATCAAAGCCCTCGCTCTAGCGGTAGAGCTGATGTTAGAGAAAGAGGCAATAGAGATGGTTCAGGACCCTCTTTCAGCGGGGTTCTACAACCGTCTGTTCCTAGTTCCCAAGAACTCAGGAGGATGGAGACCGGTTCTGGACGTAAGCGCCCTGAATGTCTTTGTGAAGAAGAGGAAGTTCGCTATGGAGACGACGTCATCAGTCTTAGCAGCTCTTCGTCCCGGGGACTGGATGGTGTCGCTGGACCTTCAGGACGCTTACTTCCATGTGCCGATCCATCCTTCTTCTCGCAAATTTCTCAGATTCATGTGGGGAGGGAACGTTTTTCAGTTCAGGGCCCTATGCTTCGGCCTTTCCACGGCCCCCCAGTATTCACAGGACTGATGAAGAACGTTGCCCAGTGGCTTCATCTCGAGGGAGTGAGGATTTCCCTCTACTTGGACGATTGGCTTATCAGGGCCAAATCCAAGGAGAAATGTCTGGAGGACTTACGAGTGACGTTGGATCTAGCAGCTTCTCTGGGTTTGCTAGTGAATTTCGAGAAGTCACAGCTAATCCCCAGTCAAGAGCGTATCTATCTGGGGATTCTGATGGCTTCTCAGGTTTTTCGGGCGTATCCGTCCCCAGAGAGGATAACCCGAGGTTTGGAGAAGGTAGCAATCTTTCTAGAGAAAGATGTATGCACAGCGAGGGAGTGGATGAGTCTGTTGGGGGGACTCTCCTCGCTGGAGCAATTCGTTTCTCTAGGAAGGTTGCACCTCAGACCCCTACAGTTTTCTTCCTGACGAGGAACTGGGATCGGAAATATCAAGGTCTGGACTTTGCGTTCAAGATTTCGCAAGAGATAAAGGAGGATCTACGTTGGTGGCTAGACCCTCTATTGTTCAAGGAAGGCCTTTCCTTGCAGGTCGGAACCCCAACCTAGTGTTTGTATGCAGACGCTTCGGACAAAGGTTGGGGAGCTACTCTCGGGTCGAGAGAAGTGTCAGGCACCTGGATGGGGGATCAGTGTCCTGGCACATCAACAAGAAGGAGCTAACAGCGATTTGGTTAGCTCTCAAGACCTTCGAACCCTCGTAAAAGGGAAATATGTTCAGATCAACTCCGACAACACTACAGCCCTGGCTTACATTCGGAAACAGGGGGGGACTCACTCTTTCTCCCTGTACGAGACAGCGAGATCGCTCCTCTTGTGGTCAGAGGAAAGGACATAAGGCTTCTCACCAGGTTCGTACAGGGAGAAAGAAATGTCAGAGCGGATCTGCTAAGCAGAAGGAATCAAGTCCTTCCTCAGAGTGGACTCTGCACGCGGACGTATGCCAGGAGCTGTGGAGGACGTGGGGCAGGCCCCATCTCGATCTATTTGCGACCTCCAGGAATGCGCGGATAGATCTATACTGCTCCCCTATTGCAGACCCAAGAGCAGTGGCAATAGATGCATTCCTGATGGATTGGAGGAATCTGGATCTTTACGCGTTCCCCGCCTTTCAAGATTATAGGGGAAACGTTAAGGAAATTCGCAGCGTCAGAGGGAACAAGGATGACGTTGATAGCTCCGTTCTGGCCCGCCCACGACTGATTCACAGAGGTACTGGAATGGCTGGTGGATGTCCCAAGATCCCCTACCTCTAAGAGTCGATCTGCTCAAACA
Organism: Macrobrachium nipponense; assembly: GCF_015104395.2. Taxonomy (NCBI): domain Eukaryota; kingdom Metazoa; phylum Arthropoda; class Malacostraca; order Decapoda; family Palaemonidae; genus Macrobrachium; species Macrobrachium nipponense. The sequence continues at coordinate 68,341,978 of NC_087205.1, forward strand.
GCCCCACTTCGACAGGTTTCACAAAAACCTCCCCGCTCTCAGTCCTGACTGGATTCAGACTATCAAGAGTCTCGTCAGAGCTAAGGGCTTTTCGGCAAAGTCTGCAAGGGCTATTGCCAATGCACGTAGACCTTCCACATCTAGAGTCTACCAGTCGAAGTGGGATGTTTTTCGACGCTGGTGCAGGACTCATAAAGTTTCCTCCTCCAGTACCTCTGTGACTCAGATTGCAGATTTCCTTATCTTCCTGAGGGAAAAATGCGGGTTGGTTGTCTCTACCATCAAGGGATACAGGAGCATGCTTTCCTCAGTTTTTCGTCATAGAGGATTAAACATATCTGAGGACAAGGACCTCCATGATTTAATCAGATCGTTTGAAACGGTTAAAAGAACCTCCTCCTTAGTGCCTAGCTGAATCTTGATGTCGTGCTGCTCTTCCTGAGGTCCTCAAAGGTTCGAACCTCCCCAGCTGCTTCGTTCAGAGACCTTTCGATGAAGACTCTTTTTCTCTGTGCGTTAGCGTCAGCGAAGAGGGTCAGCGAGCTGCAGGCTCTAGAAGGTGAGGTAGGTTTCCAAGGAGGCTCCGCGGTTTTGCTCTTTTCTTCCGGCTTTCCTAGCCAAGAATGAAAAACCCTTCTTCGCCGTGGCCCAGGAGCTGCAAAATCAAAAGCTTATCCTCCTTAGTCGGGACAGAAGAGGAGAGATCTCTTTGCCCGGTGAGAAGCCTGAAATATTATCTTCAGAGGAAGAAAAGACTTGCCGCTAATGAGAGCAATCTCTGGTGCTCTGTAAGGGACCCCAGTAGGCCCTTATCTAAAAATGCACTCTCATTCTTTATCAGGAATATTATTAGAGAAGCACACACTTCTTGCAATCAGCAACAGTTTAACCTTCTGAAATTCAAGGGGCGCAACGAAGTACGGCCATCGCGACGTCTTTGGCTTTCAGAAGAATTTGTCATTACAAAACCTTATGAAGGCCACTTTTTGGAGGTGTGAATCAGTCTTCTCTAATCACTACCTAAGGGACGTATCGATTACGTATGATAAGTGTTTTGGGCTAGGCCCTTACGTATCGGCGGATTCAGTGCTGGGGCAGGGAGCTGAAACACATCCTTTTTAATCCTTTTTCCCTGTTAGTTTTAAGTTGAGTTTTTTGGTTGTATGAAGGAGGTTGCAGGAGGCAGCTCCTTCTTTCGTATACTAATGTTAGTATTTTGTTAGGTGATCGGTTGTGCTTGAGGCTCCTTGCAATTGGTAGTGATAGGCTCTGGCATGTAAGCGGGTTGATCCCCATTGACCAGATCCTGCTTGGATTCTGCCAAGTAAGTGGACTCAGTTCCCATTGGTAGACCCAAAGAGTTCTTCAGCCATAGGTCACGCCCTCGCTGAGACTCTTTAGGCAACGCAGACTAATAGACAGTAACTATCAAGTCTTCTGCCTAAATCAGGTAAGAACCAGAGGTTTATATTATGTATTCCTTTAACATGTGTTGTCCCCACTTTCTAAGTAAGTATGTGTCTCTTTCCCTCCACCAAGGGTGTCAATCAGCTAAGTATATATCTGGCAGGGAAGTTCATGTACAAAATGATATTGTTAGTATACAATAAAGTTTTGTACATACTTACCTGGCAGATATATACGATTGATGGCCCGCCCAGCCTCCCCTCAGGAGACAGGTGGAAGAAAATAACCTGACAAGAAAGGGGACTGGTTCTTACACCCGCCTCCCAGCGGCGGGTAAGGTAGATCACCTGACCTACCTGTAGCGTGTGCCGCGAGTTTTGAATTTTCTGTCGTGACGTCAGAGACCTAAGCTAAGTATATATCTGCCAGGTAAGTATGTACAAAACTTTATTGTATACTAACAATATCATTGTAATGATACAATTAAGTTTGTTCATACTTACCTGGCAGATATATATAATTAATTACCCGCCCACCTCCCCTCAGGAGACAGTGGAAATAAAAATTATGAAATAGAAAATGGGAATGGTTCCTGATACCCGCCTCCCAGCGGCGGGAATGGGTACTAACCACCTGACTCCCACTGCGTGTGTCGTAAGTTTTAAATTCTGTCGGTCGTCGGAAATTATCAGCTATATATATATCTGCCAGGTAAGTATGAACAAACTTAATTGTATCATTACAATATCATTTTTTTGATAAATTTCATCATAAAATGCACTTTTTTTGACAAAACTATTAGAAAAACCAAGTATGAAAATTTTTAGTGGGTATTCTTGAGTTTTAACTATCAAATAGGCTGTTTTTAGCATTTTTATACGGGTTCCAAACATTTGCGGGTTCTAACTATTCACGGGGGGTTCTGGTACGCATCCCCCGCGAATACGGGGGACCACTGTATAATCTTCGTAATTCCTTTTAATCAGTTTGAGGAAGGCATCTGGTTTCCAGTTGATGCCAGAAGATTTATCCTATTGTTAAGACCTCAGTTTTGTTTGGTATGAAAAATACAAATTAATTAAAATTTGTCATATTGTGTAATAATAAATGGCAAATTTTTAAAGTAATTTATATTTTTCCTGATAGACAAACCTGAAGTTCTTTACATTTACATTCCACCTCAGCCACCCTCATTCTGGTACCTGAGCCAAAAGGCAAAGTGGAGTGCAGACCAACGATTGGGTGTGGCTTCCTTCCTACCATCTGTAGTTAATGACCTTGTCTGAAAGTTAAATGGCCATTCCAGCTCACATTTGCAAGCTAAACCCCTATGTAAAGAAATTCAGGTTTGGGTGTTATGTAAAATATGAATTACGACTTTAAAAACTTGTTTTATTTTACTTTCATTTTTCCTTGGTGCAGCATTGACTTGCATGTTGTTATTTATTTTTTATTTTTCATGAGATTTATCTTTTTCACACTAGAAGTCAGCAATAGGTGGTTTTCTAGTATTCTTATACTAGTACATATTGAAATAAGAAAAAGATTAATAACTGTAACCTCTCTTTCCTTTGTAATTCTTGACCTTTCATTTTGTAATATTGCACTTTGTATTAGTATAGCTGTACTATACATTGCAGAGCCATTCCGTAACTGATGGCAGTAGCCTGAGATATATGTTCTTGAATGATATGTGGAAATTGGAGGAAGACAAAAAGAAAGAGGTTGAACATTGTTAAGTAGAAAAGTTTCAGAGGAAAGTCTTGAAATGTAAAAATGGAGGAAAACATTGCAAGTGGGGCAAGAAACTTTATTACTATTAGATGTAGTGGTCAAGGTACACTGTGTTTGGCTGTAAATGGTAAGTAGATGTATATTATATTTAATAATCACTGCCTGTAAGTGGTAAGCAGATGTATATTATATTTAATAATCACATACCTATGTATGAACTTTATTTAGCAAGCTTTATAGAAATCTTCAGTTAGGGCATTATGAGAGCTTAAAGGAAGCAAATTTTATAGAAATCATCAATTATTTACATTATAAGAGCATAATGGAATTGACATTATAAAAGCATAATGGAAGCTTCAGTGTGGCAGCCACAGTTTGAGGTCTTTTTGTGTTAGCGATGTAAACATCTTGATTAGAGTAAATTCAGTCTTTAAATTGCAAGTGTCAGTATATGTGAATAGTTGTATGTAACAATTTTCATGGAACTAGCACATTAATAATTATATTTTTCCATTTCAGCCATGATTGAGAAAATTGATCGTATTGTGTATACCATCATACACATGCCAAACTACACAGAAAATAAGAAGAAAAGCTTACTTGTAAAACTGGTCCATTCCCCATCATTGAAAAATGGTGGTACCCTTGAGCAGTCAGATGTTGTTGCTGTGTTTGATACCTGCATTAGTATCATCACTACAGAAGATAATGAAGGAACAGCTCAGCTTGCTGTCTTTGCATTTAATAGCTGGGCAGGACAACACAAAAATTACCTTAAAGAATACTTGACCCCTGAAAAAGTCAGTTATGTATTAAGTGGACAGACAAATAATGTAATGATTATTGGTTGGTTAAAAGAAACACTGTGTCATTTAATAAAAGATGCAGACACTATATGCACATTAGGACCCATATTAGATGGAGTTTTGCAGACAAAGTTAAGGGACTTTGGAGGTAACTCGGCCTTTGTTGCTGTACTAGCTGACTTATATGCTGCTTGTCCAGCCATTCTTCCACAGCCACATACAAGATTGACTTTTACCGTCACACTTATGAATTGTGTGGCTTCCTTTCCAACTCCAACAAAAACAGAGGTTGTAGGCCATATGAAAAGTATAGGAGGACTTATTAATATGTTATGGAATGGGCTGCGTCTGGAGGACATTTTGTACTCATTACATGCAATGTATGCAATAATCTCAAATGCAGGTAAGCATTTTATTTTATGTATGATTTTTGGGAAATTGTTTTCATCTTTCTGCCTTATGTGTACAAGGTATATGTACTATATCCCAGTTGAAAGTAAACTGTAAGTATTGTAGATTGAGTGTGTTCATATACTGTATAATACAAATCAGTGGTTTACTCAAGTTTTACTGTATTGTCTCCCTGTAAGTTAATGAGATAAAGCAATTCTTTTTTACTTAAGTACATTTTAGTCCCCTGCCCAACTACACTACATTTCCACTCTTTGTCAACCCTTCCACTATTGTAGAATACTATTGGCTTGTGGTATGAAGAAGCCATTTAAAAATCAAAAGCATCAGTTCAGGAAGTGGACTTCTCCAGATTCTGAATGTGTGGTTTGAGCTCTAGTAACTCTCACCTCAACAGTCAGTTGAGCCATTGAAATCTGATGATGATTCATAAAAGATGGTGAAATTGTTAAAATGATGGAGTTCTTGAGTCCATGGAATTTGTTCTTGGGTTATATTCTAAAAGTGCCTCATATTTGGAGGAGTGTTTCGGTGTAAATTATCGAAATTTATCTGCTTTTGTTAATTTTTGTCTTGAAAATATGAAAAAATGTTGTGGATGGAATTGGAGTTGATATTCAATACTAACTGTTGGAAAAGCAGTTGTTCAGTACTATTTGGACCATCCAATAGGTTTTATTGTGTTCTCTCATATTGATACTTTGAGGTAGTTATTTCTCAATGACAGCTATCCAAAGCAATTCATTGTAGAAGACTACTAAAATTAGTTGATCATTATCTGTTTTATTGGAGTTATTGATTTTTCATTTCACCTTATGGTATCACAAAAACTTTACATGCATGCCTGTATGTGTGTGTTTACATCACATTTTTCTGTTTTGCTTGGCTTGATTGACTCTATGGTATTTCATAACAAGTTTAATTGACTCTAAATATGATTGCCGCTGATATCATAACATTACTCGGGTATTTTATCACTTGATATTTCTCTCTCTCTCTCTCTCTCTCTCTCTCTCTCACACACACACACTTTGCACACAATTGCATTTATCTTTTGGTTTAATAGAATAAAAGAAAAATACAAAATACAGTAAGAATATAAATGATAATAGGATGAAATATAAATTAAAAAATCATAAGTTTAACAACAGGAAACAAGCTCCATCAATTCTAATATCTACTAGCCCTCTTCACCCATCAAACTGCATCCCTACCCCCTCCCAGCTAGGGAATCTGTTCCCCAGCTCCACCCACCTTCCAAAAAACCCCTTCTCTACACAGTTTTACTGCTCATCCTCTCCCTTGGTGCCCAGCCATCAGACCCCCCCCCCCCCTCCCTCCATGGAAACTTCTTGAGGTCCCCCCCCCCCCCCACCCATCCCCAAAAACCCTTTCTCAGTCTGAGTGCAAGCAGTGTTACCAATGTTTTCCTAAGATAGTGTAGCATTGGCACCATTGGAGAATGTCTTCTTTCAGTTTTTCAAAAGATATATATCATACGTCTATCTTAGGGGCCTTGGTCTGCAGTCCAGGTGTGTTTGATGATGTTGAGTTTCAGATCCTGGCAATCTTGATAATTGAAGGATTACTGTACATCAAATTCTTTCCCTATACAAAAACAGAGAGATTGTAACCAGGCGGCAGTTAGTTTTATACAGGCATTTGTCAGTGTCACTGCACACTTTTCACTTCCTTTGAAGCCATGTTTCCATACAATAAATTAAAAAGGCTGCAGGCATAAGACTGCACATATTTTACTAAGAGTCCAAAATAATGTATGTACTATTTATCTCGCACAACTATTGGCCAACACCCTTGCAGCTCCATGGGCTAGGGCACTATTTCCACTACAGTTGCTGCATGGTATCTAGTATGGTATCTAGTAAACTGCAGCATCTGCTCCTTTTTTATTTAAGTATACGTTAATGAGTGAACTCCCAATGGATTTGGGGTAATAGAATAAATGGATTATTGTCTGTTGTTAGTGGGACCTCTTTAGTATATTCTGTTTGCTTGATTAATAGCCTTCATGATAATATACAATGGGTAAAGCAGTTGCGTGTCTCAAAGGTATCTTGCTAAATGTCTTGGAGCAAAATAACAAAAAGATTTGCTCCCGAAAAGGATCCAAAATGCGTCAGTTAGGTTTAGATTAATGAAAAGGGAGGATATCATAATTACAAATCTGATAAAGATGAGACGATAGTTCTTTTAGATAAGGAGACATACATCAATCAATTTCAAGAACTTTTAACTGGGTATCCCACCAGGGGACATTGGAATGTTTACATTTGTCAGAATTCTTCATGCTATCCTTATCCAGATGGTGTGAATTAATTAATTGTGATTATTTTTGGCTGATTTTCTCCTGTACAGTATTGTGTTAGCTATGAAAAATACTAGTTTATTAAAAATTTGTCATTTTATGTATGCAACTTACCAAGTAGTTACATAGCTATAGTTTCTAAATCCATTGGCAGCTAGAATTTTTGAAATTCAAAGTAGCGCTAGTTTGTTTTGGTCAGGTGATACCCCCTGCCCTTTATTGGGGGGAGAGAGGAACCAACATGGACGAAATTCAGTTGTTTCTGCCGGCTGGTACTGTTAACACAGTTCAGCAGCAGCGGAATTTTTGGAATTACTTTGCCGTCAGTCATTTTTGGAGTTAATTGGTGAAGTCCTCTTAAATATTGGTATCCATTTCGGCGATATTTAGCTATTTAGGAATTCATATAAATAGTTAGATTTTGCTCTGAATTAGTCTCTAAGTATTCGGTTATTCTGCAAATTTAGGGATAAAGACTGTAGTTTTGAGTTACATATCAGTTCTTCTGTTATCATTTACTCACCCAGTGTTGTCCTTCCAGCAGATAATAACCCTCCTCCTCTTACTCAGTGTTCCCCTTTATCACCTTGTATTCATCACCTTGCGACAATTTGCGCGTACCACCCCCTCCCCCACAAATAGCTAAAAATGCTTAGAACTGCCTATTGTTCATATGTGAACAAACCTTCGGTCTTAACAATAGGATAATTTCTAGCGGCTAGCTGGATCCGGTTAAAAAACAGGTGAAAGCAAGGAATCTTGTGATATCTGGCACGCATGCGTATATCGGGTGAAGGATGGTCGATGACCATTCACCTACGATCACACATCAGTCTTTCTTTGACTGTCTGGGCAAGAGTAGTGTTTACCTCTCTTGGCCTTTACCCGGTTCATTGCCCGTTTCGTGTGAGTGTGTGTGTGTGTGTGTGTGTTTGGGAGATATTATGGCTTCTTCTGCTCCTTTTCGGCCTCGTCAACGTGTGTGCCCCGGAATTCCAGGTTTTCCAGGTTTTTGTCTTTGGCTTCGGCATGTGACCACAACGTCGTGCAGTAGGTGCCGTTCTGATTTTTGTACTATAAATCCTTGCACAGGATGCTGGGCATGGCCTTAAGAGCAGTGGAAGTCATTTTATGGGAAGAGAGAACATTGGTGGGTTTTGCCTCTTCCTTCATGGGAAGGTTTCTCACCCCTTTCTGATGTTTCGTCTCCTGTATTATCAACCCCCATAGTAGACTAGTTCCTGGGACTCCTCCCTTTTCTTCCTTTGATTCATCACTGGAAGTATTGGGAGGCCACCAGGCTGATGCTTGTAATGTCGCCCCGTCTTCTTCGGGAATTATTCTGATTCCTGGGAAGGGGGAGGCTTCATTTTTTCATCATTTTCATTTTTTCCAGAGTTGGTGGCATCTAAGATGCCGGCGATTGGAAGACGCTCGGGCTAGGGGGTACCCCGTCCTGGAGGGGTTGCTTGCCCGCTTTGGAGGCTTGTTAACCCCCCCTCCTCCTCAGGCTGTCCAGGCCATCCCCCCTTCGTGGCTAGTCGAGGTCAGTAATCTTGTATTGCTCCGCCAGTGACTGTTGCCACTTCTTCGAGTCAGAGGGAAGCTGTGACATCACGGGATCCATCATTGTGTATTCATCTGTCAATGGTATCTGATTCCCCTTCTCACCGAGGGGAGGCCGTGACGTCATCACCGCTTGTGATGTCACTCTCATCGATGACGTCTCTCCCAGTCATCATCTGAGCATTACCTCTCTCCATCATGACGTCATCTCTGCCACCCCGTTCGCTACTTCTTACTTCCATGTCATCAGAGCCTTCTCTTGCAGATCAGTCTGAGGTTATATGCCAGGCAGTGCTGAAGAGGTTGGACTCTGTTTTGGATGTTAAGTTGGCTGCCTTGTCGGTTGGGAGCATTGGAAGGAAACGCATTGCTTTGCCCTCGCTTCCTGCGAAGAGATCGCTTGCGGAACCAGTGCTATCTTCTCCCTCTTCCCCTTCTGCGCCACGTTGGCGCATCAAGCGTTGAAAGACTAAGAATTTTGCTCTTTCTCCGCCTACGAGGGAGGAACTATGAGGACGTGTTCTCAAGATTGTTGATGTTTTGGAGAGTGTTAGTGGCTTCGTCTTGCATTGATTCACGGGCGTGTTGCAACTTCCCCCGTTTGTGCACATCTCGAGTGTTGCAACCTCCCTCATCCATGCACATCGCGAGCTTGTTACAACCTCCCCTGAGAGTGTAGTGTATCTTCCATTGTGTATTCTGCAGTGGCTGCTTCGTCCTCTGCATCGAATCATGGGCATTTTGCAACTTCTCCGGTCCGTGCACATCTTGAGTATGTTGCAACCTCCACCGACCATGCATATCACGAGGATGTTGCAACCTCCCCTGTCCGTGCACTTGATCCAAGTGCTACTTCTTCTCCAAGGCCTATTCGTCGCCGTAAAGATCTCAAGCGCCTGGCAATAGGTCGAAGGTGGTGAGCTTGAAGTTGCTGCAGCAGGAGTGTTTGGCCTGCCCCTCTCACTGATGCTTCTTAGAGTTCGATTCTCGAGGATTCTTCTTTGATCTCGAGTGTTCAGGATTCCTCTCCAACTCATGTTCGTAAGTCTGCCACGCCCGTGACCATTCATGGACATGTTAATGAATCATCTGTTGGAGGAGAACGTAGTGATGTTCGTATTGTTATAGTGGGTTTGTCTCAAGAGGCGACCATGGACCCAGCCCGGAAAGGTTAGTTGGTGTTTGTTCCGACACGTAATACAAACCCTTGGTCCTTTACATAGGGAATTATGGCCGTTGAATCTTGAACAAGGTGGTTAGACAGTAACTACCGTGGGGCAGTCTTCCGATGAAGACGTGTGTTTGTGAGCTCCGGCTGACTGGTCGTTGATCTTTTTTCCTGGTGGGATCCTTTTGGTTTATTTTTGTTTTTTAAATAAATGTGTATATATGGTGTTTGATATTAATACTAAACAAACGTTTGTCCTTGTTTTTCAATTAATATACACACCCATTCTTTGTGATAGCCTTTTTAACCGCCCCTCTACTTGTGTTAAGAGTTGGCTGCAAAGTTATGCCAACATATTATTTACATTCTTTCGCCCTTTAACACTGGTTCAGACTGGCATGAGGACGAGATATGTATTTAACATGAGGATGAGGTGAGTATTTAATGTGAGTGATATTCATCCTGTAACGAGACATGTATTCATCCGGAAATTACGCTTATGCTTGAGAATTACCGAGGGAACTTGACAGGTTTGTCCTTGTTTTGTTTTTATGGTAATTTCTCTTCTCCTTCATCCTTTCACTAATTATCGGAAGAAGGTAGAAGAATGGGCATATGTGTTGATGTTGGGGATTTCCTCTCACTTCGGAGGGCGGTGCCCTTGGATGCATGAGGAGTATCCTAATTATGTACTTTAATGATTTTTTTCCTTATTTTGCAAACTGACAGTGGTGATAGTGTTTACAGCAGTATGGTTGGATAGCTCTTCGTATTGGTTATCCTAACCTTGGATTTGTACCTGTGACTCATAGCATGTTGCAATACCGATCCTCAAGTGTGTACTGATCCCCTGCTGGTAGTCATACTCTTTTACCACTACCCCGGAGTTATGTCACTGGATGAAGCTGTCGCGGCCCCTTGATGTTTATCTACTCATGGTGGTAGAAGTCTGGTAGAATTTGGAGGAACCGAAGAGGAAGAGAGTTTGTCAAGTGTCGTCATCCTCCTCTTCGATATCATCATATTTTCATGACTCCACCCCATGGACTTTGAAGGCTTTGCCGTAGAGGAGAAGGTGGTCTCCCCCCCTAGAAGCCTCATCACGGGACTTGTAAGGGTCTGTCTAGCTCTAGTGAAACAGGTGGGTCTTCTGCTGGTCTTCCCATTCCTCCGGGAATGGGGCCCGTCTCTCCTTCCTCAGGGAAGAAGAAGACAGGGACCATGGAGGTACCAACCACCGGTGGCTGGTACCTCCTCTCCCAGTTCCAGAGGTTCCACCTCCGGACCGGGAACCATCTCGGCCGTCACCGAGTGTATGGTTACCTACGGGTGAACGTGCAGCCAAGGTCCAGACTGCTGAGTATGCTCACCGTGTCAGGTCCCAGGCACAGAATGGAAGATGGTAGTTGATCGGGTGACTCTCGCCAGACCGGCGATCGCTCTTGCAGGGATCGTCCGGTACCCAGGGTTGACGTGATGTTCCCGCGGGTCCATGCACACGGAGACCGGTGGAGGCGGGCCATCCAGCCCTCTTTTAATTAATTTCTTTCTTTCAGAGAGGTTTCGGCCTCAACGAGGACTTGGAAGAGTCGGAGGATGGCATCGGCTGTCTCCTGTCAGATGCACGCTCAGCCCCACCCAGACGACGGTCGTGTTCGTGCGACCGACCAGTCTCGGTGGTAGCAGACGCTTCACCTGCCAGGTAGGAGTTTCGTAACCCTCCTCGAAGAAGCGTTCTCTCCACTGCTGCTCCCGCAGGTCCCTCCGGACAGGTGCAGTTGGGCTGTGTTGCTACCGCAAGTGCCCCAACTCCGTCCTGGATGGAGGACCTGTCGGTTGTCCTGAGGGAACTGGCGAAGAGGAAGTCCAAGAGGAAGAGGAAGGTGTCGTCGTTTTCTTCTACTGCCTCCTCCCCTTTGAATTCCAAGGCCCCCCAGCCGAGGAAGAAGAAGGTGGCCTCGCCCCCCCAAAGGAGTCTCGCACAGAGACTTCTAAGGGTCTGTCTCGCTCCTGTGTGACAGGTAAGTCTTCCGCTGGTCCTCCTGTTCCTCTGGGAACGGGGCCTGTCTCTCCTTCCCCAGAGAAGAAGAAGACGGGGACCGTAGGGGTACTGGCTATGCCGGTACCTCTTCTCCCGGTTCCAGAGGTTTCACCTCCGGACCGGGAACCGTCTTGGCCGCTCGTCTGAGTGTACAGTCACCTACGGGTAACCATGCAGCCAAGGTCCAGACTGCTGAGTATGCTCGCCATGTCAGGACCCAGGCACGGAGTGGAAGGATGGTAAGAGTCGCTCAGGTGACTCTCGCCAGACCAGTGATTGCTCTCGCAGCGATCGCCCCGCCTACCCGTTCCCACCAGACCATTCACGTAGAGAGGCGGGAAAGAGGTCCCCCCCCCCTCCCCCCCCCCCCCCCCCCCCTGGCCACCAGGTCCAGCCTCACCTGGACCTGGTCCAACCTCATGTGGACCTGGTCCAGCCTCCTGGTCCAGCCACGCCTGGGCATGTCAAGAGGACGGTGCTCGCTCTCACCACGTTAGTGGACAGTACCAGTCACCCGACCGTCACTCCCACTCGGTCCGGTGCTTCTCCGGAAGGAGACCGCTGGCCCAGACCTGCAGCTTGATAATCACCGTGGTTGGTGATCGCCTGCAGTCCTCCCAGCCTACCGGTTCTGCTGGTAGGCAGGGGAGGAGCGCTCGTAGCAGCTCTCCTGATGCAAGAGACCGACGCTCCATCCTTGTTCCAGCGCTTCTGCGCAAGAAGACCACTGGTCCAGACCTGCAGGTCGATCGTCACCGTGGGTTGGTGATCGCCTGTAGTCCTCCCAGCCTACTGGTTCTGCTGGTAGGCAGGGGAGGAGTGCTTGTAGCAGCTCCGCTTGACGCAAGAGACCAAACGCTCCGGTCCTTGGTCAGCGCTTCTCCACAAGACGACCGCTGGTCCAGACCTGCAGCTCGATTGCCACTGGGGGTGGTGATGGCCTGCAGTCCTTCCAGCCTACTGGTTCTGCTAGTAGGCAGGGTAGGAGCATCAGGTCTCCCTCACATGTCCCTTCAACCTCCTCAGGCTACACCGGGAGGAACGAGGCGAATAGGAGTGACCGTGATGAATTCACTTCTTACGGTCTGGCCACAAGCCTGGTTCGGTCTAGGGGACAAACAGATCCTCGCTCAAGTGGTTGGTGGAGTTCTTGGGGGCTGGCGAGGACGATGACGCTTCTCAGACACTTGGAGTGACCATCACCGCTGGGTGGGCTCCCTCCCCCTTCAGTCCTCTTGAGAGGTTTTTGACCGCTCGACGAGGACTGGGATGCGTCAGAGGACGGTATCGGCGCTCTCCTGTCAGGTGCATGCTCAGCCCCACCCAGACGACGGTCACAGTGGCGGCAGCTGTTTAGCCTACAGTACGAGTTTCGTAACCCTCCTCGAGAAAACTTTTTCTCCAGACGGTAATGTTTTCCTAGACTCGGAGCGGCCATCACCGCACAGTGATGGCTGCCCGTACTCGCTTCTCCGACTGCTAGTTCCGCTGGGAAGGCGATCGAGAGCATCCAATCTTCCTCTCCCATTCCATCTCTCCCTATGGCTGAGCGGGAAGGGGAGGGATCCTGCAGAGTGTTCTCCGTTGGATTCCGCGTCGGGAACTGCGTTCCTGGAGGGACCTTCGGATCCTACCAGACAAAAGTCCCCGTCGTTGAGGAAGGACTTTGCCCTATCTTTGATTTGTACGGGAATTGGGGGGACCACCACCGGATGATCGTCTGATGAATTCGGGGGGTTTCACTGAGCGCTTAGAATTCTTCAGAGTTTCTAGCACTCTCCGAGTGTTCTGGTCTTCTACGATCTGCAAACACTTGGGCGGAACCACGGTCCAGAGTGGGCGAGACGAGAATCCCAGATAATTGGTACTACGATAATCGGGAATCTCGCCGAATGCTCGAATTCCTGGAATTTCTAGCGTTCAAAGGAAGTACTGCTGCTGAAGGAAGAATATTTTGGGAGGGGCTCAGCCTGGATGGACCTGTTTGGCTTGAACTATCGCCTTCGGTATCCTGTTCACCGTAGAAGTCTTCCTTCGGGAAAACTTCACCTTTGCTCTCTTCATTAGAGAATGAAAGGGGTCGGCTTCCAGTCCTTATTCTTGTTCCTCGAATGGAATAGAAATTAGGCTGGAGGTCTATGTACAGGAACCTACAAATATACTACGTATATTGCCCTCGCGACATGCTTCTGTTATCAGTTGAATTGTCCGAGGTGTAGGCACATACACCGTAGTTAACTCTACGGGTTGTGAACGAGACAAATAGTATCTTCTTAATTGAACTGCAACTCGGGACTGCCCTGCAAACCTCCCAGGAGTTACCAGTTTTGATTTTGAGATACTTGTGGTATTGTTACAACAACACCACAGAGTTTGCATTCACCGAAATCTGTTTTGGTTAAGGTGCAAATGCTCGAGCGTATTTTTTTGCGCTCAATGGTTCTAGCCGAACGCATTCCTTCTTGGAATGGATTACTTGGCAACTCAGGATGACGAGTAAGCGAGAGCTAGCGGTGTACGGGCTGCCTGCCAGCCCTGCCTCCCACAGCCCAGTACCAGCTGGCTCTCCAAGATAGTACGGTCGGATATTGTCTCTCTCCTCTGCGATGATTTACTACCGAACTGAATCTCTGCCCGGCAATCACAGACTTAGGTCTCTGGTTGGCTGGAATTCTCGCATATGTGTATGACCATCTCTGCTGCATCGGCTTTGCTGTTGAGAAAATTTTCAGACAAGAGATATCTCATTAGACTCTTTATCATCTTTCTGTTTACCACATGGTAACAGAAGTCTGTAGCCTAGTCTCCCGCTGCATCACACCTACCGCTGCGATGACGCGGAATGATTTCTTTCAGACATCTGAGTTTGTCTTCTAAATACATCTCGTATTCGTAGGTGTGTAATTATTCTTTGTCCACCCCGAATTGTAGATGAATAATGGAAGACATCACCTGTTCCCCACCCTGCCAGCTCTACTTCCAAGTATATAGATGTCCTCCCTGATCCAGCCCATGAGAAGCTGTTCTTCAGGCAGTATAATCCCTGTGTTTTCATTACTGAGAAGCGCTCAGCTTTCATTGCAACTTCGACTTCTCACCGAACAGCAATGAGGTAGCGGTTTAGCGTTTTCAGTCCTCTGTAAAACAACAGGGATTAAGCCGTCTTCACGGGTTGGTGTCATCAGTGGGACTTTTCTACGTCCAGAATCTTGAGAGTTAACTTCTCTCGATTCAGCTGTGAAGACGTAGGTCTGCATTCACCTAATCACTTTCGTCTTCAACGGCACATAGTATTGCTTCTCCTTAGTTGAAATTCAACCACTATGAGAACTTCTGTCTTGCCATCAGGGACCTCAGTCTCTAGAAGGCAATTGACTTTCGTCTGATGGGCACATGCCTTGAGAGAATCATCATCTCGCCTTCCAGCATCGGTGGCAACAAGATAGACGATTTGTATGGTCTCTCAGCATAACCCTTCAAAAGGCGAGTGTCACATGACTACGCCTCGGATGCATGACGGCTCGCCTCACACAACCGAACGCAGTCAGTTGGCAGCTGTCGAAGCGTCCGAGACCGTCACGAGCTACGCTGTGGGCTTTGTATTGGTTGATCCAGATCAGTCATTACCTTGTCCTATTGGTGTGTTCCAGTACCCATAAGTATCGACACCCACCATGGAGTGTTGGTGTCTTTATCCACTGCGGTGACGATGAGACCGTGAGAGACTTTGCTGTAGTGGGAAAGACCAGTGGTTGGATACTGGCCATCACTCCGAAGAATATGTCGGACAGGAAGATGGATAGGTCGTCGTGACCATATCTTTCTTCCCTTCGGGACTGCCCACAGGTCCTTGGAACCTCATTTCCCTGGACCAGTGGTAGATGCTTGCAAGGTGTGTTTGCTTACCCAGCTCCTTCAAGAGGACAAGTTGCATCTCGTCCATGGTGTGCAGTTGTAGAGGTAAGAAGGATGCAAGAGTGACTGGCTCTCCCCCTTTCATGCCTTGTCCCTCCACTCCTCCTCTTTCGGGTTGAGGATAGGACTCGAACTCACACTGGCTGGTTGGACGATTGATGAGGTAAGCTTATACAGAAGCATCCTTTTTATGTTTCTTATCAGAATCATAGAAGCAATCCCGCTCCTTCCTCTACCAAGTGGAGGAAGGAGAGTGACAATAATGCAAACCCTTCCCAGAGTTTCGAAAAGGCCCAGAAGTCTGACTCTTGATCATGCAGCTCCTATACTCCGATCAACTTGTCAGAGGCAGCAGGGCACTCCTAGCTCTTACGACCAGGAGTAGCCTAGGTGCGCAGAACTCCAGTCAGTTCTAGAGGCTTACTCAGATTCCTCCCACCAATCAGTGAGTCTTCCTTATGTAAAGGACCGAGGGTTTGTATTACGTGTTGGAACAAATCACAATTTGTCGTAAAGTGTATTTTTCTTAACTATACAAACCTGAGGTCCTTTACATATATGCCCACCTCATGCCACCCCTCAATCTGAACCTGGGCCGAAAGGCAAATTGGAGTGTTTACATCCGGGCAGGCAGCCTGCCCCACAGCAGTTACTGCCTAACCACGTTGTTCAAGATTCAACGGCCGTAATTCCAGCTACGCTGTAAGTAATTCCTTATGTAAAGGACCTCAGGTTTGTATAGTTAGGAAAATACAATTTACGACAAATTGTGATTTCAGGCTGTTTGGCTGCTGATCCTTCTCCGTTGCCAGAGCAGGCGGAATGAGGCACGCTAGAGTTTTTGTCTTCCTTTTTGGAAGTTGTTGATCTCATGTGTGGGTTCAACAATTTAGAAAGTACGTCTCAGGCTCGGTCGTCTTCCCTCCTTCTTGCTTGGAAGCCTTGGTGGGAGTTACGTAGGATCCCAATCCTCTCTCCAGCTTCCCTTGGGTTAAACCCTCTGTTTTGGACCGGGACGGTTTGTTTCGCTCTAGAGGCTCTGCCAAGTTACTACTCCCGTCTCTCACAGGGCTAGGAAGTACTATGCTACAAGCTCTACTTCTTTTATGTCACTCTACCTTAACCCAGACGTCGTTTGCCTGAAGCCGGGATTGTCTTTGGAGCAGGTGTAGCCGGTGGCTCCGTCCTTGTCTCCGCAGGATGCCTCAGCATTGGAATCTATGGCAGTCTCCATGCTGCTCACAGTTTCTTGACTGGACTTCTGATCTGTGGTCATTGCCAAGATAGCGCCTGACAGGTCCCCAGAAGAGTTGGTGACTGCTTCCTCTCTTGCCAATCTGTTGCAGTCTGGAGGCAAGGCGTTTTTGTGTATGGCTCACCTCAGTGTTAGTTTATGGGCTATCCTGCTGCTGATTAGAATGCGATAGGCCAGCGTTGGGCTGACACCAAAGACAGACTGGTGCATCAGAGTCTCATCCTTGGAGACATCCGGCTCTTCCTCCTCCCCCTGTCCAGCAGTAGTCAAGAAGACCGTCACTTGGTAGGCCATCGAGGAATTCAAGTTCAGCAGGGCCTTCCCGTTTGACTCACCCTTGGTCAGAGGATCAACGTCCCTTTCGTTCTCATTCCTTCAGGCCAAGATGGGGCCCAAGGGGGCAGAGTTATGAGGCCCTCAGTAGGTTAGGCGCCTCTCCTGGGCCAGGGCCCCCTAGATGCTGACCCCTTGACATGGGTAGGGGGCTTAGGGACCAGCAGCTGGGGCATGATGCCTGGTGGGGTTGGTTTCTCACTGGTCCTTGGGGCCCAGCTGCTGATCCAACTAAATTAGTCAGAACTTTTCTTTCTACTAAAAACATTTCATCTTTCTGCCTTCCTCCCTCTTATAAGGCATGGGTTCTATGATGATGACTATTGGCTTGGTTTTGGACATGGTTTAGGCTAAATCTTGGGATTTGAAGGAGGGTGAGGATGGACGGCATGCTACCTCACCCGTAGAACTCTAGTACCTGACGTGATCGAGCGAGGGGAAAGTTTATTGTCAAACCCTATCTTCAGTGCCGGGTCTGATCTCGACGGGACATCATGACGCCTTAGCACTGGAGATATGTATATCCGGTAATTACCCCTAGGACGACCCTAATTAAAGGGATGACCCGTCCTCTAAGTGTGACTCCATGGTGGGTATGGGGAATATCTGGATGAACTATATTTTTCACGTTATATGGCAACCCCCCCTATTTCGGCTGACGACCCTATGCTTTTGTCAAAGGACTTGTGCACGGAACCCAAACTTCAATCAATCATGGTCGGTCCCTATGATCAGGGTAGTACCCCTGGACTGAATGACAGACGGACACAGATGACGACCCAAAGCAATGCGAGTAGATATACCTCCAAGAAATCTCAACAAAAAGCATCTGGCTCCAGTATTGTCACACTGGAACCATATGCCAGGAAGAAAAATAAAAATTATGAAATAGCTCTGGGGTCTTTGTACCCAATTCCTTTAATAAATACCTTAATTTAAAGCTAGAAGGTGAAAATATAGACATTTTTCAAGTGCATAGGGAAATCGTTAAATGTTGTGGAAGACAGCCAAAAATAACACCGCAGAATGGAAACATGCTCCTGGTAGAAAGCACCTCCCCAGAGGAAAGTATCAAGTTGATGGGATTGTCGGACCTTGCGGGAGTTACGGTTGAGTGTACTCCCCACTCCAGCCTTAACTCCAGCAAGGGCTGATTTTTATGCCCCTCAGTTGATGGCTTTCTCTGAGGAGAGACTGTTAACAGAATTAAAAGACCAGGGTATAATAAAGGTGGACAGGATGACGAAGAAGGTTGATAATAACAGAATACCTCAGCCTACCTTAATATTAACTTTTGAAACCTTAAGACTTCCGGAATGTGTCTTTGCAGCCTGGTATAGGTTTAAGGTAAAAGCAGTACATCCCGAGACCCAGAAGGTGTTTCCATTGCCAGCATTTTGGACACACCCTACAATCGTGTCGATCCAAATTGCAAGAAAATCCTGCAGTCTGTGTCAACTGTGGAGAAGATGAGCATGGTATGTGCACCAGGGAACCAAAATGTGTTCACTGTGGTGAGGGACATGCCTCGTCATCTCAGCAGTGTGATATATATTTACTTGAAAAGGAAATTCAAGCAATTAGAGTGATTGAAAGAACAACATTTAAGGAAGCACGAGAGAGAGCCAAAGCAAAGACTGTAAGACCCGGTCTAAGTTTTGCTACTGTAGTAGCAAAATTAAAAAGCCAAAGAAAGAGACAAATAAAAACACCCAAGTTAAGAGCACAAAAGGAAAATCAAATAAAGAATCATTAAAAAGACAGCTAACTGAATCATCTGAGTCAACTGATGATGAGAATATAAAGACAAGGTTCGCTAGAACCAACAAGAAAGACCCTAGTGTGGAATTGAAGAAATTGAAGTGCCAGTTGAGATACACCCTCCACCATCTGCCTCTTTGGAGGCATGGCCAGTGGTTGCTGGTCTGGTGCCAGCTTCTGTTGGTGCAAACTCCTCTTTAGAGGACAAACCAGCAGATGCTGGTTCCCCACCCCGGTGCCAGTGCCTCGCTGGTACTTCTGCTCATCAGAGGCAGAGCTGGCTACTGCCAGCAATACAAAGACACTTGAGGTGGTCTCTTTAGAGAACACCTCTGCTCTCTCCATCTCGATAGAGATGGAGAGCGAAGAAACTAAAAAACCCTTCAGTATCAAAAACACTGAAGGAAAAGATGTTGGCTCTACGAAGGCGATAACTCCTCCCAAGAAGCCAACAAAACCTTCCATCAAAATGCCTCCCCCTAGTAGAAAAAAGAACTCTCCCAGTCTTGTAAAAAGGAACCACAATGTTGGTCCTAAACGTGAATAAATTCACTCCATTACTTCAGTGGAACTGTCAGGGACTGCGAGCGAAGTATGAGGAAGTGAAGCTTTTAATCTATGAGCACTCTCCTGTAGGGATATGTTTGCAGGAGACCATGCTAGGTGAATATACCCTTGTCCTAGGGAATTATGTTCACTATAGAAACTAAATTTGATTTAGAGGTGGGAAATCATGGTGGATCCCTCATCTACATCCGTCGAGATGCTCCACACTACAAAGTAAAATTAAATACTCCACTTCAAGCTGTGGCTGTACGAATTAATTTAAGGAGGCAATATACTATATGTTCCCTTTACATTCCACCCAATAGCCATGTGTCCCAAGAGACCTTAATACACTTGATGCAGCAACTACCAGAGCCATTCCTTCTACTTGGTGACTTCAATAGTAGACATCCATTGTGGGGAGATGTAACATCAAACCAAAAAGGGAATATGATGGCATCATTAATAGAAAATGAAGATATAGGTCTACTTAATACTGGAGAACCTACCCATTACCACATTCAGACAGGCACCGTCTCCTGCATCGACCTATCAATATGTAGCTCCAACTGCAGTGTTGATTTTAGTTGGAGAACAAGTGATGACTGGCATACCAGTGACCATTTTCCAATTGTGATCGACACCAATGATGGTCCACCTATCCCGAGATCGCCACGATGGTGCTTAGAGAAAGCAAATTGGAGAAAATTCAAAGACTTGAGTGAGTTGGAGGGGGATGCAAAAGATCTCCCAAGTGTAGATGATGCCATTGATCTACTCATGGAACATTGCATACTGCAGGTCTACACTCAATTCCTCGAACTAAGGGACTATTCAGGAGACGGCCAGTACCGTGGTGGTCAGAAGACCTAAGGCTGTTACACCGAGCTACAAGGTCATCATTGACCAGGTGCCGTAGACATCGCACCTTGGACAATGTCATAATTTACAAACAGTGTAGGGCACGATTTCGAAAAGCTATGAAAGCTGCCAGAAGACAAGCATGGGCCGAATATGTATCCTCTATTAACAGCAGAACACCAGTCTGTAGCATTTTGGAAGAAAATAAGAAAAATTCAGGTAAATTTACACCCAATCCTCCTCCAGTACTTAAAGTGAATAATACTCATGTCACTGATGCCACAGAAGTTTTAGTAATACATTTTCAGAACATTTCGCTCGAGTCTCTGAGAAATCAGATAGTTCTCCAGGACATAATTTCAGAATGATGGAAGAACAACAGGTACTTGACTTTTCAGCAAAGAAAGCTGAATCATATAATATGCCTTTTTCTGAAAGGGAGTTTGACTCTGCTTTATCTAGGAGCAAGAACACTGCCCCTGGTCCAGATGAGATTCCTTATGAAATGTTTAAACACATTTCGAAGAACACAAAACTTTTTATAATAAGTATTATCAATAGAATATGGGATGAAAGCAGCTACCCTACCATATGGGAATTAGCCACCATGTTACCGTTCCTTAAGCCTGGAAAAGATCCCCTGTGTGCAGCAAGTTACCGCCCCATTGCTTTAACTTGCTGTTTGTGTAAATTGATGGAAAAATGGTAAATGTAAGACTGATGTGGTATCTAGAGCACAACAATATTCTAACACCTTCTCAGTGTGGTTTTCGAAAAATGCACTCTACCCTGGACATCTTACTGCAACTTGAAACCTCTGTCTGTGAAGCCTTTGCCTCCAAGCAACATCATGTGACAGTGTTTTTTGATATAGAAAAGGCATATGACACTGCTTGGAGACATGGGATTCTGAAGACTATACATAATAGTGGTCTACGAGGTAATTACCTTTATTTGTGAAATCCTTTTTACATCGTAGGTATTTTAAAGTTAAAGTTGGCAGTACTTTATCAGAGAAAAGGTGTCAAGAAGAAGGTGTTCCCCCAGGGCAGTGTTCTCAGTGTAACACTTTTGCCCTAGCCATAAACAGTGTTGCAGCGGTCATTCCAAGAGAGGTTTTAAAGACACTGTTTGTGGATGATTTGTCGATATCCTATGCTGCCACCCGGATGACTGTAGCAGAAAGAAAGCTACAATTAACAATAAATAAAATAGTAAGTTGGGCCGAGAAACAGGGTTTTAAAATCTCTGTAAGCAAGACTACTGCTGTCCACTTCTGTCGGATCTGGGGAGTGCATCCTGATCCAGACCTCATATTTGTATGGCCGTAGAATCCCATGTGTAGAACAAGCACACTTCTTAGGCCTAGTTTTTGACAGTAGATTGACTTGGGTCCCCATATCAAACATATAAAAGCAAAGAGCCTAGAAGCTCTACACATCTTGAAGGTGCTTTCTCACACCAGTTGGGGAGCTGATAGAAATCTTTTACTAAGGCTTCATAAATCTTTGATCTTGTCAAAGCTGTCATACGGTTGTGAAATATATTCTTCAGCTTCCTCATCTAACTTAAAACTTTTAGATTCAGTACATCATTCAGCTATTCGTATAGCCACAGGAGCTTTCCGTTCGTCACCAATATCTAGTTTGCTAGTTGATGCAGGAGAGATGCCTCTTGAACTCTATCGCCAGTCATCATTACTTCGGTACTGGTTTAGAGCGCAAAGACTCCCCAAATCTCAGGCATTTGCTGTGGCAAATAGAAATATTTTTAATGGTTTTTATGAAAGTCATCCAAGGTATCCCATTCCTTTTAGCTATAGAATAAAACAAATTTTAGAGGATACAAATATTAACAAATATCCCATTATTCCCTTTGTGTATCCCAGTACTCCTGTCTGGAGGTTACCGGATGTGAAATTCTGCAGGTACTTCAATGGAGCAAAGAGAAATAAATCTGATGAGGAAATAAGGGCAATATTTTTAGATCATGTATCAGAGCATATAGATACATTTTTTATATTTACTGATGGCTCCAAGTCCAATGCCGGCGTTGGATATGGAGTTTATAGCCAATCTTTTAACTGAAGAGGTGCACTTCCTTCTATTGCCTCAAACTTTACAGCTGAATTGTATGGCATCCTAGTAGCACTGGAACATATTGTAACACTCCCAGTGTGTAGCTACACAATATTTTGTGACTCCAAAAGTGCCCTACAGTCCCTGGAAGTCTTTAATACTGATCATCCCTTGGTGTTGAAGATCTTGCAGTGGATCTTCTTGCACCAAAATAGAGGCAGCATTGTTTCATTTTGTTGGGTTCCTGCCCATGTGAACGTATCGGGAAACGAAGAGGCAGACAAGCTAGCAAATCAGCAGCGCAAACTTTAGTACCGAGAAAATGCCCTGTTCCATATCGTGATACATTCTTTGATATATGGAAATCTGTCCCAGTAATTTTCTGGGCACTTCAGTGGGACAGAGTAGGCCCCAACAAAATGAAAGAAATTACTAGACAGACACGCCCTTGGAAATATGACCTAATACCAAGGAAGTGGGAGGTTGTATTGTGTAGATTACGTATTGGCCATACACGTTTAACTCACGGCTATCTAATGGATGGGGAGAATGAGCCATTCTGTGATGATTGCTTAGTTCCACTGACTGTTAGGCATTTGCTGGTTGAGTGTCCCAGTCTGGTGGAACTTAGGAATCGTTTTTTAGCTTATAGTAGTGAAGCAGGTGGTAACTATAGCATGCCAAAACTTTTGGGAGAAAGCATGTGTGTTAATAACGTTATCTCTTTTATCAAAGAAGCTGGTCTTCTTAAATATATCTGACAGCTGTGCTGTCTTAGTATATACATTTTTTTTCTTTTTAATAGTTTTACTGTTATGTGATCAATCACAATTCTTTTTATCGGAATGTTATTTATATTTTTATCAGAAATTTAATTTTATTTTTTTAAATAAAATTTATATATCTCATAAAGTTATTTTGAATGTTGTATAATATATTATAAAAGTTAAAAGATCACATTTAGTATTCGGCGTCGGTGACCCTGGTAGTTGTGACGCCAGATAACTCACAATCAATCAATCAATCCTGGGCCAGGGGAGGGGTTGCCTAGCAGGCCATTGGGCCAAGTGGCAGAGTTGTGGGCTGAGAAGTGGGTGATAGAT
>NC_087205.1:68365788-68449007 GCF_015104395.2 Macrobrachium nipponense
ATCTATCACCCACTTCTCAGCCCACAACTCTGCCACTTGGCCCAATGGCCTGCTAGGCAACCCCTCCCCTGGCCCAGGAGAGGCGCCTAACCTACTGAGGGCCTCATAACTCTGCCCCCTTGGGCCCCATCTTGGCCTGAAGGAATGAGAACGAAAGGGACGTTGATCCTCTGACCAAGGGTGAGTCAAACGGGAAAGGCCCTGCTGAACTTGAATTCCTCGATGGCCTACCAAGTGACGGTCTTCTTGACTACTGCTGGACAGGGGGAGGAGGAAGAGCCGGATGTCTCCAAGGATGAGACTCTGATGCACCAGTCTGTCTTTGGTGTCAGCCCAACGCTGGCCTATCGCATTCTAATCAGCAGCAGGATAGCCCATAAACTAACACTGAGGTGAGCCATACACAAAAACGCCTTGCCTCCAGACTGCAACAGATTGGCAAGAGAGGAAGCAGTCACCAACTCTTCTGGGGACCTGTCAGGCGCTATCTTGGCAATGACCACAGATCAGAAGTCAGTCAAGAAACTGTGAGCAGCATGGAGACTGCCATAGATTCCAATGCTGAGGCATCCTGCGGAGACAAGGACGGAGCCACCGCTACACCTGCTCCAAAGACAATCCCGGCTTCAGGCAAACGACGTCTGGGTTAAGGTAGAGTGACATAAAAGAAGTAGAGCTTGTAGCATAGTACTTCCTAGCCCTGTGAGAGACGGGAGTAGTAACTTGGCAGAGCCTCTAGAGCGAAACAAACCGTCCCAGTCCAAAACAGAGGGTTTAACCCAAGGAAAGCTGGAGAGAGGATTGGGATCCTGCGTAACTCCCACCAAGGCTTCCAAGCAAGAAGGAGGGAAGACGACCGAGCCTGAGACGTACTTTCTAAATTGTTGAACCCACACATGAGATCAACAACTTCCAAAAAGGAAGACAAAAACTCTAGCGTGCCTCATTCCGCCTGCTCTGGCAACGGAGAAGGATCAGCAGCCAAACAGCCTGAAATCACAATTTGTCGTAAATTGTATTTTTCCTAACTATACAAACCTGAGGTCCTTTACATAAGGAATTACTTACAGCGTAGCTGGAATTACGGCCGTTGAATCTTGAACAACGTGGTTAGGCAGTAACTGCTGTGGGGCAGGCTGCCTGCCCGGATGTAAACACTCCAATTTGCCTTTCGGCCCAGGTTCAGATTGAGGGGTGGCATGAGGTGGGCATATATGTAAAGGACCTCAGGTTTGTATAGTTAAGAAAAATACACTTTACGACAATTGTGATTTGTTCCAACACGTAATACAAACCCTCATCCTTTACATAAGGAAGACTCACTGATTGGTGGGAGGAATCTGAGTAAGCCTCTAGAACTGACTGGAGTTCTGCGCACCTAGGCTACTCCTGGTCGTAAGAGCTAGGAGTGCCCTGCTGCCTCTGACAAGTTGATCGGAGTATAGGAGCTGCATGATCAAGAGTCAGACTTCTGGGCCTTTTCGAAACTCTAGGAAGGGTTTGCATTATTGTCACTCTCCTTCCTCCCCTTGGTAGAGGAAGGAGCGGGATTGCTTCTATGATTCTGATAAGAAACATAAAAAGGATGCTTCTGTATAAGCTTACCTCATCAATCGTCCAACCAGCCAGTGTGAGTTCGAGTCCTATCCTCAACCCGAAAGAGGAGGAGTGGAGGGACAAGGCATGAAAGGGGGAGAGCCAGTCACTCTTGCATCCTTCTTACCTCTACAACTGCACACCATGGACGAGATGCAACTTGTCCTCTTGAAGGAGCTGGGTAAGCAAACACACCTTGCAAGCATCTACCACTGGTCCAGGGAAATGAGGTTCCAAGGACCTGTGGGCAGTCCCGAAGGGAAGAAAGATATGGTCACAACGACCTATCCATCTTCCTGTCCGACATATTCTTCGGAGTGATGGCCAGTATCCAACCACTGGTCTTTCCCACTACAGCAAAGTCTCTCACGGTCTCATCGTCACCGCAGTGGATAAAGACACCGACACTCCATGGTGGGTGTCGATACTTATGGGTACTGGAACACGCCAATAGGACAAGGTATGAACTGATCTGGATCAACCAATACAAAGCCCACAGCGTAGCTCGTGACGGTCTCGGACGCTTCGACAGCTGCCAACTGACTGCGTTCGGTTGTGTGAGGCGAGCCGTCATGCATCCGAGGCGTAGTCACGTGACACTCGCCTTTTGAAGGGTTATGCTGAGAGACCATACAAATCGTCTATCTTGTTGCCACCGATGCTGGAAGGCGAGATGATGATTCTCTCAAAGCATGTGCCCATCAGACGAAAGTCAATTGCCTTCTAGAGACTGAGGTCCCTGATGGCAAGACAGAAGTTCTCATAGTGGTTGAATTTCAACTAAGGAGAAGCAATACTATGTGCCGTTGAAGACGAAAGTGATTAGGTGAATGCAGACCTACGTCTTCACAGCTGAATCGAGAGAAGTTAACTCTCAAGATTCTGGACGTAGAAAAGTCCCACTGATGACACCAACCCGTGAAGACGGCTTAATCCCTGTTGTTTTACAGAGGACTGAAAACGCTAAACCGCTACCTCATTGCTGTTCGGTGAGAAGTCGAAGTTGCAATGAAAGCTGAGCGCTTCTCAGTAATGAAAACACAGGGATTATACTGCCTGAAGAACAGCTTCTCATGGGCTGGATCAGGGAGGACCATCTATTATACTTGGAAAGGTAGAGCTGGCAGGGGTCGGGGAACAGGTGATGTCCTTCCATTATTCATCTACAATTCGGGGTGGTGGACAAAGAATAATTACACACCTACGAATACGAGATGTATTTAGAAGACAAACTCAGATGTCTGAAAGAAATCATTCCGCGTCATCGCAGCGGTAGGTGTGATGCAGCGGGAGACTAGGCTACAGACTTCTGTTACCATGTGGTAAACAGAAAGATGATAACGAGTCTAATGAGATATCTCTTGTCTGAAAATTTTCTCAACAGCAAAGCCGATGCAGCAGAGATGGTCATACACATATGCGAGAATTCCAGCCAACCAGAGACCTAAGTCTGTGATTGCCGGGCAGAGATTCAGTTCGGTAGTAAATCATCGCAGAGGAGAGAGACAATATCCGACCGTACTATCTTGGAGAGTCCAGCTGGTACTGGGCTGTGGGAGGAAGGCAGGGGGCTGGCAGGGCTGGCAGGCAGCCCGTACACCGCTAGCTCTCGCTTACTCGTCATCCTGAGTTGCCAAGTAATCCATTCCAAGAAGGATGCGTTCGGCCTAGAAACCATTGAGCGCAAAAAATACGCTCGAGCATTTGCACCTTAACCAAAACAGATTTCGGTGAATGCAAACTCTGTGGTGTTGTTGTAACAATACCACAAGTATCTCAAATCAAAAACTTGGTAAATCTGGGAGGTTTTTGCAGGGCAGTCCGAGTTGCAGTTCAATTAAGAAGATACTATTTGTCTCGTTCACAACCCGTAGAGTTAATTACGGTGTATGTGCCTACACCTCGGACAATTCAACTGATAACAGAAGCATGTCGCGAGGGCAATATACGTAGTATATTTGTAGGTTCCTGTACATAGACCTCCAGCCTAATTTCTATTCCATTCGAGGAACAAGAATAAGGACTGGAAGCCGACCCCTTTCATTCTCTAATGAAGAGAGCAAAGGTGAAGTTTTCCTGAAGGAAGACTTCTACGGTGAACAGGATACCGAAGGCGATAGTTCAAGCCAAACAGGTCCATCCAGGCTGAGCCCTCCCAAAATATTCTTCCTTCAGCAGCAGTACTTCCTTTGAACGCTAGAAATTCCAGGAATTCGAGCATTCGGCGAGATTCCCGATTAGTGTAAAAGTACAATTATCTGGGATTCTCGTCTCGCCCACTCTGGACCGTGGTTCCGCCCAAGTGTTTGCAGATCGTAGAAGACCAGAACACTCGGAGAGTGCTAGAAACTCTGAAGAATTCTAAGCGCTCAGTGAAACCCCCCGAATTCATCAGACGATCATCCGGTGGTGGTCCCCCCAATTCCCGTACAAATCGAAGATAGGGCAAAGTCCTTCCTCAACGAAGGGGACTTTTGTCTGGTAGGACCCGAAGGGCCCTCCAGGAACGCAGTTCCCGACGCGGAATCCAACGGAGAACACTCTGCAGGATCCCTCCCCTTCCCGCTCAGCCATAGGGAGAGATGGAATGGGAGAGGAAGATTGGATGCTCTCGATCGCCTTCCCAGCGGAACTAGCAGTCGGAGAAGCGAGTACGGGCAGCCATCACTGTGCGGTGATGGCCGCTCCGAGTCTAGGAAAAACATTACCGTCTGGAGAAAAGTTTTCCCGAGGAGGGTTACGAAACTCGTTACTGTAGGCTTAAACAGCTGCCCGCCACTGTGAACCGTCGTCTGGGTGGGGATACTGAGCATGCACCTGACAGGAGAGAGCCGATACCGTCCTCTGACGCATCCCAGTCCTCGTCGAGGTCAAAACCTCTCAAGAGGACTGAAGGGGGAGCCCACCCAGCGGTGATGGTCACTCCAAGTGTCTGAGAAGCGTCATCGTCCTCGCCAGCCCCCAAGAACTCCTCCAACCACTTGAGCGAGGATCTGTTTGTCCCCAAGACCGAACCAGGCTTGTGGCCAGACCGTAAGAAGTGAATTCATCACGGTCACTCCTGTTCGCCTCGTTCCTCCCAGTGTAGCCTGAGGAGGTTGAAGGGACATGTGAGGAAGACCTGACGCTCCTACCCTGCCTACTAGCAGAACCAGTAGGCTGGAAGGACTGCAGGCCATCACCAACACCCAGTGGCAATCGAGCTGCAGGTCTGGACCAGCGGTCGTCTTGTGGAGAAGCGCTGGACCAAGGACGGAGCGTTGGTCTCTTGCGTCAGCGGAGCTGCTACAAGCACTCCTCCCCTGCCTACCAGCAGAACCAGTAGGCTGGGAGGACTACAGGCGATCACCAACCCACGGTGACGATCGACCTGCAGGTCTGGACCAGTGGTCTTCTTGCGCAGAAGCGCTGGAACAAGGATGGAGCGTCGGTCTCTTGCATCAGGAGAGCTGCTACGAGCGCTCCTCCCCTGCCTACCAGCAGAACCGGTAGGCTGGGAGGACTGCAGGCGATCACCAACCATGGTGGCAATCAAGCTGCAGGTCTGGGCCAGCGGTCTCCTTCCGGAGAAGCACCGGACCGAGTGGGAGTGACGGTCGGGTGACTGGTACTGTCCACTAACGTGGTGAGAGCATGGCTGGACCAGGAGGCTGGACCAGGTCCACATGAGGTTGGACCAGGTCCAGGTGAGGCTGGACCTGGTGGCCAGGGGGGGGGACCTCTTTCCCGCCTCTCTACGTGAATGGTCTGGTGGGAACGTCATGTCAACCACGGGTACCGGGCGATCGCTGCGAGAGCAATCACTGGTCTGGCGAGAGTCACCTGAGCGACTCTTACCATCCTTCCACTCCGTGCCTGGGTCCTGACATGGCGAGCATACTCAGCAGTCTGGACCTTGGCTGCATGGTTACCCGTAGGTGACTGTACACTCAGACAAGCGGCCAAGACGGTTCCCGGTCCGGAGGTGAAACCTCTGGAACCGGGAGAAGAGGTAACCGGCATAGCCAGTACCCCTACGGTCCCCGTCTTCTTCTTCTCTGGGGAAGGAGAGACAGGCCCCGTTCCCAGAGGAACAGGAGGACCAGCGGAAGACTTACCTGTCACACAGGAGCGAGACAGACCCTTAGAAGTCTCTGTGCGAGACTCCTTTGGGGGGGCGAGGCCACCTTCTTCTTCCTCGGCTGGGGGGCCTTGGAATTCAAAGGGGAGGAGGCAGTAGAAGAAGACGACGACACCTTCCTCTTCCTCTTGGACTTCCTCTTCGCCAGTTCCCTCAGGACAACCGACAGGTCCTCCATCCAGGACAGAGTTGGGGCAGTTGCGGTAGCAACACAGCCCAACTGCACCTGTCCGGAGGGACCTGCGGGAGCAGCAGTGGAGAGAACGCTTCTCGAGGAGGGTTACGAAAACTCCTACCTGGCAGTGAAGCGTCTGCGACCAACCGAGACTGGTCGGTCGCACGAACACGACCGTAGTCTGGGTGGGGGCTGAGCGTGCATCTGACAGGAGACAGCCGATGCCATCCTCCGACTCTTCCTAGTCCTCGTTGAGGCCGAAACCTCTCTGAAAGAAAGAAATTAATTAAAAGAGGGCTGGATGGCCCGCCTCCACCGGTCTCCGTGTGCATGGACCCGCGGGAATATCACGTCAACCCTGGGTACCGGACGATCCCTGCGAGAGCGATCGCCGGTCTGGCGAGAGTCACCCGATCAACTACCATCTTCCATTCTGTGCCTGGGACCTGACACGGTGAGCGTACTCAGCAGTCTGGACCTTGGCTGCACGTTCACCCGTAAGTAACCATACACTCGGTGACGGCCGAGATGGTTCCCGGTCCGGAGGTGGAACCTCTGGAACTGGGAGAGGAGGTACCAGCCACCGGTGGCTGGTACCTCCATGGTCCCTGTCTTCTTCTTCCCTGAGGAAGGAGAGACGGGCCCCATTCCCGGAGGAATGGGAAGACCAGCGGAAGACCCACCTGTTTCACTAGAGCTAGACAGACCCTTACAAGTCCCGTGATGAGACTTCTAGGGGGGGAGACCACCTTCTCCTCTACGGCAAAGCCTTCAAAGTCCATGGGGTGGAGTCATGAAAATATGATGATATCGAAGAGGAGGATGACGACACTTGACAAACTCTCTTCCTCTTCGGTTCCTCCAAATTCTACCAGACTTCTACCACCATGAGTAGATAAACATCACGGGGCCGCGACAGCTTCATCCAGTGACATAACTCCGGGGTAGTGGTAAAAGAGTATGACTACCAGCAGGGGATCAGTACACACTTGAGGATCAGTATTGCAACATGCTATGAGTCACAGGTACAAATCCAAGGTTAGGATAACCAATACGAAGAGCTATCCAACCAATCCTGCTGTAAACACAATCACCACTGTCAGTCTGCAAAATAAGGAAAAAAATCATTAAAGTACATAATTAGGATACTCCTCATGCATCCAAGGGCACCGCCCTCCGAAGTGAGAGGAAATCCCTAACATCAACACATATGCCCATTCTTCTACCTTCTTCCGATAATTAATGAAAGGACGAAGGAGAAGAGAAATTACCATAACAACAAAACAAGGACAAACCTTTCAAGTTCCCTCGGTAATTCTCAAGCATAAGCGTAATTTCCGGATGAATACATGTCTCGTTACAGGATGAATATCACTCACATTAAATACTCATCTCATCCTCATGTTAAATACATATCTCGTCCTCATGCCAGTCTGAACCAGTGTTAAAGGGCGAAAGAATGTAAACAATATGTTGGCATAACTTTGCAGCCAACTCTTAACACAAGTAGAGGGGCGGTTGGTTAAAAGGATTTTGACGTAAGGAAAAATCTATTTCTGGGCGATTGGCTCGTGTCGCCAGCGAAATATCCTTTAATCTATTATTTCTAGGGTAAATGTACTAACACATACCAGAGAATAAATAAAAATAAAGAAAAGGTCAGTATAACTGACTCGCTCACCCTCTAGGAGGGTGTCGGTATGAACACTAGGCGAGTGAGACCACTACCACGAGCCAAATGCCAATAGAAATCTCCCACTACAAAACCCTCCAAGAGGGGAGCCGTCCCATAGAGAGAGCGCTCGTACTACCTACTACAACACCAATCCCATGCTTGCGACTGCTGCGCCTCTAGTGGCCATCCTGAAGTTAGCAGACAATCTTGAGCGAAGGGATGGGTAGGGGGGTATTTCGCTGGCGACACGAGCCAATCGCCCAGAAATGAGATTTTTCCTTACGTCAAAATCTTTTTCTGGGCTCAGCTCGTGTCGCTTGCGCGAGAAATCGTACCAGAGAAATAGCACAAGATTGTAAAGAAAGTAAACAGAACACAATAAAACAAATTAGGTCTCAAATAAAAGATACAAAATAAAAGAATGAATATAATTGCTAAAAAGATACAAATACACAGTAAAACAAAATCAGGGATATGCTTAAATTACCCTTAAAACTAATTATGATAATAATATGAGGTAATTTACATATATACAAATAGGTATAATGATTACCTATCACAATAAATCTGTGTAATAACATGTATCAAAATAGAAATAGCAATTAATATTAATGTTATATAAATTTATATAAATATTTGATAATACACAAAACAATATATCTTAGGAATGTATATGACTTAATATACAAAACCCGTAACCATTGTACTATGATGTATCCCCTAGCATAAAAATAAGGGGATAACATCTATGAGATCAATATGGTGATCATATGAGTGTCCCTCATCATACAAAAGGGACAATATACAATTATAAAGCAGCTAAGACACAAGGTGAATGTTAATGAACAAGGTAGGAATAGACGAACTGTTGGGTGAGGCAGGTAGAAAGGAGGACTGAATCTTCTACTATAATCTAGCTAGAGTCAGGGGAAACTATGTTACCCGCTGCTACTGCTGGGAATTTCAGAGCTTCCAAGGACTTAAGGTAGTGACGTTTGAACACTGCCGGCGATTTCCATCCGGTATACTTCTTTAAATCATCAAAATTCATGTGTTGGAAGTAATTGATTGAGGTGGCTACTGCCCTGACATCATGTGCTTTTGGAAAGGAGTCAGGATTGGCTTGTTTGATAAAGTACAGGATTTGTTGCCTGATGCCTTTAGTGGATAAAGTACCACCCTTTTTCCTTCTTAAATAAAGAGGGGTCCCGATGAGGAAGAGGAGGTCCTGGATAGAAAGGCTCGTAAGGTTGAAACTGGACAAAGGGAAACATCTTGCGGAAGGGGTAGTACCTTCCAAGGTTCCCACCTCATCAAAGGATCTTCATTCTTGGCTAAAAAGCTACGTTCCGGAGAAAAGTAGCACTTCCCCTGTGGGAAGGAATTGAATATGATCCGGATCTCTGGATAAAGCCGACAGTTCTGAAACTTCTTGCTCCGTGAAGCTAGGCTTAATAAAAACACAGAAGTTTTTCTTAGGAGCATCCATAAACGAGCATGTGTCATTATCGGTTTCGGAAGCCAGTTTAAGAACATCGTTTAAGAACCATGAAACTGACGTAGGTCTCATAGAGGGCCTAAGTCTAGCACATGCTTTAGGAATAGACGAGAAATAGGTATCTGTCAGTCTATGTTAAATCAAATTGAAATATCTTTTTCAATGCTGACTTGTTTGTCGTAATCGTGCTAGCTGCTAAACCTTTTTCAAATAAGGATCTGAAAAAGGATATAGCAGAATTAACTGTCATGAATCTGATATCTGACTCTCTCTCAGGAAGGTTGCTAACTTTTTGACGGCAGCATCATACTGCCTCAAAGTTGAATCCCTTTTATCAGATTCTAAGAAAAGAATATTCTGAGGGTCAATATTCGCATCTCTTTTTGCCGCAAACTTCATGAAATCCATAAAGTTAGGGTTTTGAGAATCCCTGAGGAAGCGAACACAGTCTTCGTTTGTACTGACTGGGAGAGCTTGGGGGATGGGACTGGGGATCCGAAGGGGACGAAGGCCCAGTTCCAGGATCAGAGGGTACCAATTGCTCTTCGGCCAGTCTGGGGCTACTAGAGCTACTTGACCCCTGAATGTCCTGAGTTTGTCTAGTACTTTCATAAGGAGATTCACTGGGGGGAAGACGTAAATCTTCTCCCAGTTGTTCCAGTCCAGAGCCAGGGCGTCCGTGGCATAAGCCAGAGGGTCCAGGTTGGGGGCTACGTAACATGGTAGTTTGTGGTTCGCTTGTGATGCGAAGAGATCCACCTGTAGCCCTGGGACTCTTTGAAGGATCCATTGGAACGAACTCTGGTCGAGAGACCATTCCGATTCTAGTGGTACTGATCGAGATAGGGCGTCTGCTATGACGTTTCTTACTCCAGCTATGTGGGTGGAGGAAAGATGCCAACTGAATTTGTCTGCCAGGGAGAAGATGGCTATCATGACGTGATTTAGATGACGTGACTTGGAGCCTCCTCTGTTTATGCAATGTACTACCACTGCGCTGTCCAAGACTAGCTTTATGTGGGAGTACTTTGGTGGGGGAGGGCGTAATCTTTTCAGAGTCAAAGAAGACTGCCATTGCCTCCAGTACGTTTATATGGAACTGACGGAACTGGGGCGACCAAATTCCTTGCACCTTTTTGAATTGTGAGTAACCTCCCCAGCCGCTTAGGGACGCGTCTGTGTGGATGGTGATGGTGGCCCCGTGGAGGGAACTGAAGAGGGACTGAAAACTGACAGATTCTTGACTTTTGCCACGGACCGAAGCCGGTTCTTTAGAATCAGAGGTACTGAAGATAGCTTGTCCTGGACCTGACATTTGCTCGAGAGCGCCAGATTCTGGTTAGATCTTTCAGTTTGCTTTCATTAAGATGTTCGTTACTGAAGCAAACTGGAGAACGAGCCGAGGATCTCCTTTCCTGAGCTCTCCTTGATGCTAGTTTGTGACTTAGAAATTGGTTTGACTGACTTCGCTATTTCTTTCCTTTTGGTGGATGGAATCGACAGAGTGTGTGAGGACAGATTCCATTGAATGCCTAGCCACTGAAAGTTTGACTCTGGGGTGAGTCTGGACTTGGATTTGTTTATCTTGAATCCTAGATATTCTAGGAATTGGATCACTTTCAGTGTGGCCTTGTTGCATTCTTCGACTGATGAGGCCCAAACACCATCGTCCCGAGATACGCTACTACCATAATCCCTTGAGCTCTGAGCTGTTGCACTACTACTTCCGCTAGCTTCGTGAACACCCTGGGTGCCACGTTGAGCCCGAACGGGACTACCTTGAAGGAGAACGTCTGGTCTCCTATCTTGAAGCCCAGATACGGACGGAAGTGTCTTGCAATAGGGATATGATAGTAGGCGTCTGTAAGATCGATAGAGGTGGTGAATAGCCCAGGGGAAGTAAGGTCCGCACCTGTGAGATCGTGAGCATCTTGAACTTGTCGCAGCGAATGGCTAAGTTTAAGCGGGACAAGTCTAAGATTACCCTTCTTTTGTTTGAGCCTTTCTTCGGAACGCTGAAACAAGCGACCTTGAAATTTCAATCTCTTGACCTTGGCTATGGCTCCTTTCTGAAGGAGGTCCTCTGCGTACTCTGTCAATTCCTTTGGGAAGGAAGTTGACGGAAAGGTCTGGCTGGAGGTGGGTTCGTCAACCAGCTCCAGCCCAGCCCTTTTGACACTATGCTCTGAGCCCACTGGCTGAAGTTCCACCGGTGGCGAAAGTGAAACAGCCTCCCTCCTACCTGAAGTTCCTCATTGGTTCTGGTAACCCCCTCGACCTCCTCTGAGTGCTTTCCCCTATTGAAGGGGCCTCCCGATCCTCTCCCACGAAAGGACCGCTTACCTCTGCCTCCCTTGTTCGAGCGGTCATACTTCTGAGAAGCTTGACTCTCGAAGGCTGGATTGTAAGCTGGAGAGATAGCGTATGAGGTGGAGGGTTGAGGTTGAGGGGATATCACATAAATAGGCTGTGATTGGCTTTTAGATGTGGAGGGCTGGGCTGACCTGCACTAACGGCACTGTAGGAACTTGCTGGGGGAAGCGCTGTTGTTCTTTAGGTAAGGTTGGAAGCGTCTAGACTTCCTTTGTCCCTTACCTTTTGGTGTCTGGTCTTGCCTTCTCTTAGCCGTAAGACCCCAACGTCCTTTAAGGCTCTGGTTCAACCTCGTGGCTTCTGCTTGTACTTCCTTTACCATAGCTTCTGGGAAGAGATCTGCGCCCCAGATTTTGGAAGAAAGTAACCTATTCGGTTCATGTCCGAATGGTTGCTTCTAGCAAAGACATGCTTTCTACAATTTGTTCTAGCAGTGGCAAACTCGAACATGTCCTGACTGCAAATCCGTTTGAGTCAGGGCTTGGTCATTAGTTTAAAAAATTGGTTCGGAAGAACCATAAGCCATGGTTGCCACCTCAGACATAGCCATCAGGTTAATTGACCTGGCTAAGTCGTGTTTTTGAATCAAACTCCGCTTGAATCCAACTATCAGGGAGTCTGGGCAGCTTTTCACCAAACTGCTCCATAGCACAGTCAGGTTTGAGTTTGCCAGCTGTGAAAGTGTTTGGCAAGTCTTCCATAATTCTCCAATTGAGGGGAGCAATGGGAGAAGTGGGGTCCTGCTTCTTTTAAGGGAGGCATAGGTTTCCCCTTTTTGGGCTGCCGTGGGATGTCGACCTCGCTATCTTGGTAAGGAAAGGAAGCGGGGTACTTCGTCCATCGTGAAAATGGTAAAGGGACTTTTGAACGGTTGGATCTTGGTGTTTGAACAATCCATGTCCTCTAAGCATCTTAACCATTCTCGTTGAGCTTGGTCCCGAGAATAGAGGACTGTCTCCTTTGGTACCCTGTCCATCTCTAACCATAGCTGACGGTGTGAGTCTAGCGTAGCCTATGAAGGGAGGCTGTAGGCCTTCCGGATAGAACTCGAAGTCCTCTATTCTTCGAGTTCCAAACTCCGGTATGGAGATGAGACCATCTTGGAAGGGAGCGTATGACGCTACTCTCCAAGGGTTGTTCATGGAAAAGGCGGGCAGCGAGTCATATGGGGGAAGCTGAGAGCCACTAGTGTTGGAGGTTGAAGGAGAGGCAAGAGGGGCTTCTCTCTTAGGCGGCTATAATGGTATCCTGAGAAGTTATTCTGTCCGAAAGGCGAGATATCATATGTTCCATACTCGTCTTAAGGGAGCCTACCAAGTCGCCCACCTGTTGCAATAGGCCAGCATTGGTTTCCAAAGCCGGAGCTGCTGCGGAGGTGGAGGGGAGACTCTGGATAGGCACCAAAGGAAGTGGAACTGGTGATACTGCCGGGGTGCGGGATTTCTCCTTAGGCCTTACTCTTAGAGGACTTTGAGCCGGAGCTAGACCCTTTAGACTTGTCCGTGAGCCGGGATTTATGAGCCGGAGAACTTACGCTGAAGAAGAAGACGAAGACGTCTTCTTCGAGGACGAAGACGTCCTCGTCAAAGTCATGTGTTTAGACTTGATCTTAGGTCTAACCGAAGCCGCTGGGGGAGTAGATAACTCTTACCAGTAAAGCCTGGGAAGGATGGGAAGTTGCAGGAGTAGAAGAAACAGTCGCTCCCAAGGGGACCCTTGGGTACCTGCATTACTTACCTCGACCAACAGGTCGTCTATACCTACCATAGGTTCAACATTTATATCTAGGGTTGCGACATCCGTGGAGATATCCTGGTCTTGTTCCGTTAAAGAGGCCGCCAGCTGTTGTTGGATAAAGGCAATAGCAGGGGTCCGCCTCTACCGGGTCGACGTAACCAGTCGCCTTCCTCCGGGGAAGATTAACAGAGCTAAACGCTTCTCCAGTATGTAGGGCTGACCCTTGGCGGCGTTCTTGCCAAACCTCCGACCCAGGCCCGCAGGGTAGCCAAAGCCGTATCTCTTACTGCCGGAGCCTGTAAGAGAGGGTATATTTTAGATTTAAGAAAGCACTTAAAACTAAAACTTAGAATATAACTTAACTAGATGCCTTAAGTTAAGTAATGATGCAAACTTAAGAACTAAAGAAAGCGGAGCGGCATGCGGAGATGGAATACTTACGCCTTCCAAAAGCTGGCTCACCAGATCGTAACATATGGTACACGTCTCATGGTACCAGACCTGGATGTCCCCGTGTGGAGTCGCGCATGGAGCATGGACCGGCAAACTTCGTGTCCACAGGGGTCCTGAAGTGTAGCGGAACATCCCGGATGCTCACAGTTAGTGGCCTGTAAGGTGGGGGAAGACACATGAGTATCTTAAAGTAGTCACACTTACAGATAGGGACATAGAACTCTCCGTTATCTGGCGGAGCTCGGAAAAATTTGGGCATAAGCCCCTCCCTGCATTGCCTGAATAGGCTATGATCCCGGAGAGATCCGGTAAAAATGGAAGGGAGGGGATGTTTAAGATACTTAAGATTAAACTTAAAGATAACTTAACCTACATGCAAGCGAACCGGACTAGGTCCAGTGAGGCGGAGTGTAGAAACTCAGCGATACGGTACGGTTTAGATAAGACCTACTGTATGCCTCCGGTCCAAATAATGGACTATACCCTTCCGCTGGATACCAGGACTCCGATAGGGAGGAGCTCTAGTAAGGAGGGAAGGGCGAGATGACATACAGACTCGCGCTACCCGGAGCGACATGGAAGTAACGGAGGGGGGGAAGGCCAGGGCCCCCCACAACGTACCACCCCCGGCCGAGCCGAGAAGCGGAGAGGTCGGAACCAGTCAGGGACTGTCGGCCTCCCAGGCCCCTCCAGTGGAGGGGGGAGGGGGAGGCAGGCTCGGGCATGCGGGACGAGCAAGGACAGACCGGCCCACCCCCGCCCAGGCTCTATGGAAGAGCGGGAGGGGGGGGAGGGGGGGACTGGTAGGCGCCTGGCTAACTCGTGATCACGTAGTGACCACGAGGCGGTAACTCAGATACAGTAACCGAGCCTAGGCCAGCCACTGATCAGATAGAAGCTATCGGGAAGCAACTAGAAACTGAAAAGCGGTAGCGTATAGGCCCATAAAAAGGGCTAATAAAACCAAACTGATCAGAGAGAAGCTATGAGGAAGCGACCGAGCTGATCAACGGTAGTAGGCTCTACGAGCCAGGGCCAAGGCTAAGCCAGACGCCACTAACCAAACAATAACAAAACATATAAATATATAATACAATGAAAGAAAGAAGGTAAAAAGCCAGGAGAAAAAATCCAGGAGTGTGCGACTAGCCCGAAGGAGAGTCTACCACTCAAAGCTAGTCAGGGGCCAATACAAAGGACCTAGACTAGGGTCTGGATTAGAAGAAAAGCCTACACAAGGTTTTCTCCTCCGGGGAAATACATGCGCGTATAACCACTGAGTAGACGTAATAAGGCGGATAATCAAATAGAGCGTAAATAATAAGGGATGTTCTAGGTATGGAAGACCAAGAACGAACCCGACATGCGCAGGGCATGCTGCCATGCTTCCGACCCCCGAGAACGTATCTATACCTAAAAA
This sequence comes from Macrobrachium nipponense, assembly GCF_015104395.2. Taxonomy (NCBI): domain Eukaryota; kingdom Metazoa; phylum Arthropoda; class Malacostraca; order Decapoda; family Palaemonidae; genus Macrobrachium; species Macrobrachium nipponense. Next base: position 68,380,836 of record NC_087205.1, read on the forward strand.
ACGGCAAATACTGCCTCGGGGCCGGAAAAAACTCGTTAACCGTATATATGTGAGTACTTAACTTAGCTGCTGCAATAGCTGCACGCTCCATATCGAAAATCCGAAGAAATGGCACGAAAAACACAGAGAGAAAAATAAGCACGTGCGACCTCGTGTGAGCTAACTGAAAAGGATGGCCACTAGAGGCGCAGCAGTCGCAAAGCATGGGATGGTGTATAGTAGTAGTACGAGCTGCTCTCTCTATGGGACGGCTCCCCTCTTGGAGGGTTTTGTAGTGGGAGATTTCTATTGGCATTTGGCTCGTGGTAGTGGTCTCACTCGCCTAGTGTTCATACCGACACCCTCCTAGAGGGTGAGCGAGTCAGTTATACTGACCTTTTTCTTTATTTTATTTATTCTCTGGTATGTGTTAGTACATTTACCCTAGAAATAATAGATTAAAGGATATTTCGCGCAAGCGACACGAGCTGAGCCAGAAAAAAAGGCCTATCACAAAGAATGGTGGGGGTGTATATTGAATTGAAAAACAAGGACAAACGTTTGTTTAGTATTAATATCAAACACCATATACACATTTATTTAAAAAACAAAAATAAACCAAAAGGATCCCACCAGGAAAAAAGATCAACGACCAGTCAGCCGGAGCTCACAAACACACGTCTTCATCGGAAGACGGCCAAAAGCAAGTAGAGCGTTTACATCCGGACAGGCTAGCCTGCCCCACGGTAGTTACTGTCTAACCACCTTGTTCAAGATTCAACGGCCATAATTCCCTAAGTAAAGGACCGAGTGTTTGTAATACGTGTCGGAACAAACACCAACTAACCTTTCCGGGCTGGGTCCATGGTCGCCTCTTGAGACAAACCCACTATAACAATACGAACATCACTACGTTCTCCTCCAACAGATGATTCATTAACATGTCCATGAATGGTCACGGGCGTGGCAGACTTACGAACGTGAGTTGGAGAGGAATCCTGAACACTCGAGATCAAAGAAGAATCCTCGAGAATCGAACTCTAAGAAGCATCAGTGAGAGGGGCAGGCCAAACACTCCTGCTGCAGCAACTTCAAGCTCACCACCTTCGACCTATTGCCAGGCGCTTGAGATCTTTACGGCGACGAATAGGCCTTGGAGAAGAAGTAGCACTTGGATCAAGTGCACGGACAGGGGAGGTTGCGACATCCTCGTGATATGCATGGTCGGTGGAGGTTGCAACATACTCAAGATGTGCACGGACCAGAGAAGTTGCAACATGCCCATGATTCGATGCAGAGGACGAAGCAGCCACTGCAGAATACACAATGGAAGATACACTACACTCTCAGGGGAGGTTGTAACAAGCTCGCGATGTGCATGGATGAGGGAGGTTGCAACACTTGAGATGTGCACAGACGGGGGAAGTTGCAACACGCCCGTGAATCAATGCAAGACGAAGCCACTAACACTCCAAAACATCAACAATCTTGAGAACACATCCTCGTAGTTCCTCCCTCGTAGGCGGAGAAAGAGCAAAATTCTTAGTCTTTCAACGCTTGATGCGCCAACGTGGTGCAGAAGGGGAAGAGGGAGAAGATAGCACTGGTTCCGCAAGCGATCTCTTCGCAGGAAGCGAGGACAAAGCAATGAGTTTCCTTCCAATGCTCCCAACCGACAAGGCAGCCAACTTAACATCCAAAACAGAGTCCAACCTCTTCAGCACTGCCTGGCATATAACCTCAGACTGATCTGCAAGAGAAGGCTCTGATGACATGGAAGTAAGAAGTAGCGAACGGGGCGGCAGAGATGACGTCATGATGGAGAGAGGTAATGCTCAGATGATGACTGGGAGAGACGTCATCGATGAGAGTGACATCACAAGCGGTGATGACGTCACGGCCTCCCCACGGTGAGAAGGGGAATCAGATGCCATTGACAGATGAATACACAATGATGGATCCCGTGATGTCACAGCTTCCCTCTGACTCGAAGAAGTGGCAGCAGTCACTGGCGGAGCAATACAAGATTACTGACCTCGACTAGCCACGAAGACGAGGCCGGGAGAAGGGGGTATGGCCTGGACAGCCTGAGGAGGAGGGGGGGTTAACAAGCCTCCAAAGCGGGCAACCCCTCCAGGACGAGGTACCCCCTAGCCCGAGCGTCTTCCAATCGCCGGCATCTTGGATGCCACCAACTCTGGAAAAAATGAGAATGATGAAAAAATGAAGCCTCCCTCTTCCCAGGAATCAGAATAATTCCCGAAGAAGACGGGGCGACATTACAAGCATCAGCCTGGTGGCCTCCCAATACCTCCAGTGATGAATCAAAGGAAGAAAAGGGAGGAGTCCCAGGAACTAGTCTACTATGGGGGTTGATAGTACAGGAGACGAAACATCAGAAAGGGGTGAGAAACCTTCCCATGAAGGAAGAGGCAAAACCCACCAATGTTCTCTCGTCCCATAAAATGACTTCCACTGCTCTTAAGGCCATGCCCGGCATCCTGTGCAAGGATTTATAGTACAAAAATCAGAACGGCACCTACTGCACGACGTTGTGGTCACCCGCTGCCGAAGCCAAAGACAAAAACCTGGAAAACCTGGAATTCCGGGGCACACAGGTTGACGAGGCCGAAAAGGAGCAGAAGAAGCCATAATATCTCCCAAACACACATACACACACACACGAAACGGGCAATGAACCGGGTAAAGGCCAAGAGAGGTAAACACTACTCTCGCCCAGACAGTCAAAGAAAGACTGATGTGTGATCGCAGGTGAATGGTCATCGACCATCCTTCACCCGATATACACATGCGTGCCAGATATCACAAGATTCCTTGCTTTCACCTGTTTTTTAACCGGATCCAGCTAGCCGCTAGAAATTATCCTATTGTTAAGACCGAAGGTTTGTTCACGTATGAACAATAGGCAGTTCTAAGCATTTTTAGCTATTTGTGGGGGAGGGGGTGGTACGCGCAAATTGTCGCAAGGTGATGAATACAAGTTGATAAAGGGGAACACGGGAGGAGTAAGAGGGGAGGGTTATTATCTGCTGGAAGGACAATACTGGGGTGAGTAAATGATAACAGAAGAACTGATATGCAACTCAAAACTACAGTCTTTATCCCTAAATTTGCAGAATAACCTAATACTAAGAGACTAATTCGGAGCAAAATCTAACTATTTATATGAATACCTAAATAGCTAAATATCGCCGAAATGGATACCAATATTTAAGAGGACTTCACCAATTAACTCCAAAAATGACTGACGGCAAAGTAATTCCAAAAATTCCGCTGCTGCTGAACTGTGTTAACAGTACCAGCCGGCAGAAACAACTGAATTTCGTCCATGTTGGTTCCTCTCTCCCCCCAATAAAGGGCAGGGAGTATCACCTGACCAAAACAAACTAGCGCTACTGTGAATTTCAAAAATTCTAGCTGCCAATGGATTTAGAAACTGTAGCTATGTAACTACTTGGTAAGTTGCGTACATAAAATGACAAATTTTTAATAAACTAGTATTTTTCATAGCTAACACAATACTGTACAGGAGAAAATCAGCCAAAATAATCACAATTATTAATTCACACCATCTGGATAAGGATAGCATGAAGAATTCTGACAAATGTAAACATTCCAATGTCCCCTGGTGGGATACCCAGTTAAAAGTTCTTGAAATTTATTGATGTATGTCTCCTTATCTAAAAGAACTATCGTCTCATCTTTATCAGATTTGTAATTATGATATCCTCCCTTTTCATTAATCTAAACCTAACCGACGCATTTTGGAACCTTTTCGGGAGCAAATCTTTTTGTTATTTTGCTCCAAGACATTTAGCAAGATACCTTTGAGAGACACGCCAACTGCTTTACCCATTGTTTATATTATCATGAAGGCTATTAATCAAGCAAACAGAATATACTAAAGAGGTCCCACTAACAACAGACAATAATCCATTTATTCTATTACCCCAAATCCATTGGGAGTTCACTCATTAACGTATACTTAAATAAAAAAGGAGCAGATGCTGCAGTTTACTAGATATCATGCAGCAACTGTAGTGGAAATAGAGCCCTAGCCCATGGAGCTGCAAGGGTGTTGGCCAATAGTTGTGCGAGATAAATAGTACATACATTATTTTGGACTCTTAGTAAAATATGTGCAGTCTTATGCCTGCAGCCTTTTTAATTTATTGTATGGAAAACATGGCTTCAAAGGAAGTGAAAAGTGTGCAGTGACACTGACAAATGCCTGTATAAAACTAACTGCCGCCTGGTTACAATCTCTCTGTTTTTGTATAGGGAAAGAATTTGATGTACAGTAATCCTTCAATTATCAAGATTGCCAGGATCTGAAACTCAACATCATCAAACATACCTGGACTGCAGACCAAGGCCCCTAAGATAGAAGTATGATATATATCTTTTGAAAAATTGAAAGAAGACATTCTCCAATGGTGCCAATGCTGCACTATCTTAGGAAAACATTGGTAACACTGCTAGCACTCAGACTGAGAAAGGGTTTTTGGGGATGGGACCTCAAGAAGTTTCCATGGAGGGGGGGGGGGGGGGGGGGGGGGGGGGGGGGGGGGGGGGGGGGGGGGGGGGGGGGGGGGGGGGGGGGGGGGGGGGGAGGGGGGGGTGGGGGGGGGGGGGGGGGGGGGGGGGGGGGGGGGGGGGGGGGGGGGGGGGGGGGGGGGGGGGGGTCTGATGGCTGGGCACCAAGGGGAGAGGATGAGCAGTAAAACTGCGTAGAGAAGGGGTTTTTTTGGAAGGTGGGTGGAGCAGGGGAACAGATTCCCTAGCTGGGAGGGGGTAGGGATGCAGTTTGATGGGTGAAGAGGGCTAGTAGATATTAGAATTGATGGAGCTTGTTTCCTGTTGTTAAACTTATGATTTTTTAATTTATATTTCATCCTATTATCATTTATATTCTTACTGTATTTTGTATTTTTCTTTTACTCTATTAAACCAAAAGATAAATGCAATTGTGTGCAAAGTGTGTGTGTGAGAGAGAGAGAGAGAGAGAGAGAGAGAGAGAGAGAGAGAGAGAGAGAGAGAGAGAGAGAGAGAGAGAGAGAGAGAGAGAAATATCAAGTGATAAAATACCCGAGTAATGTTATGATATCAGCGGCAATCATATTTAGAGTCAATTAAACTTGTAATGAAATACCATAGAGTCAATCAAGCCAAGCAAAACAGAAAAATGTGATGTAAACACACACATACAGGCATGCATGTAAAGTTTTTGTGATACCATAAGGTGAAATGAAAAATCAATAACTCCAATAAAACAGATAATGATCAACTAATTTTTAGTAGTCTTCTCACAATGAATTGCTTTGGATAGCTGTCATTGAGAAATAACAACCTCAAAGTATCAATATGAGAGAACACAATAAAACCTATTGGATGGTCCAAATAGTACTGAACAACTGCTTTTCCAACAGTTAGTATTTAATATCAACTTCAATTCCATCCACAACATTTTTTCATATTTTCAAGACAAAAATTAACAAAAGCAGATAAATTTCAATAATTTACACCGAAACACTCCTCCAAATATGAGGCACTTTTAGAATATAACCCAAGAGCAAATTCCATGGACTCAAGAACTCCATCATTTTAACAATTTCACCATCTTTTATGAATCATCATCAGATTTCAATGGCTCAACTGACTGTTGAGGTGAGAGTTACTAGAGCTCAAACCACACATTCAGAATCTGGAGAAGTCCACTTCCTGAACTGATGCTTTTGATTTTTAAATGGCTTCTTCATACCACAAGCCAATAGTATTCTACAATAGTGGAAGGGTTGACAAAGAGTGGAAATGTAGTGTAGTTGGGCAGGGGACTAAAATGTACTTAAGTAAAAAAGAATTGCTTTATCTCATTAACTTACAGGGAGACAATACAGTAAAACTTGAGTAAACCACTGATTTGTATTATACAGTATATGAACACACTCAATTACAATACTTAAAGTTTACTTTCAACTGGGATATAGTACATATACCTTGTACACATAAGGCAGAAAGATGAAAACAATTTCCCAAAATTCATACATAAAATAAAATGCTTACCTGCATTTGAGATTATTGCATACATTGCATGTAATGAGTACAAAATGTCCTCCAGACGCAGCCCATTCCATAACATATTAATAAGTCCTCCTATACTTTTCATATGGCCTACAACCTCTGTTTTTGTTGGAGTTGGAAAGGAAGCCACACAATTCATAAGTGTGACGGTAAAAGTCAATCTTGTATGTGGCTGTGGAAGAATGGCTGGACAAGCAGCATATAAGTCAGCTAGTACAGCAACAAAGGCCGAGTTACCTCCAAAGTCCCTTAACTTTGTCTGCAAAAACTCCATCTAATAGGGTCCTAATGTGCTTATAGTGTCTGCATCTTTTATTAAATGACACAGTGTTTCTTTTAACCAACCAATAATCATTACATTATTTGTCTGTCCACTTAATACATAACTGACTTTTTCAGGGGTCAAGTATTCTTTAAGGTAATTTTTGTGTTGTCCTGCCCAGCTATTAAATGCAAAGACAGCAAGCTGAGCTGTTCCTTCATTATCTTCTGTAGTGATGATACTAATGCAGGTATCAAACACAGCAACAACATCTGACTGCTCAAGGGTACCACCATTTTTCAATGATGGGGAATGGACCAGTTTTACAAGTAAGCTTTTCTTCTTATTTTCTGTGTAGTTTGGCATGTGTATGATGGTATACACAATACGATCAATTTTCTCAATCATGGCTGAAATGGAAAAATATAATTATTAATGTGCTAGTTCCATGAAAATTGTTACATACAACTATTCACATATACTGACACTTGCAATTTAAAGACTGAATTTACTCTAATCAAGATGTTTACATTGCTAACACAAAAAGACCTCAAACTGTGGCTGCCACACTGAAGCTTCCATTATGCTTTTATAATGTCAATTCCATTATGCTCTTATAATGTAAATAATTGATGATTTCTATAAAATTTGCTTCCTTTAAGCTCTCATAATGCCCTAACTGAAGATTTCTATAAAGCTTGCTAAATAAAGTTCATACATAGGTATGTGATTATTAAATATAATATACATCTGCTTACCACTTACAGGCAGTGATTATTAAATATAATATACATCTACTTACCATTTACAGCCAAACACAGTGTACCTTGACCACTACATCTAATAGTAATAAAGTTTCTTGCCCCACTTGCAATGTTTTCTCCATTTTACATTTCAAGACTTTCCTCTGAAACTTTTCTACTTAACAATGTTCAACCTCTTTCTTTTTGTCTTGCTCCAATTTCCACATATCATTCAAGAACATATATCTCAGGCTACTGCCATCAGTTACGGAATGGCTCTGCAATGTATAGTACAGCTATTACTAATACAAAGTGCAATATTACAAAATGAAAGGTCAAGAATTACAAAGGAAAGAGAGGTTACAGTTATTAATCTTTTTCTTATTTCAATATGTACTATTATAAGAATACTAGAAAACCACCTATTGCTGACTTCTAGTGTGAAAAAGATAAATCTCATGAAAAATAAAAAATAAATAACAACATGCAAGTCAACGCTGCACCAAGGAAAAATGAAAGTAAAATAAAAACAAGTTTTTAAAGTCGTAATTCATATTTTACATAACACCCAAACCTGAATTTCTTTACATAGGGGTTTAGCTTGCAAATGTGAGCTGGAATGGCCATTTAACTTTCAGACAAGGTCATTAACTACAGATGGTAGGAAGGAAGCCACACCCAATCGTTGGTCTGCACTCCACTTTGCCTTTTGGCTCAGGTACCAGAATGAGGGTGGCTGAGGTGGAATGTAAATGTAAAGAACTTCAGGTTTGTCTATCAGGAAAATTATAAATTACTTTAAAAATTTGCCATTTATTATTACACAAATATGACAAATTTTTAATTAATTTGTATTTTTCATACCAAACAAAACTGAGGTCTTAACAATAGGATAAATCTTCTGGCATCAACTGGAAACCAGATGCCTTCCTCAAACTGATTAAAAGGAATTACAAAGATTATACAGTGGTCCCCCGTATTCACGGGGGATGCGTACCAGAACCCCCCGTGAATAGTTAGAACCGACAAATGTTTGGAACCCGTATAAAAATGCTAAAAACAGCCTATTTTGTTAGTTAAAACTCAAGAATACCCACTAAAAATTTTCATACTTGGTTTTTCTAATAGTTTTGTCAAAAAAAGTGCATTTTATGATGAAATTTATCAAAAAACCAGGAATTTGTGGATATTTCTCATAGAAAAATACCGCAAGTGTGCAAATTTTCCGCGAATAATGTGGGGAAACGTCCCCGATAGAAATCCGTGAATGTGTGAGTCCGCGAATCCAGAGAACGCGAATACGGGGGCCCCACTGTATTCCTATTAATGATTTGTAATGAAGTAAAATGCCTCACAACTGAATCTCTTAACAATAAATTAGATCAAAATCCCATTAATCATACTTAAGCCTTATTTCTGAAGATAAGGAAATTCTTAGTCACATCAACTTGTATCAGTTAAGACTGAAAGGCTTCTACTGGAAATGACCAGTCCTATGCACAACACTGACTTCCCATTCACTTTCTAAGTGAATGCTGTAAGTCAATGTAACAAAAGCTGACTTATGCCATCCCTATAGACTGGAAGGGGGAAGCTCTGCCCAGCTGTTGGTCTGCACTCCACTTCCCCTTTTGGTTCAGATATCAAATGAGAGGGGTGGCTGAGATGGGCCATTCAGGTACACAAAAATAAAACTTTGTACTTTTAAAATTTGCTTTGTCCCTAAAAAAAAAAGAAAAAAGAAAAAAAAGTGACATGTCAAGCAAATTGTCCCTGAAGCAACAGGAACTTGCATACAACCTACCTGAGTTTGTTTGCTAATGCAAGAATCAAAAGGAAAGGTTCTTGCTGCTGTCATAGACCAGCCTTCCCAGGTGCTTACTCTCTGTTTTGGGAAATAGGCAAAAAACCATATGTTGCCACTAAACGCTAGAAAAAAAGGTTATCCTATGGTGACAGCAATGTGTTCACCAATACCAACCAATACTGGAACACAACAAGAAAGTAAACTTTTCACAAAAGAGTTCAGTCTGATGCTATCTTGGACTCTTTGTGAGATTTTGGAGGAAGTGACAGGAAGTCTTAGGCTATAGCACCCCTCCCCCAACCCCCTGGAGAAAGTGGAGGTACGCCTGAGAGGTTGAAAGGATGTGTGTATATTTGAAAAAATACCCATCCTTGAAGTCTCCTGAAAGGAGAAGCTGCTCTCTCAACACTTCTAGTGCACCTACCTTTAGCATTCCACAAACCCTTACTGAAAGTGAGGTCCTATGCAAGCTAGAACAAGCAAAGAATGGACAAAAAAAGAGAGTACAGTAGTATAAGGTGTCAGGAAGCAAAAATAGTATATTTTTACAGCATATACTTTGAATTTTTCCTAACATACAAACTTGTAGGTCTTTACATAGGATTTAACTTGTGAACTTTCGGCTGGAACGGCCATTAACTAGCAGACAAAGTCGTAAACTACTGACATTGGGGGAGAAGCCCTTCCCATTTATCAGTCTGGACTCCACTTTTCCCTCCATCCAGGTACTAGAATGAGGGGTGGGTGAGGTGGGACATAAATGTAAAGACCTTCAGGTTTATATGTTAAGAAAAAACAAATTATTTAAAGAATTAGCTATTTCTTCTCACAAAAATACTAACATTCAGTCTACATAGGAGACTTACCCATTGGAGGGTGGAGTCTCAGTATATCTCTGAACTGACTGGTTGGTTCTACTCACCTGGGATACCTTCCTGGTCTGTAAGAGCTGAGGAAGGAATCCTGCATCTCCGGAAAAGAAAACGTCCCTACGTAATTTTCTGTGACCAACTCAGAGCATAACAGACTCCCTTCCCCCTGAGTGCTTAGCATTGAAGGCCATAAAGTTCACCTACTCTCTTCACCGAAGCTAGGATAAGCAAATATTAATAATAGTCTTAGAATCAGGACTCAGTCTGATGATCTTCTCAACAGCTCATACGGTGTGCGAGCTGGGCTCAAGATGTGAAGTGCAACCCACTTGGGAGTCTGAATTCCCCAGGTGGGCAAGACTGTTCAAAGCTTCTCAGAAGTGCAAAAGTCCTTCATGGGGATGAGAGATCTATTTCCTTCAACCAAAGGACTTGGCCAAGGGCAGCTCTATTGCCTTAATGGCCAAGACAAAGAGAAGTTTTTCATGGCAAAGAAAGGTGAGAAAGTTCACTACCTGCTGAATAGAAGCTTTGATTGGAGAGATACCCCATCAACTACACCAACCACAGAAGACAGTTCATTTCCTTCAAACTAAAGGACTTGGCCAAGGGCAGCTCTATTGCCCTTAATAGCCAAGACAAAGAGAAGTTTCTCATGGCGAGGAAGGGTGAGAAACCCTGCTCCCTGCTGAATAGAAGCTCTGAATGGAGAGATACCTTATTAACTACACCAACTACAGAAGATAATTCATTTGCCTTGGTACATGGACACTGAATATTCCACAAGTATCCAAATATCTTTTTATGTGCTGAGAAACAAATCTCTCTCTCTCTCTCTCTCTCTCTCTCTCTCTCTCTCTCTCTCTCTCTCTCTCTATCTCTCTCTCTATCTCTCTCTCTCTCTCTCTCTCTCTCTCTCTCTCTCTCTCTCTCTCTCTCTCTCTCTGCCATAGGTGCTGGATAGTCTCCAGGCATGAAGTGTCATCACCTACACTGCCTGGTGATACAACTAAAAGTGCAGCTGGCAAAGAGGGCTATGCCACTGAGAAATTTCTCTTGTAAAACATAGCCAGCAAGTCCTGGAACCACATGGCATGTGGCCACTGGGAGCTACCAGGGTCAAGCAGAAATTTGGAGGGATCAGAGCCTTATTGATTACCTAAGAAATCACAAAATAATTGATAGGAAGGTGTAAGCCTCTAAAAAGTCCCTTCTTTGCTGGAAAAAACGTCCTCCATTGAAACTAACAGTCCAGCACAAATGAGCCGTATCCCATTAACTTCTCTTGTACTGGCTATGGAGAGATCATGGATGGGACTCCTCAAAACTTGAAGTCTTTCTGCAATGTCTTGGTGTAGGGACTCTGTCCGTATCACCAGGCTATGGCGAATTAGCTTGTCTGCCACCTCATTCCAAAACCCTGGAATCTACCTGGCTGACAGCTCCACTAAGTGTGCTACTCCCCACTCTTGTACCTGCACTATCAACCAGTATGGATGGAAGGGTACCAGGCCCCCACTGGTCATTGATGTTTGCCACTATCATAGTATTGTCACTCACCAACACCATGAAGCTCCCCACCATTTGTCCTAAAATTCTTGCTGGACTAAAAAAGCTGCCTTGATTTTTCAGGAAATTGATGTGGAGATGTCTGATGTTCTGATCCCACACACCTTCAATGAACATTCCTCCAGGTGTGGATTCTATCCCTCCCAGATGCATCAGAAAAACAAGAGCACCTCAGGAGGAGTGTTCAATGGTGCCCCCTAAAGAGAGGCACCTCTCGTCTAACTAGCCGACAGAGGAAGAAGAGAGAAAGGTAGGTCTCTCACCGGAGACTAATTCACCTTCATCCTACACTAAAGGATGAGAAGGTGAAGCTGCCACTGAGGGACCAGTTCTACAATGATGACAGGTGACCAAGAACAGCATGGCACTGCCAAGCAGGTTGTTCCTGCCAAGACAGGAACTTCTGTGCAGCCTTTCTAAATCTGCCGATACGAGAATCCAAAGGGACGACCCTACCAGCACATTTAGAGTACTTTACCCTCTGCTTGCGTGTGAGATCTGACATCTTGAAGTTGATCACTATACCCAAGTCACAACAAAAATCTGAGAAGCTGATCTCTGTCCTAGCAATTGTGGCAATGAGCTCGCCAGGCCCAGCCAATCACACTAGTATACATACTTCTATAGATGTACCCACGCCACTGAGCTTGAGAAGAGATAAAAAAATGAACACTTGAGTGAACCCTTGGGGTGTAGTTACAAGTCCAAAAGAAGTGATCTAAAAAATACTTGCAGGAGGACCAATGGGTAATAAGAGGGATTACAGCATGAAGTGGAACAACTAAGGGAAGCCTTACAGAAGTCAGAAGCAGAAAGTAGGCAGTTCAGACAATAAGATGCTAAAGAGGATATGAAAGAAGTAAAGGAGTTGGTCAGTCAGGGAACAGGTGAAGGCAGCAGAGAGAAAAATGGAAGAGAAGTTAGAGAAGATGGAAAAAATGTTTTATGCAAAGTTAGGATTTGGACCATGAGGAGGAAAAATGGGGAGGGAATTAATAAGGGTGTAAAAGATAGGAAAGAAAAGGATAGCAAAAGTGTAAGAAAAGTATGGCCAAGAAAAAGACAGAAATAGTATAAGCTGAATGAGCATCAGGACACTTCATTCTCATTTAAGGAGGATGGCTGTGTGTCAGAAGTGAGGGAATGGATGGGGAGATAAGATGATCAAGTGACAAGGGAGTGAAAGAGATACAAAGGAGCACAGTATTCAGGGAAGTAACCAAGACAGAACAGTATTATATATCAAGTGAGAGGGATATAAACGACTTTTAAGGAGTATGAAAGATACTGCCTGGATGTCACCAAATGAAGACAATGTTGAGGGAACCACTTTAGAGCACACTACTGGAGGCATGACCAAGGGAACCACTGCTGTAGTGGTGGCTCTCAAACCAGTAGACATTGCGACCGTAGACACATTCATGGTCACCGTAGCAGCAGTCACAGAAAGGGTCTTGGAGGCTCTCAAGTGAGATATATCAAACCTTCCACACTTGGCTCTCCTGGGAAGCCTGGGGAAGCCCATAACTCCCTAACCCCTCAGGCTCCATAACACCTGAAACAAACTGGGTTAAGGGAGGCACTCTCCTTTAACCCTGAGGGAGATAACTTGCCCTCCAAGCAAACAGAGACTGCTGGAGAGGAGTCATACCGATTGACTGCCCCACCTCACACCAACTCTCTACTGACAAAGCAGTAAGAGAGAACAAAGTGGAAACCGCTCCTTTAGGAGTAACAACACCAGCACCACGAGGAAGCTTGGCCGGGGCCAAGAAGGATCTAGAGAGAATCTTTGTTGTCACTAGTGGAGTATTACACTCCGATAACACCAGGGAAACTTTCTTCTTTCTGGGCAAACCGCAGCCACTGTTCGGAAGGCCAGACATGATACTCACTACATGGGCTTGATTGGTTGCGGTGATTCTTCCTGCAAAATGCACACAGAGTATGAGGGTCAATTTCCATCGAGGTGAGGAACCGATTACAGGGTTTGTTAGATTGGGGAACCTTACCAGTCCCAGTATTGGTGTGCCAGGGATCTGTGGGACCCAAGGCAGCGGTTACCCCAGTGCCACTGGGAGCTGCAGTACTGGGGATACTGTTAGCAAGAGACACAGTAGTATGTGCTATGCTATCAGCGGCGCAGAGGTGGACCTCAAGCCAGTTGACACCATAACTGTGGAATTAGCAACAATTATGGTGGAAGTGGTTACTGGAAGGCCTCTGGGGGCTTCAAGTGGGAGACCAATCCCAAAATGCTCAGTTCTCCCCAGGAGGCCTCGGGATGGCCATAACTCCCTAGCCCCTTAACTCCACAACACCTACCAGACAAGTCAGGTTATGTGAGGTCATCTCTGTTCGCCCAAAGGAAGAGTGTTCTCCCGTGGACAACTCACCCTCTGAGTGGAGGGAGACTGCCAGAAAGTAGACATATCTGTCAATAATTCCCCAGTGCTGGCTCTCTACTGACGCTGCAGTAGGAGGCGGCGAATAAGAAACTGCTCCCTTTGGAGTAGCCACTGCAGGTCAGGTGGAAGCTTGGCTGGAGGCAAGAAGGAACCAAAGAAAACCTTTGGTGTCACTGGCGAGTATTGTACTCTGACAACACCAGAGAAAAACTTTTCTCTCTTTCTGCTTTTTCTGAGCAAATTTCACCCACTGTTCAGAAGGCCAGAGCCAACACTCACTACAAGGGCTAGCTTCGCTGCAGTCATGCTTCCTGCATGATGTACAATGTATGTGGAACTATTCCCAATAAGGAGAGGAACCAATTGCAAGGCTTGTTCTTACCTGAACACTGCATAATATTAAAAGGTTTCTTCTCCCCAGGCTGTTGCAAGTTGGGGGTTTGCATAACAAAAATATTAGCAAACTATCACACAAGCATATAACAAGAAAAAAGATAACAAAAGGAAAGTGAATTCCCTCCTACCGTCAGTAGCTAACAACCATGTCTGAAAGTTAACGGCTGTTCCGGATCGCATTCGCAAGCAAAAATCCCATAGGAACAAATGTTTGTTACTGTATTTCCGAAATTTGGCTGCACGAAATATTTTCTTTCAGTTTTCTTATACTACAGTAGAATCTCGGACCTTGATGCCAATCCATTCCAGAAGAAGCATTGAGATGCGATTCAGTCGAAATCTTAATAAATATTTTCCATAAGAAATAACTGAAAATGAATTACTAATCCTTTCTTTCCTTGACCACCACTTATTACCCTAACCTTGCCTTTTTATGTAAAAATGATATTGTCATGTTACAATAAAGTTTTATACATACTTACCTGACAGATATATACTTAGCTATAGACTCCGTCGTCTCCGACAGAATTTCAAATTTCGCGGCACACGCTACCGGTAGGTCAGGTGATCTACCGCCCTGCCCTGGGTGGCAGGACTAGGAACCATTCCCGTTTTCTAATCAGAATTCTTCTCTTCCACCTGTCTCCTGCGGGGAGGCTGGGTGGGCCATTAATCGTATATATCTGTCAGGTAAGTATGTATAAAACTTTATTGTAACATGACAATATCATTTTTATACATTCAACTTCCCTGCCAGATATATACTTAGCTGATTAGCACCCATTGGTGGTGGGTAAGAGACAGCTAACTACTGAAATAGACAGGTAAACAACATATGTTGTAGGTATTAATAAACCTTGGTTCCTACCTTATTAGGCTGAAGACTTCGCGGCTACTGCCTTGGAGTCTGCTTAGCCTCAAGGAAAGCCTCAGCGAGATATTGATCTATGGCTAAGAGTTCTTGTGGGTCTGCCAATGGGGTCTTATCCACTTACTCGGCAGAGCCTAAAGGCATTTGTCATTGGGTGCTATTCCACTAACATGACAATACACCTTGTTCAAGGAGCACAACACCGATCCCGATCACCTGATCCTAACATCCATGTTAGTTCTAAGATTGCAAGGAGTTATCCCCGAACTCCTTACAAACAACCAAAAACTCGAAACATAATTACACTTTCATTACAAAATATACAAAAAAAAATTTTGTACTCCCCTACTAGCCATACATACCCTTGATCCCCTACCAGCAATGACACTATGCTCCCGTGCGACATCAGTGAGCTTGCTAATAGAAAACCAAGCACATATCTGACAAGAGGGTTTATGTACGATAAAACACAATATTTAAGGATCAGTCTTTGCTCCAAGACCCAGCACTGTATCTGCTGATACAAATGGACCTAGCGAGAAGCACTTCTCATAGGTCACTTTCACATCCTTCAGATAATGAGATGCAAACACTGAATTGCACCTCCAATATGTAGTCTCAATGATATTTTTTAGAGACATATTCTTTTGGAACGCCAAGGACGTTGCTACTGCTCTCACCTCATGGGTCTTGACCTTTAGAAGACCGAAGGATTCCTCTGAGCAGTTCTTGTGAGCGTCCGTAATTACGCTCCTCACAAAGAAAGCCAAGGCGTTCTTGGACATGAGTCTTTTGGGGTTCTTCACCGCACACCAAAGACCTTGTTGACAAGCTCCCATCTATCTGTCTCTTCCTCTCTAAATAATATTTAAGAGCTCTCACTGGACAGAGAGACCTCTCTATCTCTCTGCCTACGAGGTTAGATAGGCCTTTTACCTCAAAACTTCTTGGGCCACGGTTTTGACGGGTTTCGTTCTTTGCCAGAAACATTGTCTGGAAAGAAACAGATGGCAGCATCTCCTTTGAACCCCACTGTGGAATCTAGAGCGTGCAATTCGCTCGTCCTCTTGGCTGTAGCGAGAGACACCAGGAATAAGCATTTCCTAGTGACGTCGCGGAAGGAAGCCAGATGTAAAGGCTCGAATTTATCCGATGAAAGGAATTTCAGTACCACGTCTAGATTCCAACTAGGTGTTCTAGGAGTAGCTGCCTTTGAAGTTTCAAAGGATCTAATTAGATCGTGTAGATCTTTGTTGCTTGCAATATCTAACCCTCGATTCCTAAATACTGAAGACAGCATGCTTCTGTATCCTTTTATTGTTGAGACAGAAAGGTGTGATTCCTCTCTCAGAAAGAGGAGGAAATCGGCAATATTCACTATAGAGGTACTGGAGGAGGACAGCTTCTGACTCTTACACCACCTCCTAAAGACTTCCCACTTTGATTGGTATACTCTTCTCGTCGAAGCTCTGCGGGCTCTAGCGATAGAGCCCGCAGCCTTGCGAGAAAAGCCCTCGCTCTGACAAGTCTTTCGATAGTCGAAAGGCAGTCAGAGCGAGACCTGGGAGGTTGTGATGAAACCTCTCGAAGTGGGGTTGTCTGAGTAGATCTGGTCTGTTTGGAAGAGATTGGGGAAGTCCACTATCCACTCCAGTACCTCTGTGAACCATTCCTGTGCTGGCCAAAATGGGGCTATTAGCGTCAACTTCGTGTTCTTCGAAGCTACGAACTTCCTGAGCACTTCCCCCAGGATCTTGAACGGGGGAAAGGCGTATGCGTCCACACCCGACCAATCCAGGAGAAAACGCGTCTATTGCGAAGGCTCTTGGATCTTCTACTAGAGAGCAAAAGATCTCTATTCTTTTGGAGAGGAACGTCGCAAACAGGTCTATGTGAGGTCTCCCCCACAGGGACCAAAGACTTCGACACACTTCTTCGTTGTAGAGTCCCATTCTGTGGGAAGGACCTGATTCCTCCTGCTCAGTCTGTCCGCTCTCACATTCTTGATGCCTTGAACAAATCTTGTGAGGAGAGTTATGCCTCTTTCTTCTGTCCAGCTTAACAGGTGTCTTGTTAACTGAAAGAGGGAGAAAGAGTGCGTGCCTCCTTGCTTGCGTATGTAAGCCAGAGCCGTGGTGTTGTCCGAGTTTATCTGTATCACCTCGCCTCTGACTATCTCTTCGAAGAACTTTAAGGCTAGGTGTATGGCCACTAGTTCCTTGCAATTGATGTGCCAGGACACCTGTTCCTTTGTCCAGGTGCCTGACACCTCCCTTGCTCCTAACGTCGCTCCCCATCCCGACTCCGAAGCGTCGGCATATAACACTTGGTCTGGGTTCTGCAGGGCAAGCGATACGCCTTCGTTCTTTTGAAGAGGAAGGATCCACCACTTCAAATGATCCTTTACCTCTTGTGGAAGCGGGAAGATGTCCGAGAGTTGTCCCGTCTTCCAACTCCACACCCCTTTCAGGAAAAACTGAAGAGGGCGAAGGTGAAGCCTCCCCAGAGAGAAGAACTTTTCTAGGTGAAGCCATCTTGCCACATTCGCCATCAGGTTGGTGAATACTTGCGGAGCTGTAGACAGACCGAAGCACAGAGCCCTGAATTGAAAGATCTTGTCTCCTATTACAAAACGAAGATATTTCTTTGACAAATGGTGAATGGGAACGTGGAAATATGCATCTTGCAAGTCCAGAGAGACCATCCAATCTCCTGGACGAAGAGCCGACATTACTGAGGCGGACGTTTCCATGCGAAACTTCTTTTTCTGAACAAAGCGATTCAGAGCGCTTACGTCCAGAACTGGTCTCCACCCCCCCGATGCCTTTGGTACTAGAAAAAGGCGATTGAAAAATCCCGGGGAGTGTGGATCCTGCACAAGTTCGATGGCCTCTTTTTCCCACATTTGTTCCACCATTTGAAGGAGAGTCTTTCTCATTTCCGGGTCTCTGTACCTCGCTGACAGTTCCCGAGGCGTAGATGTTAGGGGAGGGCTGTTCTCGAAGGGGATTACATATCCCTTCTTTAGGACCGACACTGACCAGGGTCGGCTCCCCTTTTTGCCCATACTCCTGCAAAGTTCAGGAGTCTGGCGCCCACTGGTGCTTGAAGGAGCAACAAGTCATTTGGATCTCTTGAAGGGCCTAAAGGAAGACCTCCCTCTCTTATCAGAGCTCTTCTTTCTGGCAGGGGGACGAGCCGCTGTACCTCCACGAAAGGGCTGCTGAGGAGGACGAGAGTCCTTCTTAATCGCCGACAAATACAGGGCGTCCTTTCTTGGACGTTTGTGTTAGTAGGTCTTGCGTCGCCTTCTCAGTTAGCAAGCGAGATATATCCTTCACTAACTGAGAAGGAAACAGATGATCCGATAGAGGGGCGAACAATAAAGCAGTCCTCTGGCTCGGAGAAACCCCTTTCGATAATAGGGATCCATATACTGATCTCTTTTTCAGGAGACCAGCACCAAAAGGGAAGCCACTTCCACTTACCCGAACCGTCTTGTACTGCTTGTCCATGCAAGACAGGACGCTATGGAGAATCTCTGGGTTTTTAAGAAACTCCGGATCTTTAGATTTGTTGGCCAGAACTCCGAGTGACCAATCCAGAAAGTTGAACACCTCTAAAGTGACAAAAAGTCCCTTTAGAAAGTGGTTCAACTCTGAAGTGCTCCACGTCGCTCTGACCGATCCTAAGGAGTGACGTCTAGAGGCCTCCACTAAATTGGAAAAGTCCGCATCTGCAGAGGCAGGTAGAGAAAGACCCATAGTCTCTCCTGTCCCATACCAAATACCTCTCTTTCCATGTAGTTTGGAAGGAGGCATGCAGAATACCGTCTTTCCTAACTCCTTCTTGTTTCCATCCAAGAATCTAAAGAATGGAGTGCCTTCTTCATCGATATAGCAGGCTTCATTTTCAAAAAAAGGCCGAAAGATTTTGCCGTAGCCGAGCTCGAAAAGAGAGAACGAGGCGAAGGAGGAGCCGCCGGACTAAGAGAATCTCCAAATTCCTGAAGCAATAATGAGGCTAAGACTTTATAACTCGATAGTCCCTCATTAGCAGGAGGTTCGTCATCAGACAACTCGTCTAACCCTCGATCAGACGAAGGAGAAAGTTCACGTTTGGAGGGAGAGTCCTTCCAAGACCTCCTATGCTCTGAAGGAGAGGAGCTCCTATTTGGAGAAGAGTCATAAACTCCATGAACGAGGTCTCCGACTCCTGCCTCCTGGCTCTTGACTCTTGGCCTCCTGACTCCTGACTCCTGGATCCTGACTCCTGCCTATGGACTCCTGGGACCCCTCCGCATCCTGAATTGGACTCCTGCTCCTCCGCCTCTGACTCCTGGACTCTGGCTCCTGCTCCTGACTCCTGCCACCTTGGCCTCTTGGCTCCTGGCCTCTGCCTCCTGACTCCTGCCTCCTTGCCTCTTGGTCTTGGCCTCCTGGCTCCTGGCTCCTCCTGTCCTGCCTGGATGCCTCCACACTCCTGGCTCTGGGCTCCTGCCTCCTGGTTGACTCCTCACTCCTGGCTCTTGGCTCCTGCCTCCTGGGTGACTCCTCACTCCTGGCCGGTGCCAGACGTCTGATCGGTTCATCCAGGTTCGTACAGGAAACCTCACCTCGAGTAGGAGTATCGATCCTGGCGGCAGATACCTCCATACGTCTGGAGGATCTTTTGATCGGAAGGGAAGAGTCTTTCCTTCTAGGAGGCTCCTTTGACAGAACTCCTACAAAAGACGAAATCTGCTCTTGCATCGCCATCATGAATCTC
This sequence comes from Macrobrachium nipponense, assembly GCF_015104395.2. Lineage (NCBI taxonomy): Eukaryota > Metazoa > Arthropoda > Malacostraca > Decapoda > Palaemonidae > Macrobrachium > Macrobrachium nipponense. The sequence goes on from NC_087205.1 coordinate 68,400,612, forward strand.
TTCGTAGCCTCCTCTTTATCCTCTTCGGGAGGAGGGGAAGGAGGAGGGGAGGAGTCCATAGCCTCCACCTCCTGCCTCCTTCTCACTCTGGTTGAAAGAATGGCTCTTCTTGCCTTCTTCACTCCCGAGGGAGACTCCTCAGGGAAGTTTTCTTTCTGGGCTCGAATCAATAGTCGGAGCCTTCCAACTCCTCTTGAGTGGCCGAGATTGATCGGAATCTCTCCAATCACGTCTCGGAGATGAAGATCCCGACGACGAAAAACACTCACGCAGGACGCTTTACAATAGCGATCCTTGGCTAGTCTGGGGTGTCACAGAAACCGCCGAAGGGACACCTGATCGGTGGGGATTCTCCACAACCTCCTTTCGGTTTTCGACATTCCTTCTCCTCTGGCATGTGAGCTTGGAAGAGGTCTAGACCTAGGAGCGTTGCTGAGCCGACCAGATGCCCCCTCCACTACACTGGGGACACTCATATCACTGTCCACTGAATATCACTAGCCTACCTGTATTGGCAGCCATTTTGTTTTCCATCAACTTGAAGGCTGCTTTTAGATCCGCAAGTTCTTTTGCTGGATCTACAGGTTCTGCAATAGGAGAAGGGGCTGCAATGGAAGGAGAAGTAGCAATACTTACCCTTGGGGAAGATCCCAAGCTAGGAATTAGTTCAGATCTAGAACTACTTAAACTTCTATAAGAAGCCTCCTCACTCTTTCTCTCTCTAACTTTTTTAAATAATTAGTTAGATTCTTCCATTCGTTCTCACTCAAGTTCTCACATTCCTTACAAGTATTAGTAAAAGAACATTCATACTCCCTGCAACCCTTTGCATACCGTGTGAGGGTCTACCGAAGCTTTCGGCAACCTCACCTTACAGCCTACATTCAACAAGTCTCACAACCATTCCAGAGTCAGACATTATTAAAGAAATTCCAAAATCAAGTCCACAAAACAGTCCACAAAAGCGTATGCCAATCCAACAATCCAGATACGTCACCAAAAGTCGGTCAAGAAGATCAATTCGTGTGAAAAAAGAAAAACCAATCGAGAGGAACCAACAACAATGTTGATGGCCAGGGCGACAGAAGAATTCTGATTAGAAAAAGGGAATGGTTCCCTAGTCCTGCCACCCAGGGCAGGGCGGTAGATCACCTGACCTACCGGTAGCGTGTGCCGCGAAATTTGAAATTCTGTCGGAGACGACGGAGTCTATAGCTAAGTATATATCTGGCAGGGAAGTTGAATGTATAAAAATGATATTTTTATGATACAATAAAGTTTCATACATACTTACCTGGCAGATATATACATAGCTATCGACTCCGTCGTCCCCGACAGAAATTCGAATTTCGCGGCAACACAGCTACAGGTAGGTCAGGTGATCTACCGGCCTGCCGCTGGGTGGCAGGACTAGGAACCATTCCCGTTTTCTAATCAGATTCTCTCTTCCACCTGTCTCCTGCGGGGAGGCTGGGTGGGTCTTCACTTGTATATATCTGCCAGGTAAGTATGTATGAAACTTTATTGTATCATAACAATATCATTTTCATACATTCAACTTACCTGTCAGATATATACATAGCTGATTGACACCCTTTGGTGGAGGGCAAGAGACAGCTAACTACTGACTAGACAGGTAAACAACATATGTTGTAGGTATTTATAGACCCTGGTTCCTCTGTGTTTCTAGACGAAGGGTCGACTCCTAGCTATTGCATAGGAGTCTGCTTCGTCTCAAGAGCCTTAGCAAGATAGTGATCTGTGGCCAAGAGTTCTTGTGGGTCTACTGATGGGGTCTTATCCACTTACTCGGTCGAGCCTAATTGGCATTTGTCAATGGGTGCTAATCCGCTTATATTACAATATGCCTATGCCTATTGGCATAACTAAGAAGCGCAACACCGATCCCGATCACCTGTTCCTAACATGAGGGTTCGCGCTAGAATTGAAAAAGAGTTATCCCCCAACTCCTTTCAAACCTCAATAAAATTCACTAAGTTAAAATAAATTCAACTCATTATTAAAGGATCAGTGTCGGCTCCTTATCCCAGCAACGTATCCGCTGACACGTATAAACAAGAGAGAAGGATCTCTCGTAGGTTAACTTGACGTCCTTCGTGTAATGAGCAGTCAACACATCGTTGCATCTCTCATATGTTAAAGCTAATATGTCTTCCTAACATATTGTTACGAAAAGAACAAGAATTTGCAAAAGCTCGCACTTCATGAGCTTTTAAATTCTCAGCTGTTTGAAGGTATCATCAAGTCACTTATGAAGTGCTTTAGAGATCACCATTGTTTCAAAGAAGACTAGGACTTTCTTTGAACTGGATCTCATCTGGATGAAGCCTAGAGCCTGGCTTGCGCCTGGTTGGCGCCTCGCCCTGGCTGGCGCCTTGTGCCTGGCTGGCGCATCCTGTTTGCCTGGCGCCTCGCGCCTGGCCGGTGCCTCGCACCTTCCCAGAGCCTTGCGCCTGTTTGGAGCCTCGCGCCTGGCGCGTGGCTGACTTCTCCCCACTTGCTGGAGCTTCGAGCTTATTAAGAGTCTCGAGGAAAACTGGCGATGTCCACATCGGACACTTTTTCCCGATTTGTTCGCCTCTAGCGCACTGCGCCAGGTTGGAGGCCTACTCCTTCTCCTCATCAGACAATGACAGTGTTCATATTGATTGTCTTTCTCTGGCGTCTTCACGCCTGTTTTGGCATTTGGCGCCTGACTGGCGCTACATTGTCTGAAAGTCCTGAAGATCCACCATCGTTTATCAGGAGACTGGAGAAGGGTGGAAGAAATTCTTTCACATTGAGCGTTTGGCCTTTCCGGCAAGGGGAGGTGATTTTAGTCAGCTACATCCAGTAGACGATAGGAAATCTAAAAGTCCGAGAGACAAGTCTTCCTCCTCCGAGGATCCTTATTGAATACTTCCGTTGCTAACGAGTTCTCCTCCTACATGTTGATGAGTTTTCTCGTTGCAGAAGCTTCCCTATCCTTGCCCGAAGGAAGGGAAGGAGCCTGGAAGTTTAAAGAGATTCTGAGCTGAAATTGGTAGGACTCCTGATTTCTAGCTCTTTAAATGTATCTCTCTGAAACTTTTTGGGAAGTGTTAGTTTGCCCTCATCGCGTTCCCAAGACTCTGTCAGTAAACGTTTAAACCTTGTCTTCTACTGTAGATGACAACGTCAATACATTACCCGGACAACGATACCTCTATCTGAAAGCGTTGATCCAGGAATAAAAGGCTTCAGTTCTTTTGCCAAACATACTATGCTGGCCAGAACCCATTGCCGAGTCTTCATAGAATTTGATTCCAGATTCTAAAGCCCAAAATTTCACTTGTTCTTTTGATCGTTTAGGACCAGGAGAAACATTTGATGAGGAGCAGTTCCATCTTGATGGAACACGGAATCTGAGGCCCAAATTAGGATCCCATTCTAAGTATAAGATCTACTACCTTATCGTATAGAGGTATTGTATAAGATCCGAAGATCTAATACTCTACTATTTCTAATATTCTTTGTCGAAACAGAGTATATCTTTTTACCATGTTCATTGATAGCATAAAATACCAAGGTGATTCTTCCCCCTGAAAGGGAAGAAAACCATTATGTGGTTCACAGAGGTATCGGAAGAGGACAGTTTCCCCTTTCCATCTAGCACGATCTGCAGCAACTCTATGTCTTTAACATATTTGAAGGAATTATCAAGCTTCCCTTGAAAAATCCTCTCATTCATATTTACTTATGTCAGTCTGCACGCAGACAGACTCAGAGTGGATAGATTTTTCAGGTCCAATATTATAATAGATTCCGATAAAATCTCTACTCTCTTAGAAAAACCTTCCGACACATGCTGAGAGAAGAACGTGACCTCTGTGAATTCAACCTTTTTATTGCCAAAATGATGCATTCATCTTCTTCCTTTGACGCCCATTTATCTTAATATCTGTTAAGAATATATATAACTAGGGGAAAAAAGACTAGAGTTTATTCCCCTATTTAAATTAAAGATGGCGTATCTTGCTACCTCTCGTTTCGAGGAAAAGGAAGCAAACTATAAGAAGCTCGTTCGTCTTCTACTTGCGAAGAGATCTGTAATACTTTCCGCAGGTTCTCACAACTCTTTCCAATAAATGTTAAACATACATTAACAGTTATTATTCGTCGATCAAGAAGGTCTCACGGACGTGCAAAATCCCGCATCGAACGATCGTTACGTTCCGTGTCTGTTTCCAAATAGGTTAAATCGTCCTCTGCCGAATTAAAATCCTTATAATACCGTCACATTGTGGTAAAACAGCATTCATCTAGGAAACTCTTGTAAGGATAGTAGGAATTCTGTAATTAACCACGGTGTGTGCATAAGGCTTAACGGTAACCGTTATCTTAAGGTGAATTTTCCACTACATTCTTTTCCTCGCCGAGGCAGAGAGAGATCCTTAGCAAAACGAATACTGTTATTCATGTTTGCATAAAAATCCCCTCAATTCGTGGTTAAGTCCCTGATTGTAGGGGGAATATACGGTGAACCATTCGATCCCTTAGGAGAGAGAGATGTAACCAACCGCTCACGACCGAGAACCGGATGGTACTGAATTGGCGTTACAAATCCGTCTCGTTCACTGCCTGGCTGCATTCATTCTGAGTTGCCAGTTACTCCCTTCAATGAAGGGATATAATAAAATTATTCTCGAGCCTAAGAAAGCTCTCAATAATGCAAATTTAAGCCAAAACCTTTGTTAAATACCGAAGCTGAGTAGGTATTGCCGAAACAAACCTTTTAAGCGAAGTCCTTACTAGGAAAATCCTGTAAGGATATAGATAATTCCGTAGCGAACCAGAAAGGCAACTATGGTATGCGTATATGACTTGTCATTCAGTAGTCGTATACAATAAGTCTTCTACGACATTCTTTCCTCTCCGACATGCAGAGAAAGAATGGAAATCTTACTCTCTTCGTTCCTTTCGTCAATAAACCCGAATGAGTATTAGTCGAAAGAGATCGCAAATGACAACCGAGGATCGAAGAGAATCTCTCCAGCTTTTATTATCTTGGAGATAAGTCCGTATATTATGCCTTTCTTATCTGGAAGAGCCTCTAATCAATGAATGAGAGCTCGTACGAATCTTGTTCAACTTCCAAACGATTGCCCCTCTTTCTGAAAATGGTTGGTTGCATTATTTTTTAGAAGGAGGATGATTTTAATATCCACTTACTATTGAACTAATTCTCACAATTCTGCTCTATCTTCCATTCCTCAAGTTGGGAGAAGATTGAGCAACTGGAGGAGAGCGCTTCCTTTCGAAAGGTGAAAGGCTTTTAGCAGTACCGACTCTAACCTGACAAGGGCTACGGCAGCCTGTGCTACATCTTGAGTCCCTGCCAGGAGGAAGCCGAACTTGCTCTTGCCTTTATTGCATTAAGACCTATCCTGACAAGGGCGACGGTCGCCTGTGCGACAACTCCCGTCCCTATCAGGAGAAGCCTCGAATGTCTTTCACCTTTCGCCTGGAGGACTCTTGGCGGATGTCAGGCTCTTCTTGTAGGAGAAAGAGCCTGGCGCTAAGCAGGAGTATCTTGCCTAGAATACTCCTGGCGCTTGGGAGGAGTATCGCGCTCGGAATACTCCTTGCGCCTGGCAGAAGTATCGCTTTCCTAGGAGGAGTATCGTGATCGGAATACTCCTGGCGCCTGGTAGGATATCACGTTCCGATTACTCCTGGCGCCTGGGAGGAGTATCGTGCTCCGGAATACTCCTGGCCGAGCATGGCAGAAAATATTGCTTTCCTATGAGGGGAGTATCATGATCGGAATACTCCCTAGCCTGGTAGGAGCTTATCACGTTTTCCGAATACTCCTGGCGCCTGGGAGGAGTATCGTGCTCGGAATACTCCTGGTGCCTGGTAGGAGTATCGCGTTCCGAATACTCCTGGCGCCTGGGAGGAGTATCGTGATCGGAACACTCCTGGCACCTGGCAGGAGTATCGCGTTCCGAATACTCCTGGCGCCTAGGAGGAGTATCGTGATCAGAATACTCCTGGATCCTAGCAGACGTATCGCGCTTGTAAAGTTTTTCTTGTGCGGAAGGTTCCGCGCGCCTGGAAAGTTCCGCGTTCGGAATGTTCCGCTTATCCGGAAAAAGATTTCCGCTTGGAAAGTTCCGAGCGTCTGAAAGGCGATCCTCGCCTGGAAAGTTCTGTACGTCTGGAAGTTTCCGCTTGTGCGGAGGTTACCGAGTTATTGTCAAATTCCGCTTATGTGAAATGTTCTGCACATTTGGAAAAATATTCCTTCTTGGAAAATTCCAAGAGCCTGGAAGGCGATTCGAATCTGGAATCTTCCGCCTTCTGGAAGGTTCCGCTTGTGCAGAAGGATCCGTGTGCGGAAGGTTCCGATCTCTTGTACACTTGTTCTTGCTTAGAATTTGACAATACTTCCATTTTCGTCCATAGCCCTCCCTTTCTTCTGAATGAGAAGGACTTCCATTTCCGATGAAGATCCTGGTTCATAGTGCTTCAGGTGCTTTGCGCCTCTATTCAGGCTCTTCAGGTGCTTTGCACCTCGTTTTAGGCGCTTTGCGCCTTGTTTCAGACGCTTTAGGCGCATTGAGCCTCGTTACCGGAGCTTCATGCCCGAGGAGCTAGAAGCTTAAAAGTTATATATATATGTGTAATCACTAAATGAGATCCATATAATTCATTCGATCAACAAATATTCTTTAATATCTAATTCGTTATTCTCAGAATAGATATATTTTCATATACACGTACCGATGAGGAATTTATTGAAATAACTATTTCAAACGCCCATGGGATAGAGCCCCCCCCCCGTCCAGCTGTACGGGGGACGAACCCGGATAGGGCAATGCCTCTACCGCAACTATTATCAAATGATGTCTTCCTTTCTCTGTCTCTTCTGAGGTTCTGATAGCCAGACGAGATTATCTTGCATCTTCATTTAATCTACGCCGTTGAATGTTTCTTCTCCTTAGTCGTCAAGACGATAATAATAAGGGGAACACATTGAATTAGGATGCCTTCCAATGGCTATCCCTGGCAGTCTGGGACGTCCTACAGAACCTGCCGAGAGGGGACGCCTGATCAGTGGGGATTCTCCATAACCTCCGTACGGCTTTCTTTCGACATTCCTTTCTCCTCCGGGCCAGGGAGACTTGGAAGAGGTCTAGGCCTGGGAGCGAGACAGAGCCGATCAGACGCAACCTCTAATGCAATGGGGAACAATATAACACTTCTTACCTTATAATAGCTCGTATCTTCAGCTACATTCCTTTATCTTCAAATTGCAATGAATTTGTAGTTTCTGTGAAGTAAGGAAGGTGATGGAGGGAAAACAACCAACTACTAGTTACTGTTAATATTTTTAAACTGCTCGTCAGAACGAGAGCTATTAAAGGCTTCTAAAGAAAGCATATCTAGTTCTATGTTTTTTCTGACTTCCTAAAATAGGAAGTTACCTTATTTTCCTCAATCAAATTCTAACATTTATTACGCTTTATCAATGAATAAATATTTATATTTCCCTTTCTTGCAAACTATGTAATTGTCTACCGAAAACTTTGGTAGTTACGCATCCTCTATTCTTCGAAAACTTCGAAGTTAATTCATTAAAAGTTATTAAAAAGTTATTAAAAGCGTATGCCGAACCACCGATCCAGTACTTCCCTGTAAAAGTCGGCCCAGAAGATCGATGGCGATGAAACACGAAAATCAAATCAGGAGAGAAAGTAAACATATGTTTACATTCCCAGCGACAGAGAGAATAAATGATTAGAAAACGGGAATGGTTCCTAGTCCTGCCACCCAGCGGCAGGCCGGTAGATCACCTGACCTACCTGTAGCGTGTGCCGCGAAATTCGAATTTCTGTCCGGGCGACGGAGTCGATAAGCTATGTATATATCTGACAGGTAAGTTGAATGTATGAAAACATTACACTTAAATTATCATTAAATAAAAGTTCAGAATTAAATAACATTGTATTAGACACCCTTTTTTATTTTTAAATGAATAAAGTATAAAAAACTGGCTCACATCAAACTATGGCTATATTACCAATGGTTGATGGAGTGCCATATGCTAAGCTAGGCATAGTATGTTGTTATTATTAACAACAAAACTTGTTGTTATTAATAATAAAACATTGAAAAACAAGCCTAATTATTACAGTAAATTAATAAACATTAAGAATAAGATGCTAAATCAGTCGCACACATGCCTGTTTCATACTTTTCAATAATCTCAAGTTCAATTGTGGTTGTTACCAGTTTCCTCTTCTGCTTGTCTGCAATGGCTGTCTTGGGAACAAAGATTGAATCAAAATATAGTACAGAAAGTCACAAAAACTAAGGAAATATTCCTGTACAAGCAAGTACTTGCTCAAAACAATAGCAGCAGAGTGAGCTGGATTTAAACATCACCACCAACACAACAGAGCAGTTACTGACATGACAATTTGTCCAAAATTGCATTTTTCCTAACTATACAAACCTGAGGTCCTTTTACAATAGGAAGGTACTAGCGGCAGCTGGATAGGTCGTAAGCTTTCGAACAAGGGGTTCGGTAGTTAACTGCTTGTCCGACAGGCGCGCGCGCAGCGACTGGGAGGTAAACAAATCACTTTTGCTTTTGGCCCAAGCAAAAAACTGCAGAGTGAGGGTGGCATGAGGTGGGACGATGTGTAAAATGGACCTCAGGTTTGTATAGTTAGGAAAAATGCAATTTTGGACAAATTGTCATTTGTTCCGACACGGCAATCACAAACTTCGGTCCTTTTACAAGAGGAAGAACTCACTTCTTGGTGGGAGGAATCTGAGTCTTTTCGTGAACAGACTGGTGTTCGCCCAACCTTGGAATGCCTCCCTGGTCGTAAGAGAAGAGGGGAGGGATCCAAGCCTCTGTCCGATTGATCGGGGTGTGCACCGCAGGATCAATGGTCCAGACCTCTGGACCAAGTACTAAGAGAGAGGCAAGCGTATCTCTTTCGTACCAGCAAAACAAGAACAAGTTCCTATTTGCAAGAGGCAACATAAAGTTATGGTTTGTCTCTTGTTGGCATCCACTTCCCCCCCCTTGTAGGAGGAAGTGGTGGATATTCGCTCCATCCCTAGTGGAAAGGGATAGGATGGGGCTCTGTCGAGTAGCTCACCTGCATATCGTCCTTATCCAGCAAGGTGATGACCGTATCCCTCTACCCACAGGTATAGGGGGAGAAAAAGATAGGAAGAGAAGCCAGTCACTCTCTCATTCACTTATCTATTCTTACAGTCACACCAGGACTCGATGCTGTTCAGCCTGCTAGGGTCTGGGTTAGCTACACAACGAGTTGAGCAGCCACCACGGGTCCCAAGGAAAACGATCCAAGGACCTGTGGGCATTATCCAAAAGGTAGAAGGAAGGTGCCAGTGGTCTGGTTGTACCAGACCCTGCCTTCAGTACCTGCGCCCGGAGAAGTTCTTGTGTAAACTCGAGGGAGTGTACTTCTAGGTCATCTTGGTGCTGACGAAGAGTCTTCAACACTCAGCCTGGGATGTCAAGTTTTCTTCAGAAGCGGTCGCGCTTTCACAGGACAAAGCAGCATCTCCTTCGCATCGAAGGCGGTGAAGTCCATTAGGGAGGGATTGTGAAGGACTCTAACCGATCGTCAGGAACCGAAGGGTTCTGAGTCTTTGCTATGAAGTCGGTACGAAAATCGAAGCGGTCACGAATCCCCATCCACCCCTGGATGCTTGACTTCGCAGGAAAAGTCATGCAATTACCTCAGAGGAAAAGAAGGGAATGGTCGTTATGACCTATCCCTCTTCTCGACTTCGGTGATGTCCTATACCCATACTGGTCTATCCGTCTGCAGCGAAGTGTCTCACATTCTCCTATCCCATGCAGTGAAGTTCTTCTTCTCGGTAGTGGATAGGACACCCGACACTCAATGTGGGTGTCGATGGTATGGGTACTGTGGACAAGCCGTTAGGAACGAAGAAAAGACTGTTATGGAACAACCGAACTAAGTCCACAGCGAAGTTCGTAACTGACTTGGGCGCTCTGACAGCTGCCGACTGACTGCGTTCGGTAGGAGGCAAGTTGTCCAAGCACCCGAGCAAGTCATGTGACCTTCGCCTTAAAAGGGTTATGCAAGAGACTAAACAAAATAATTTGTTCGTCACCGATGCCAGAAGGCCGGAGGGTGATGATTCTCTTAAGGCATGTGCCCAACAGGCGAAAGTCAATTGCCTTCTAGAGACCGAGGTCCCTGATGGCAAGATATCTCAAAGTATAGTTGATTCTCAGCTAAGGAGAAACAACACTATGTGTCGTTGAAGACGAAGGTGTTTACAGAAAATGCAACTACGTCTTCACAGCTGAACCGAGAGAAGGATTCTCAAGATTCTGAACCTGTGCTACAAAGACTGAGAACGCTAACCGCCTATTCATTGCTGTCCTGTGAGGATCGTAGTTGCAATAAAAGCGGAGCGCTTTTCAGTAATGAAGACACATGGAAATACTGCCTGAAGAACTGCTTCTCATGGGCTGAACATTTGGAAGTAGAGCTGTCAGGTCGGAGAGTAGGCGATGTCTTCTGACACATCTGTAATTCAGGGCGAGCAATGAATAATTGCACACCTACGAATACGAGATATTTTGAAGACAAACTCAGATGTCTGCAAAAATCATTCGCATTATCGCGGTGCGATGCAGCGGGAGACTAGTACAGACTTCTGTTACCGTGCGGTAAACAGAAAGATGAAAGAGTCCAAGAGATATCTCTGTTGAAAATTCTCGCAATGTCGAAGGCGATGAAATCGAGCGTCACAGCAGTAGATGGTCCTTCATTATTGCGAGAATCCCCGTTAATCAGAGACCTAAGTCAATGATTGTGGGTAGAGATACGGTTCGGTAGTCAATCAAACCAGGGGAGAGAGAGACGTAACCGACCGTGCATCTCCGAGACCTAGCTGATACTGAGCTGCTATCAGGCAGTTCAATACGCAGTAGCTCTCGGTGACTCGTCATCCTGATGTTGCCAGTTAAATCCCTTCCACGAAGGAATGCGTTCGGCTAGAACCATCGAGCATAAAGAATACGCTCGAGCAATTATATTTAAACGAAACGGATTTCGGTAAATACAAAAGCTGATTTGGTGTTGTCGTGACAATACCAAGTATCTAAAATCGAAACTGATAACTGCTGGGAGGTTGCAGGCAACCCCGAGTTGCAGTTCAATTAAGATACAATTCGTCTCGGTCACAAACCGTAGAGTTAACTACGGTCTGTGCCTACCCCCCGGACAATTCAACTGTTAAAAGAATCATGTCGCGAGGGTAATATACGTAGTATATTTGTAGGTTCTGTAACACGACCTCCATCCTAAATTCTTTTCCCCTCAAGGAATGAGAATAAGGATTGGAGATCGACCGCCTTCGTTCTCTAGTCAAGAGAGTGAAGGAGAAGTCTTTCCCAAAGGAAAGCTTCAATGGTGAACAGAATACCGAAGACGATAGTTCAAGCCAAACTGGAAGTTCCCGTCCGTTCTTCTCTATTCCAGGTTAATCGCCTACTGTGAGATACTTTCTTTCAGCAGCAGTCTCCTTCCAAATGCTAGAAAGTTACAGGAATTCGAGCATAAGCGAGGTTCCCGATTATCGTGTAACAATTATCGGGGATTCTCGCTCACTTTGGACCGTGGTCTCGCCTAAGTGTTTGGAGAGCGTAAAAAAAAAACTCGAACACTCTGAGTGCGCTAGAAATTCCGTAGAATTCTAAGCACTCTGCGAAACCCCACCGAATTCGTCAAACGATATCGGCTGGTGGTCCTCTCGATTCCCGTAGAAATCGAGGAAAGGGGCAGGATCCCTCCTCAACGACCGGGGCTTACGTCAGGTAGGACCCGAAGGTCCCCCCGTCCCGGTAGCGCAGCCCCTAACGTGGGATCTTTACAGAGGAAATCTCTGTAGGATCCCTCCCCTTTCCCTCGTAGCCGTAAGGAGAGAGGGAATGGGGGAGGAATTGGATACTGGCTCGCCTTCCCAGCGGAACTAGCAGTTGGAGGAGAAGAAAAGGAGCAGCCATCGCCTTACGGCGATGGCCTCTCAGAGCCTGGGAAAAACGTATCGTCAGGATAAAACGTTTTTCCCGCCCGAGGAGGGTTACGAACTCATACTGTAGGTAAGGGTCTGCCGCCACTGTGAACGTCGTTCTGGTGGGGCTGATCGACACCTGACAGGAGAGAGCCGATACCGTCCTCCGACTCATTCCAGTCCTCGTCGAGGTCGAAACCTCTCAGGAGGACCGAAGGGGTATTCAAATACGGTGTCCGAAGACACGTAAAAACGCCTCTGTCGCAGTAGAGGAGGTGGAAGTAGCTTGTTCGACACCGGCCAGAACTGAGAGAGCCTTCTTTGTCCGGAGACGAGAGACTACCTGGTTCAACACAGTCGGCAAGCTCCGATCGCGGCAGACCCACCGTCGATTTGGGTTCCCTCTCGGGCCCCAAAAAGACTCGAAGCCGAGACGTGGCTCTGCTGGTGGGAGCGGCGATCCTTCCCAGAGGTCGTTGTGCTGACGAAATCAGCACCATAACCTGGCAAAGTTCCTCTGGATCTCGGAAAGTCACAGCATCTTGCAGAGTAGGACCGTTAAGCCCTATCGAACAAGAGCATATTCCGAGAACCTTCCTCCTAAGAAGGGGGAACAGCGACAGCCCTCTCGGTCTCTCCATCCACTTGCGCATACGTCCTGGCGGTCCCAAGAAACCGTGCCTGGCACGTAGCGTCGTGGTGGGATCATGAGGGGCGCACCCTCACGATCACTCCTCAATACCTCGTCCTCCTGGTGTAACCCGAGGAGGTTGAAGGTACGGGAGAGGCAGACCTGACGCTCCCTCCTCGCTCGCTGGCAGAACAGCAGGCTTGGAGGGCTGCAGGCGATCGTCAAACCCGCGGTGGCGATCGAGCTGCAGGCCTGGTCGAACCGTCTCGCTGTGGAGAACGGCTGGACTGAGCACAGCGGCCCCGATCTCGAGTGTCAGAAGAGCTGGTGCTGGTTGCCGTACCCGCGTACCCGATCGCTCTCTGTGAGAGCGACGGTCAGGCGACCTGCAGGCTCCACTGTCACGGTGAGACCGGTGCTTGTCCTCACGGCACGTCACGTCGCTGATTCCAGCCGTGGCTGGCACCAGCGAACGGGGGGGGGACCTCTTCCCAGCCTCAGCCCGTGGCGGTCGTGGATCGTAACGTCCCCGGGTAGCCAGCTGGTCGCGCGAGAGCGAGAGCTGGTCTGGTGAGAGTCGCGTGAGCGGCTGTCACCAGCCTTCCGCTCCGTGCCGTGAACCTGACGCTGAGCGGGCTCAGAGGTCTGGTTCCTGGCTGCACGGTCGCTGGTAAGGCGACCGTACACTCGGTACCTCCCGCGAACGAAGAGACCGAGACGGACCCTGATGCAGTGGCAGAACCACTGACACCAGGCGAGGAAGTACCGGTGTTAGCCGGTACCCCTCTGGTCCCGTAGTCTTCTTCCTTGCGGAAGAGGAGACGGGCCCCGCTCCCGAAGGAGCAGGAGGACCACAGGAAGGAACCCTCCCGTCCCACCGAGGTGAGACGGGTCCCAGAGAAGCTCCGAGGGAGACTTTTTAGGAGGGAGGAGGCAACCTTCTTCTTCCTCGGCTGTGAAGCCTTAGAAGTCGAAGGGGAAGAGGCGGCAGCCGACGACGATGAAGAAGATGAAGACGACGACGACAACTTCTCCTCTTTTTCGTCAGCTTCCTCAGGACAGACGTAAGATCTGCTATCCAGGGCGGAGCCGGGGCTGCTGTAGCCGAAGCCACAGGGCTGGGCCCGGACGCACCTGTACAGACAGACCAAAGTCTGGGGTAAGTACCACCACGAACAGGGACGACGTCAGCAGGTATGGCATCTCAGGAACAGCAGGCACAGCCAGCATAGCATCGGAGGGTAGGGACGCCAGCGCAGCAACGGCACGGGACAGCCAGCGCAGCAACGGCAGGGACAGCCAGGCAGCAACGGCAGCGACAGCCAGCAAGCTCTGCAGTGGACAGTCAGCCCAGGCAATCGGAAACACAGGTGGGAGGCAGCAGCCAGCAACATCCTGGTACTGGCGGCAGGTCCAGGGGCGAGCTCTAGGGCAGCGGAAGTGTGGTCGCGGCAGCGCGGCAACCACGAGCGGCGGCGGCACGCCCCCCCTCTCGGTACGGCGAACGGCACTTCACAGCAGCTGTAGGCAAGACTGTTACCACGTGAGGCGAGTACACCAGGCGAGGAGGGACGTCGTCACCTGGAGTCGATATCGTTGTCGTGGTCACCACTCCATGGGTGACCGCAGTAGGCCCAGACATAGAACCGCAGCCCCTGGACACTAGCACGCCCTGCAAATCGAAGGACGCCCATACCTCACCAAGGTCCACCCTCGTGGCAGTAGCACCTGCGGAAATAACAGTAGTAGTGATTAGTGGGGGGGAAGTCCCCTATCGCGCGGGGGGGTGAGACCCCACACCGAACGAGCGGAAGAAGACCCCGAATACAATTGTACATCGGGCCACCGAGCGCCGCACCGAGCGCCCTCCCCGTGCTCGACGGATCGGGCGAGGAGAAGAACCCAGATAACCTCCCCCCCGAAGGGGAAGGGCCATCTGTGGGAGCTGAGTGGGGGGGGGGGGGGAATTCTCGTTCCCACCCCCGCACAGCACCCATGTACCCAACAATAATAATAAGAGCCCGAGAGCAATCGTGCCCTCGGCACCGAATGCAAGGGCACAAGGATCAATTCCCTGACTGAGCGGAACTTGAACCAAATAAAACATTGATGCAATCAATAATAAAAAGAATAAAATGAAAAAGAATCTTGCATTACGATTCACTTCACAATGAATAAGGGCTCGGATCGAGCGCATTTGCGCCCTCGGTTACCGAGCGCAAGGGTAAAAGGAGCCATTCCCGATTATGAACGGAAAAACCTTGATCCATAATGAATTGATGCAATCAAAATATATATGAAAATGAAAGAATACTGCGCTTGCGATTTCACTTCATACAAAATAAAAAGGGGAAGGATCAATTCCCGGGAAATAGCGGAAAACATTGATCCAAGTAAATAATGCAATCTCAATAAAATATAAAAATGAAAAAGAACTGCACTTGCGATTTCACTTCATTCAAATAAAAAAGGGGAAAGGACAATTTCAATTTCCGGGTAAGAGCGGAAACTGATCCAAAATGAGTATTGCTACAATCAAAATAAATATATGAAAATGAAAAAGAATACTGTAACTTGCGATTCCACTTCCATACAGAATAAGTTTTCGTGCCGAGCGCATTCGCTCGGCAACGAGCATACAGGTGGTAAAAAAAAATATAAATGAAAAGGGCACTTACTTACGATTTTCATCTACACATTTCCAACCAAAATATAAGCTCGGAGCGAGCGCTCTCCCGCCCTTAGCACCGAGCATACACAATACGAGGATCATTTCTGGGAAAAATGAATTCCCGCACTTACGCCCTTCAGTCCCGGCACTCGGGTGAATCGGAGGGCGTGGAGAAACCAAGATCCTTAATTCACAATTGAATTCAATGGAAATAAATATGGAATTTTTATTCTAAAATTAATATTAATAATACTTACCTGTATAATTTATCTAGCCCTAAATCCCCAAAAACCGCACCAAAATTTACCACATTGGCAACCCTGTTACCTCCTATTCTGTCCGCCAGTCGGCAACACTGTCGTTGACAGATACGAAAACCTTCCCTCAAATCAGTTGTGATAGGCAGATCGTGGGGTAGGATGGGTGGGACTAGATAAAATTATACAGGTAAGTATTATTATATTAATTTTAGAATAAAAATTCCATATTAATAAAAACAACCTTACCTTATAATTTATCTAGCCCGATTAACCACATTGAAAAGGAGGAGGGAATCTGAATACAATTTCCCCTTCGGACAGAATAGGAGAAAACAAACAAAGAAATATATATCATAGGCAGTCAAAACTCAACCCAAGGTCAAAGATACTAACAACTCAAAGTCTCCTACCATAATGCCACCAACTGCGGTAGCACAGGACAAGGAGTAAGTGCATAGTCAGTCCGTCTGTACTAAAGTCAGGTGACCGACCAGGTGACCAGTCAGACGAATTGCGGACAGCAAGGCTGCACCCTGAAGGACTATCAAGCACTATTCTTTCCCTAAAGGATGAGTGTCTGGACTGTCTGGGCGATTCAAAGCTAAGCAAACCTTGGGGGTGTATCAACGCAACCCGAAGTCGCCAGCAACGAATCGGCTCATGAGCAACTCCTAACTCGAGCTTTCTGGTGCCAAGAGAAAGGAGCGCGGAGCAAAAAAGGCGATTCAAGTCCCGAAGGACGAATGCCTGACAGTCCAACCTGGTCTCATGTTACACGATCATCGGGGGTATATCAACGCAACCGACTTCGTCAACAAGAAACTCAGGGCTACTAAGTGTCGCCTGATCTCCCACGAGTGTCTGACTCTGAGAAGACAGGTGAGACAAAAAGTAGATGGTGAGCGAGGTCACCAGATGACAGCAGGACGATCCATCGACTAATTCCTGTCCAGGACGTAGGGAAGAAGCAGGAGTCGTCAGGACAAGCGAACCAGTGGCTAGTCCTAGGTCAGCATCGACTCTGGGAGAAGCGTAGTCGCCAGTGCCGACAACCCAGTGGCTGGAACCATTTCACACTGAAACTGGAAGCAGCATGAGTTGCCAAGCAGTCAGTCCTTGTCATCAAAAACACCTAAATACCAAACTGCCTAATTCCCATTATAACTACGTCAAAAACTGCCATGGGTTATAATACAAAAACAAAAACTATATACAACAAAACAAAAATTAATGAATAATATATAGGTAGCAACCAAACGTAAAACAGGAAGACTACCTAATTCTCCTGTCTGACGACCTGTCCTGCCATCACCAACGGGCCCAAAGAACGAAGGTCGCCTAGAACTAGAGAAATATCCCTCAAGTAAAAAGAGGCAAAAAACAGAATTATAACGCCAAGTCGCCGCCTCAAGCACCTTGGCGACTGACGTTCTTCATAAAAGCTACTGATGTAGCAACTGCTCTAATACTGTGTGCTCTCGGCGTCTGGTCTCCCCAGCAGCCGAACCACCAGTTTTAACGATCAGATCTCTGAGAAAAAAGATACACCATTCTTTGAAATAGGTCTCTTGACATTTCGGGGTGAAACAAACAGATGACGGGGACGACTGAATGTCCTTCGTGCGGTGTAAATAACATGAGCGCCCTAACAGGGCAAAGAACTAATCCTCATTTAAATTACCAACAAAGTTGACCAGCGACTTCAGTACGAAAGACCTGGAATGGATTATCAGACGATTCAGTCTTTGCGACAAATTCAGGAAGGTATGACAAAATCATGTCTTGTCCAGATCTGGCAACCAGAAAAGAGAGTGCTTGCAGTTCACCCACCCTCTTGGCTGTAGCCAGTGAGACAAGGAAGAGTGTCTTAGAAGAGAGGTCCCTAAATTTGGCAGAATTCAGAGGCTCAAAACGGAGGGAACCTTAAGGCTTGAAGGACTTTGTTAACGTCCCATGTCGGAGGCGAACACTGCGGCCTGGGTCGAGATAGGGAAAAAGATCGAAGTAAATTCTCTAATGACATAAGATGAAGAGATCTCAGGAGCCTTGCCTTAAAAACATAGGAAAGCATAGACCTATAACCCTTAATGCACGAAGGTGACAGGGCCCTGTCATGATGTAAATGAACTCAAAAACTCCGCTACTTTCGGTAAGGAAGGTCTAGAAATTGAATGTCCTTGAGATTACACCAACGTCTGTAAACGACCATTTAGCTGATAATTACTACTCTGATTGCCGCCTGGCAAGAGCCAACTGTCGCCGCCACTCTGGAGGAGAACCCTTCATGCTTGGAGAACCTCCTGATTTCCTGACGTCTACCAGGCATGAAGATGAAGCATGTGGAGCCTCTGATGGAACCGATGAAAATGGGGTTGTTTGAGAAGATCTGGTCTCTCTGCAGGCGAATGGGGGGTTCCACCCAGTGCTTCCAGAAGGTCGGGAAACCAGTCCTTCTGTGGCCAGAAGGGGGCGATCAAGGTGAGATCCAGACGCTTGGTTGCCCTCACTTTGTTGAGGACTGACCTCAACCAGAGAGAACGGAGGAAAAGCATAGGCTTGAAGTCCCTCCCAGTCCTGCAAAAGAGAGTCTGTCCCGGCCACTCTGAGGAGTCTGGTAAGGGGCGAAGAATATCTGGCACCGAAAATCAGTGGGGTGGCAAACAGATCGACTGTGACAGGCCATTTCTTCCTGAGGCTGTCGAAGACTTCCTGGCAAAGTGTCCACTCCGACCCTTGAACTTCGTTCGGTCTCGACAAGGCGTCTGCTAAGACGTTGTGATGGCCCAGGATAAAACTGAGGGACCAACGTAATCCCCCTGTCTTCTGCCCAACACAGGATTGATCGGGCTTCTTGAGTGAGAAGATCCTGACTGTGTGCCGCCTTGGTTTCTCAAGTACGAGACTGCTGTGGTGTTGTCGACAAAGATCGCGACAACCGACTCCAACAGTTGTTCCTGAAATGAAAGAAGGCCTAGGTACACTGCCCTCAGTTCCCTCCAATTTATTGACATGCTCCTCTCCTCCTCTAACCCAAAGGCCCGAAGCGGCTTCGGGAGCCCAGGGTTGTGGGGCCGCGCCCCACCTTGATCCGAGGCGTCCTGACCAAAACATTAGGTCCGGAGGAACCGAAAGAAGAGATGTCCCTGACTTGAGGCGGTGAACTTGCATCCACCAACGGAGATCCTTCCGACATTGTGGAGAAGAGGCGACTATCGTGTCCTCGGACACCAAAATCCCATGACTGGCGAAGTGTCGACTGAAGGGACCTTCATTCTGAGACGACCAGTTGGATGAGGGATGACAAAATGGCCCAGGAGAGACCTCCAAAGAGAAACTGGCTGCGTTACGGAGGACAAAAATTCTTCGATCAGACTCAGAAGCTTGTCTATCCGTTTCTGAGCGGGAGAAGCCCCTCAAAATCTGGGAATTCAAAACAATCCCAGATAAGTCATGATGGCAAGGGATTAGATTGGACTTGTCGAAGTTGACACGAATGCCCAACTCGACACAAAGAGACAGAACTATCTCCCTCGACCGGAGACATTTCTCTAGAGATTCGGCCTGGACTAGCCAATCGTCCAGATACCGAAGCATCCTTACATTTAACCGATGCAGAATAGCTGAAACAGGAGCCATCACCCGAGAAAGACCTGTGGAGCAGTGGTGAGGCCGAAACAAAGGGTCTTGAACTGGCAAAAAACTCCCGAGTCCGTGAAAAAAACCGAAGGTAAGGTCTGCTTTCTTGGATGGATGGGGATTTGCAGATAAGCATCCTGCAGATCGATGGAAATCATCCAGTCCCCCCATCCTGACGGATGAAAGAACAGTCTGGACCGTCTCCATCCTGAACTTGGACTTTAGAATGAAACTTGTTCAAAACCGAAAGATCTATGATGGGCGCCAGGCACCCGAGGCCTTTAGAACTACAAACATCCGAGAGTAAAACCCGGGAGAAGGAGGAGCTCGCTCTATGGCATCCTTCTCCAAGAGGGCCGAAAGCTCCTTCTCCAAGGCTTGACCCCTGATTGAGTGAGGGAATAACTGCTGAATCGAGAGGACGATTGGAAAGTGGAGGTCTGGAAACAAAAGGGATCTCGTAACCTTCCTTCAGGACCTCCACCACCCAAGCATCCACCGCTCTCCCCTGCCAAGCTGACCAATGGCGGGGAGAGACAAGCTCCTACTGCGGTCTCCAGGCGAGGTGATGACTCCTACTTCCGAAAATTCTTACGCAGAGACAAGGAAGAAGAAGAAGAAGAAGAAGAAGGTCCTCCTGGAGGTTGAGCTCTTTCTCTGCCCTTGGAGCCACGCCAAGAACCTCTCCCGCGTTTCAAAGGGTGAGCACCAGAGGATGAAGAAGAGCACCAGCAACCTGAGATGTACTCTGGAAAAAAAAAGAGCCAGAAGGAGGGGGTTGTTGGGCTGGAGCAGAAGGTACAGATCTGGTCCTAAACTTACGCTTACTCCTTGAAGGAATGGGAGGAAGACCAGAGGAAAAAGCTCTTGATAAGGCCAGTGAGCTTGGGAAGAGGCAAATCACTTGATGTTCCTTCAAAACACCTCAGAAAGCACAGAAATATCGAAAAGGAAATTCGCCCCAAAAGGAGAAAGAGGACAAACAGACGGGTTCTCTGAATCTCCGATACAGAGGAGGGTAACTGCGACAAATACAGGTTACGCCTTAGAGAAAACAAGAAAGGCCTGCATTGAAGCAGCCAAGCTCGTTCTGATGTCAGAAGCGATTGAAATGGATGAGCAGAATTTCTCAAAAAGAGGAGCATCAGGAGGAACAAACCCGGAGTCCTTTGTTATATACATTAAAAGCCCTCCGAGGACCCACATATTGAAGGATTGAGCTTCTTGTAAGGAGCTCATAACAGCCTCCATAGCAATAAAATCTTCAATTGAGACAGAGACCGAAGCCTTAGAAGGCAAGGGTTGACTTGAAAGTCGGACAAAATCAGGATTTGGATTGGGGGGTCGAGAGAATGAAGAATCATCCGCCACCTGGTAAACTCCTCTCCGGTGTCGTAGAAGAGAAGAGAGCTTCCTCTTCCCTTCCCCGATCACCTTCGAAAGTTTAGCGGCAACGTCCGTCCTCACTCTCGCGAACCTCTGGGCAAAGGGGAAAAACGTAAAAATTCCCGTGAGGCCGGGAAGGGACCGTCAAGAAAAATCCCTTCTGTGATACAACGAGGCGGAGGCTGCTTCTGCTCTTTAGGCCTCGCCTGAGGAAGAAAACTCAAAATAAATCAAAAAGTTTCTTGAATTCTACATCATGACATCCATTCGAGGAAACATCAATATCACACGAATCCGCGTCATCATCATCATCATCGTCAGATCCTAACTTAGAAACTTCTCTGAAGTAAAATCCTGACGACTAGCTATCTTAGGTCTGACACTAATACCTCCCCCCTTCTCATAAATAAGCGCCCTTTGGCACGTACGGGACTAACACACGTTGGGTAAAGATTCGTTAGGCACCTGCCCGGACCGGATCCCCCTAGGCCTTCGCCACGACGGGGTTCACAAGCCGGGGTATCTGTCGCACCGTTACCCATGGTGCTGTCGACAGGTACCTGACGAGGAGCTGAAAATGAATCTAAAAGTGTGTTAGACATTCTAGTAAAGGCTTCTTGAAAATTATCTGACAGATTGTTAAAAACTTAGCAGAAATATCTCTATCTAGGACTAAGCTGTAATTTCTTAAAATTCTGTTTCCAGGTAGTTTCCATTGCCAAAATCTTCGAATCTACATCAGAACTAACTTCACT
Organism: Macrobrachium nipponense; assembly: GCF_015104395.2. Taxonomy (NCBI): domain Eukaryota; kingdom Metazoa; phylum Arthropoda; class Malacostraca; order Decapoda; family Palaemonidae; genus Macrobrachium; species Macrobrachium nipponense. The sequence continues at coordinate 68,422,032 of NC_087205.1, forward strand.
AATTACCGGTTGTACAGGGGGCAAAGCATCAATTAATTCGGAATCGGAGTCGTACGATACCGAAACCGAAGAGCCAGAATCATGAGCGCCCAAGTCAAAGAATTCGTTAGATACAGTTTTAGCAATCGATTTCTTTTTCTCCTTAACCGATCTTTTACGCTTGCAAGATTGTTGGCGTTTCATATAAAGCAGTCATACCTCGTCCAGACCAGGGCTTACATACGTCACAACGAGAAGTCAGTCACAAACTGTTCCACGACAAGAACTACAAATGTCATGGGGTTCATACTCCCTGCTACTCATCCTTGTCCACAAACCGGGCAGTTCCTGATGTTGCTGGCAGAAGGAAGCATCGTAATTTCTTGGTAATCCATTGTAGAATTGGACAGGTCAGTAGTTCCGGGTCGCGCAAAAGTTCGTAATTTAAGATAAGAACCACAACAGAAATCAAAGTTAATTCACTATTTCGTGATGTAATGCTGTGAGTGGTAATTCATATAAAGTTTCATTTAACAAATAATGAAAGCTTTAAAGGCACAAAAATGTTTAAGGAAATTTATAAAGAGCGGCCGTGATGTAAACAACAACGGGCGCTCGTTAACAACTGATTTGAGGGAAGGTTTTCGTATCTGTCAACGACAGTGTTGCCAACTGGCGGACAGAATAGGATTGGAGGTAACAGGGTTGCCAATGTGGTAAATTTTGGTGCGGTTTTGGGGATTTAGGGCTAGTAAATATATTAAGGTAATGTTTATTAATATGAAATGATGTACTTACAATTCAGTTTCACTAGATAAATAGAAAAAGAAAAACACAACCATGCGAAAGCAACGACGATGAAGCGGGCAGAGAGCGATGATACACGTCTACACGCCAGCAGGCCGAAAGCAAAAAGTGGTTTGTTTACCTCCCAGTCGCGCCTCGGCCTGTCGGACAAGCAGTTAACTACCGAACCCCTTGTTCGAAAGCTTACGACCTATCCAGCTGCCGCTAGTACCTTCCTATTGTAAAAGGACCGAAGGTTTGTATGCCGTGTCGGAACAATTAAAAACTTTTGTTTACAAAAATCATATGATTCATCGGGTCAGATTCCGGTTTTTTGCTCGAAATTCGATTATGTCTAGTTCTAATATGGTCGAGGACTGGGGTTCCGTTATTTTCCGAAAGAGTCCACCCACCTCCTACATTGTAATTTATATTTTTTGGGGCTAAAACACGTGAAAGCAAGATATTTATTCTAAACACATTACCTCCACAAATGCATAATGACAGAGGAAAAAATAATCAAATTACGGTGCGTATGCATTTTTTAAAAGTTCTTTGTTGATGATTCCACTGTCACAAAGAGTCGTTCTCATTTGTTCGTATGTTCGTTTCCTTTCTACTTGACTCCTCCCCAATGCTTACTGTGACAATTTCCTCCCACATGCGCAGTAGCTCCACCTACTCATCGCGGTCCTCTTATTACTGCCATGTACGTCCATGTACTGTAATATTATTGGCTAATGGATTTTGCCCAGTCACAATTCTTATATATTTTTGTGCTAAGTTTTGATTGGCTTTTCATGAAAGACGACTGGTTCTTCCCCACAAAAAAGAAAATTTTCAGTTCAACGATGGCCTCCATGCGGGAGAATCGTTGGTACACTGATGTGGTACTATCACGATTTATACGTAACAATGAAGAAAGTTTATCCTTTTTACGAGTGTGATAAACCGTGCTTTTTAAGGTCGGATCAACATCAATAAGGTAAGATCATTTGTCATTGTAGATAATTTTAGGCATAATTTTTTAGGGGAGGGGGGTCGCAGGGGCTGAACCCCCCCCCCTCCCCCTGCTAAGTATGGATAACCTTCCCCTAAGTTAGGTTAGGTGGGTTTGTAAGGTTAGACTACTCTTATTTTACACATTTTCTGCATTACCCACTTTTGTGAATAGTGGTTTAGAAAATAGGACGATTTAGAAAACGGAGCTCGAGATAGCTACCACATCCCGAGTCAATGCGTAAGTGTTCTTTCACCCTCCTATTTTTGCATGGAATACCATTTTTTCTGTTAGTTTTTTTGCTGCCTTTTTGTATTTTGGTGTTATTATCTTCCGGTTATATTGTTAGTTTCCATTTTCCCCCACCAAAAACCCCCAGTTCCCACCTGGGTACCCAAATTACCGTTGTGATATTCAAGGTGGTGGTCAATGGAAAACAAGGGTTTTGCACAGGGTAATAACATCAGAACACAACAAAACAACAAGAAAACTAGCAGAAAAACCGTTTTTCATGCAAAAAAATCACTGAGTGTACTCCAACAAAAATTTACCTGGGGTTCTACTGTATAGGACAGTTGCGCAGGCTGGTTCCCACTAGTTACTGACTGCCCTTTGGGGGTGGGGGGGGGAGTCCAGGGTGGCCTGGTTAGGGCACAATGGCCTAAGTGAGGTTAGGTAAGTGAGATCTGGTTAGGTCAGGACCTGGCTGTATAGGAACAAACTGGATATTGGTACGGCAGCCGTATCCTGATTTTGATAGATATTGGTACGGCTGTGAATTGCGCATGCACGAATCCTTGTCTACCGCCTCAGGCATATCAGTGACAGAAAGAAAATAGCGACCGAGTAACGTGAACCGTGTAACATAATACATCAGTTTTCACCGAAAAAGAGATGTTATCAGGTTTCTACGATCTGAAAAGGGCAACAGACATCTACAAGGAGTCAAATTTCCAGAAATTGTATATCCGTAGGTCACAAATGATCGAATCGGCCCTGAAAAGAGCTCCAAAGAGGAGATTCAAAGATATGAGGCCTAGCTAGTAAAGTAGTGCAGCAGTCAGTAGTGCGTCCATTATGGGAAACATGCTGTTAACAGACCTGATTTGGATGATTACTTACAATTGATTAGGCCATTAACTAGAGGGTCGACTTTGGTAGTTTTCCTTACCACCATGAATACAGCAGAGCACGATTTCAATCTTCTTTGAATCTCCTCTTCGGAGCTCTTTTCAGGGCCGATTCGATCGTTCGTGACCTACCAATATACAATTTCTGGAAGTTTGACTCTTCGTACATGTCTATTGTCTTTTTCAGCGCATTGAAACCTGAAAACATTTCTTTTTTGGCAAAAACTGATGTATTATTACACGGTTCAGAGGAGATTCAAAGAAGATTTGAAATGCACAGACTAGTTTAGTTTTATTTTTCATGTACTAACTAGATAGGTAGTCAAAATCTAAGTAGGTGTGTTTAATTATCATTGTGATTTTTTTATATCTTAATTTACTGTCAAAATGTTTTGGTGCTTTGGTGATGACAGTATGGTGCTTCACTTTGACATTTTGAATTGAACATGTTCAGCAAAACAATTCACTTCAACTATAATTACTACTGTCACTGATCTTCTAGTGCCATACCTATAGGTCTTAGCAACACTTTATGGCAACTGCTGCACGATTAGCAAACTGGTAAATGGATGTGGCTAACTGCCGTACGTACGGCGAGTCAACAGTGCAATACGGCACCAATGACAGAATCTGAAGTACCTGTACCACACAATGTTATATTTGTACGGCAGGAAGTCTGAAATTGACGCACGTGCAATTCACAGCCGTATCAATATCTATCGCTTTCAGTATATGGCTGCCGTACCAATATCCTGCGCCTTATAGGAGAGGTTAGGTTTATTTAGCCTTTGTATGAGGGAACTGTCCCTATTGGCTACTATAGGCTAGCCTGATTTTCAAGGAAAATCCTACGCTGTGACGTAGCATCACTTTTGAGCAGGGGTGCAGCCGGCACTCTACCTAAGGTTAAGTTGAAGAGGAATGCATTCCTGTAACTGTCCTAGCTGCTAGGCTAGGTAGGTACCTACCAACTGATGTCACTGACCGTGACCTGCTTTCCCTGCCCCCTAACTTAGTTAGCTGGGCTATGTGCTGTTGTGCTTAAGCTAGGTACAAAATAATTCCTGCTAGACTACCTCTCCAGCCCCCACTCTGCACTACCTGCATCTGCCCCTTCCACCTCAACCTACACAAAAAACACCCAGTTGTTCACGGGGTCACAAATAAATAAATAGGGTACAAAACCGCACGGTACAGGGGTGGACCATGTACGTCAATGTGTACAACCCCAAGAAAAGTACATTATAATGCATCCTGACACCGGAGTAGAGGTTTTTAGCTCCGTTTCTCACCAACAAGAAGTCGCGACTGATGCCCATCTCCGATGTCAGGACGCGTTATAATGTACTTTTTTTGGGGTTGTTCACGCTGATCGTACATGGTCCACCCCTGGTCCATGCGGTTTTGTACCCTAAAAAGGCTAGCCTAGGATTCAGCCTAAGTGGGAGATGAAAACAAAATGAGGGTGAAAACACGAGAAGCTGATGAAGTTACCTATTGTTAGAAAAAGGCAAAGCAAATAGGGATAAGGTACCTAGGTAGCCTAGTCACAAAAATGGTATAGCCTAGCCTAGCTAGTAGGTCGTAGACTAGGCCTATGGTTTCCGTAAGTTATTTGCCTTGGCATACTAGGTACACAAGCATGCTATGGTAAAAACCTTAGATGAGCAGGCAGCCTCTGCTCGGGGTTAGGTATAATTGATGAGAGGGGACTCACCTGGGCCTTCCACTGGACGACTGATCAAGACGTAGCCCTGGTCTAGGGTAGCCTCCACTTTCTCTTCAGTCTACTGTAGGACCCAAAGCAGGACCGCTTCACAAAAATCAAACAGTAATTTCATCCTCAGCCTCCGATCAGTCCTGTATGCAATGACAATTACCGTAAGTATAACAATGACTTCTTAGGTATTTCTATATGTTAATCTGACTACTCTTATTTTGTAAACAATAACACAAAGGATGCAATCCTATCCTATAAAAAGGATAGGATACATCACCATTTGGATGGTACAATTGAGGCCACTACGATGCTTACTTTTTTCATGAACAAGTATTAACGTATCCATAGATATTGTACTCCTTATGAAGTTTCTTCCTTTTTATTATACCCTTGAGCCTTTACTTTCCCCCACTTACATAATAATCTTTACATTTAGTATGTCTTTTGCGCAGTTGGCCAGAGTCGTACTAAAATTAACATTGCGTTCATTTACATTAAAAATCAGTCAGAGCTTTATTTGATGTTACTGTAAAATATAATAACGAAGTTGTTATACTTTCATTTTACGGCTCTGAAAAACAACATTCGCGTAGTGTGTGTAAGTTTAATTGAACATTTGCAGACAATAAATTATATCTCTTGATCAAATAAGCAGCACTCAGATAATATTTTGGAACAAGAAACTGACTGGTCAGGCCTGTCAGGTCGAAATACAAAAGTTCCCCAGGATCACCTGCAATTTTCTTTTCACCCCCCCCCACACAAACTAATAGATATATATATATATATATATATATATATATATATATTATATATATATATATATATAGATATATATATGTATATATACATATATATAGATATATATATTATATATATATATCTATATATTTCTATTATATTATTATATATATATATATATATATATGTGTGTGTGTGTGTGTGTGTGTGTGTGTGTGTGCGTGTATGTATATATATATATATATATTATATATATATATATATAGTATATATATATATATATATATATATATATATATATATATGAATAATGATCACCGTGATTCATATAAATCATTCGAGCTACAAATGTCCTTTAACCCTTTAAACGCCAAATTGGACGTATTATACGTCGATATAAGTTGTCTATTGGGTGCCGATTGGACATATCGTACATCGATATAATTTTTTTTTTTTAATTTGCAGAAAAATACTTATAGGCCTACCAGGCAAAAACTTTTGAATCATGAGCCTTGGGGGATGGCGGGAGTTCACGGATCAAGCTGTTGTTTTGTTTACAAGCGTGACCCAGCTGCGCATGTGCGAAATGCCTCCTTCTTGCATCAGCGACGCGTCATCTGAGAGCGATCTTTTGCCGCAATCGTGTTTTGCTGAACTTGTGCGAGAGTTTGAGTATTTGTGGTGGCACAAGACGTACATAGAGATATCTCAATGATGTATGGAGCATGAAAGGCGCGTTTTACCCGTCGGGAGGGATCGGTGTGTGAGACGTATTTTGACTTGGATGCTGGCGAGGGACGAAGTACCCAAGATGACCTCATGCCTCAATGCCGTTCCGTGCGGCCCTGTGTGGACGAAAGTGTTCTAGGACCACAACGTGTGTCTCGTGTGCCTTTAGTAACCCCTAGGAAGCATCGTGGTGTCCTTAGGGGCATTCGTAGGCATTTGGGAGGCCTCCAACCAAAAGACATTCATGACTACTTATCAGAGCTCGATCAGGAGCATGTCGCAAGTCCTCATTTTGATGGCGGTTGGTCACCTAGTGATGAGGACATCACTCCCGGTGTTAGTGATGATGAATATTGCCCCCAATGTCCGTTCGAGGGTCACATCCTGAAAGTGAGCTCGAATTTAGTGGTTTAGTGCGTATGAGGGGGAATCTGAGGAGGGGAGGAGGAGGAGGAGCATAGCGTCGTCTAGTTTTGTCGCAATGACGATACAGAAAGCGAGGGGGGGGGGGAGGGCCTAGTGAGGAGATGGGATGGGCCAAGGGGGGGTTTCGAGTGCGAAACCGTGCCCGAGACATGCGCGGTTGCATGTGCACATACATAAGTCGGAGCGTCGCGCCAGCCAAGGTGAAGGTCGGTCATCCGAGAGCGACGAGGGGCGGTCAGAGGACCCCACCCCACCTAACATGCACCCATTCACGGCAGCACCTGGGCTCACCGTACCTGTTACTCTCACTGCTCTGGGGTTCATTCACCTGTTCCTTATGCGGGAACTGCTGGAATATCTGGTAGCAGAGATGGCGGACTACACTCGGTACTGCTGTGACGAACTACGGACAACACCTTGTCATATCGCTGGCGGGGCTCGCAACCCTCACCGACATGGTGCATTTTTTGGGGCTCCAACATTTTTTTGGTATGATGCCTGCTACCAACGTCAAACAATATTGGAGGCGGAATTTTTTTTTAAGTACCCCCAATGTGCCCGGTGTTATGCCCCGTGATAGTTTCCTGGTGTTGGACAGGTATTTCAACGCCTTCAACCGAAGGGCCATACCCCGGAATAACCCTGATCGCCTCATCTTAGTCCGCCCAGTGTTGGAGTACATTCGTGAACGGTGCACAATTCTCGTGGTTCCTAGCAGGAACTTTCTTTGGACGAAGGGATGATGCCTTACAAAGGACGTCTAAGCATTAAAGTGTATAACTCCAAGAAGCCAAAGAAATATGGAGTGAAACTTTTTTTTATTACGGAGTCCAACACTGGATATGTCGTGGACTTCTCGGTGTATTCCGGGGTCTTCTCCACGCTGCGTGACACTGTGTTCAGTCTTGTGGATCATTTCCGTACCAGGGATACCACCTGTTTATGGATAATTATTATAACTCGGTATCCTTGGCCCAGGAACTGTATGAAGCAGGTGTGCACGTCAGTGGTGCCCTTAGGTTGGTGCGTGGGGCCCCGAATGTCCTCAAGAGGTTCGCTAGCCATCTGCAACATCTGGCAAGAGTAGAGACAGAGTGGCGGCAGAAGGGAGCTGCCTTCGTCATCTGTTGGATGGGGGTCCGACTCGTCCCCATGATTACAACGAGTCATGAACCCATCCAAGAGGAGATCGTGCAACAGAAGAAGACACGTCGGCAGGGCCGAGTTATGTATGAGGAGTTTCGTGTAGAGCGCCCTACCGTCATTGGGCACTACAATAGGCACATGGGAGGAGTTGATCTCTTTGATCAACTCATCCAGTATTATCCCTTCGCCAGGAGAACCGGGAGGTGGACACAGAAGCTCCTCAAATACATTCTTCAGTTGGCCCTCCAGAATGCCTACATCCTCTACTGTGGGTACTACAGTCCCAATCTCCGGAGGTTGTCCCTCATCCAGTTCCTCGAGGTAGCCGGGAATGCCCTCATCCACTTTAATCCCAATGAGTGGCCTTCCATCACTGCCTTCCTGCCCCGAGCTGCAGATCTGCCCCTAGAGGAAAGGGCAGATATTAGGAGGGCCAACTTTGGTCGTCCTGCTCCTACCGCTGCTGCCGCCGCCGCCGCCCCTGCTACTGACGCCCCTGCTGCCGCCGCCCCTGATGCTGACGCCCCTGGCTGCCACCGCCCCTGCTGCCCGCCCCCGCCCAGATGACTTTTCGTCAGATAGCGGACCCTGCATGTCGGCTGCAGCCAGGGGATCACACACTGGAGCTCCTACAAGGGCGCAGGCGAAATAACAATGGTCCGGGTGTGCCATATGAAGGTGGCAGGAAGGAGAGACACCCGGTTCTTCTGTCGCACCTGCAAAAACTAGCTCTTTGCAGGTTCGGGGAGTGTGACTGCAAATACCACAATGTGGTCTTTTATTGGAGTGTGCCTGACGTGCTGACAGCAGAGGGCACACGGGGCCGTTGAAGGGCGGCGGCCCCTCAGCAGTAAGGGCACGCGTCTCCCTCCTCCACCTGTACCTCGTCATGTCGACAGGAAAAAAATGCAAGACTCTTCAATGGAGGGGGGAGAAAACAAGAAAAGTACGAAGAGTCAGGATTACGAGTGAGTATTCTGCATTTATTTTATATTTACGTTTATATTACTACAAGTTTTTATATATCTGTATCTATTGATGCATTTTATGTTATTTCATTTTATTCAAAAAGAAAAAGAAAAGTTCACCTGCATCATTTTAGTTATGTATTCGTACCAGAATAGAAAAATGTAATATATATATATATATATATATATATATATATATATATATATATATATATATATATATATTGGTATTTTTGGATAAGCAAAACATCTAACACTCTAGTAATATTCAATCATTTATCTTCATTTTGAACAAATTCGCAAGTCTCTAGCGCAATATTTAGATTTATAGTGAATTTTTGAAAAACAAAAAAAAAAACTTTTTCCTTCCCTCCGAGCGCGGATTCTCCGACACAAATCTCTGAAATGTGTACGTCGCATTCTTGTAATAATATTTGCTCCATTTCATATTAGGCGTTTTATAGAGTTGCTTATATGAAAATGTGCGCAATTTCATGTAGAATAACAAATAACTCATGGTTATAGCTTTATTATTTTCGAAATATTTGCATATAAATCACAATAAATAGAAAAAAATCGACATTCAGTCAACTTTGACTCTACCGAAAATGGTCGAAAAACGTAATTGTAAGCTAAAACTCTTATAGTCTAGTAATTTACAATCATTTATCTTAATTTTGAAAACAAGTTCAAAGTCTCTAGCACAATATTTAGATTTATGGTGAATTTTTGAAAAAAAAAACAAAAAAAAACTTTTTCCTTCCCTCCGCGCGCGGATTCTTTGCCGCAAATCTCCGAAATGCATACGTCGCATTCTCGTAATATTTTTCTCTGTTTCATATTAGCAGTTCATAGATTTTATATATGAAAATGTGCGCGATTTCATGTAAAATACAGCAAAATATAATTGATGGGTTGCTATCTTTCCTCATTTTTATTTTTGAAATATTTGCATATAAATTACAATAATAAAAAAAAATCGACGTTCAGCCAACTTTGACTCTACCGAAATGGTCGAAAAACGCAATTGTAAACTCAAACATTTTACAGTCTAGTAATCTTCAATCATTATACTTCATTTTGAAACAAATTCGAAGTCTTTAGCACAATATTTAGATTTATGGTGAATTTTTTTGAAAAAACCTTTTCCTTTCCTCCGCACACGGATCTCCAACGCAAATCTCGGAAATGCGTACGTCGCAATTTCTAAGTAATATTTGCTCCGTTTCATGGAGTTTTGTATATGGAAATATGCGCAATTCCATTTAGAATACAACAATACATAATTGAAGGCCGTAGCTTTTCTCATTTTGAAAATATTTGCATATAAACACGATAAATAGAAAATATTGACATTCGGTCAATCTTAACTCCACCGAAATAATCTAAAAATGCAATTGTAAGCTAAAACTCTTACAGTATAGTAATTAAATTCAATCATTATCTTCATTTTGAAGCAAATTGGAAGTCTCTAGAACATATTTCGATTTATGGTGAATTTAAAAAAAAAACATTTTTTTACGTCCGCACGTTACGAATTCATGTAACATTTTGTGATAATATTTTCTCTGTGTTGCTTTGATTGTTTTACAATGTGTTATATACCAAAATGATCGAAATTTAGTGTACAAATACAATGAAAAAAAATAACTCGTTAGCTTTAACCGTTTTGCTCACAGCGCGATTTGTATATACAATTATATATGAAATTTTTTCGTGCTTTCATATATCCAATATTTATATATGATAAAGATATTTTTTTCATTTCTGATGGTTGCATACTAAACTTCAGGCAATGAAAAAAAAGGAGCCAACACTGAACTCTTAATCTTGAAAACTAAGTGTGCTGTAATTTTTTTTTTTTTTTTAAAAAAATTTCCACTCGGCGCTCACTCCCAGACCCCGCCGGCATACGGGAGATGATTTTTATTATACCGCTTCGGCGTTTAAGGGTTAATATCTAATTCGCTCTACCTCGGAATTGATATATTTGCATATATGTACCGAAGGGGAATTTTTTTTTAGTTGATAATAATTTCGTCCTCTCATGGGATTGAACCACCGTCCAACGGACAGGAACGAAATCAGGACCGACAGTGATGTTAGCGATTTGGACAAGTGAGCTGAATCGCTAACGTCACTGTCGGTCCATGATTTCGTTCCTGTCCGTTGGACGGTGGTTCGATCCCATAAGAAGGGGACGAAATTATTATCAACTAAAAATTTATCATTTCCGAGGTAGAGCGAATTAGATATCAAAGGACATTTGTAGCTCGAATGGAATATATATGTATATATATATATATATATATGTATGTATATATATATATATATATATATATATATATATATAAATGTTTAATGTAAATAAATCAGCTGATATATGCGACCACAGAATTGTTCTCACTGCACAATTCGGTGTTAACTAATCTTGTGTCTTTGGTCACAGGTTACAGATTAGTAAATCATAGCCTTCTCCATCCCCATTACTCTCCAAATTATCATATTTTCTACATATTACTTATTAAATTTTTTTCAACGGCTTTACGTGACTTCCCGAACCACGTCGCGAGTGTACTTCTATCACTAGAAGTACACATCTCTCACATCTTAATGAAATGCCCGAGAATCGAACTCGCGGCCACCGAGGTGGGCGGCCAAGACCATACCGATCACGCCAATGAGGCGCTTACTAATTAGATCTGTTCTGTTACGACTATCCAGTCCAACTGATATCTAGCTAACAGGTCTAAACCAAATTTCCCCTTACTAACATTGGGACTACTTTTTCTAAATCACTGGAAAGCTATAGCATCTCATCTATAATATCTAATGCTTCTGCATAGTATTTATCTTAACCAGTTCATCGTTATATATTAAGTGAGAACGTTCCTCCATAACAGGGAATATACATACTATATACTAAACGTCTGATCTAGTTCATTTTCTATCTCCGCTAATTCTTCAATTTGTACTCTAATGCTTATCATTACCTTTCCCTTAATTTTCTCCCTTAGTCTTCCTGGTCTAAACTGTGCCTTCCAGAATCGGCTGTTTTCCTTCGTAAACATTAATTCGTTCACTGGATGATTTTGAATGTTCTGGAGGCTTACGCTACTTACACCATAATTAACACATTCTGCCACACTTTAGTTACTAGGTACATAAGGTTCTTCATATTTCTCTCTAAACTTAATTCACATTCAATCTTCCTCTATCTACAAAACATTTTCAACTCTTTTATTACCAATTCCAAAATTAACAAACAGCACATTCACCCTTGCTCCAAACATCTCTGTCACACCCTCAGCCAAGTGGATCAAAAGTTAATACATCTGTCAAAATTTCACTTGGAAGATATTCCTTAGCTCCTGTGGTGCTTACATTATTCAACCACAAGGCTTTTGCAGCATACGAGTCCCATTCATTCTTTCTGTTCATCATATGCAACAATTGTTTGTTTGTTTGTTTGTTTGTATGGTGTTTTTACCTTGCATGGAACCAGTGCTTATTCAGCAACGGGACCAACGGCTTTACGTGACTTCGAAACACGTCGAGAGTGAACTTCCATCACCAGAAATGCACATCTCTCACACCTCAATGGAATGCCCGATCATCGAACTCGCGGCCACCGAAGTGGTACGCCAACACCATACCGACCACGCCACTGAGGCGCTATACGCACAATTAATTGGCCCCTTTCACACTATATGTTTGTCTGCCGAGTAAGACGTTCGTCGAAAGATCTGCATGAACTTAATTGTTCATTTTTCCTTGGCCTGGCTTATACCTTACTTATGGATTTATCACGTTCCAAACTTTCGTGATTCAGTTATACACTATTTATGTTGTTGCTGCAGAAGAGTTGATACGATCGCCTCACCGCAGAAATGCGGTGGATTTTTTTAAATGTTGCCGCACACAGCTGCGTTATGCAGAATCAACATCATTTAGTCGCCACCTGTTCAGTACTGTCTATGGCGGGAGATTTGTTTATAATGAGAATGCATTGTGGTTTTATTGCAACATATTTAAGGATGAAAAAAATGGAGACTGCCGAATATCCATTGAGTACACTCTTTGAATGCACAGCGAGAGACATTAGTCGCATTTGCCACGTTATTTGAGGATCTAAAACGGAATGGCAACAACTTTTCAATTACTCCCGTATGTCTCAAGCATCATTCGAGGAACTACTGTGTCGGATATTAATAAGCTTCTTGGGCAAAATACGAAATGCAGATTCCGACTTTTGTAGTCTTCGAGGACTTAACCTACACCTGCATGGTTTCGTCTCCACCAAATAAGATAAGGAGATGAATGTCTCTTACTGTAATGCAACAGTATGATATGAAGATAAAAGGCCCATGAAACGCTTTTTGAATGTCGCAACGTTTAAATAGTGTTTTATAAGATCTGTATCGATTTCACGTTCCATTATAAAAGACGCACCGAGGGTCTCTTTCCCAGGATCCCGGCAATAGTTTAGCCCAGTTTTGTTTCCCGCGATTTGTTTTAAATCCTGGGATTTTCATTTCCATATTATTTTTATATAATTTACATTCAATGTTTTAAAAAGCCCGGACCAGGTGCCTAGTTTCTTACAACATGAAAACATATTAATAAGTATAAAGAAATAAATAAAATACCGATTTGTTTTAGCGTAGATGATACCGATAAAGCTAGTGAATGAGATCGAGAGAGTTTTATTTGTACACTGACCAATTATTATGATAGGATTTTTGAGCCATTATAAGCTTAGCCACAGGTAGCATGATGCATTCCTATAGTAGATTCACATCAACCGTGCATCCGATGTCTAAGCCAGTCCCTAATTCTGATTGGATGTTTATAAGCCACCCAGCAAACACAGATGTATTGGACCAATTCTGGATTATTGAGGAAATCCAACTATCCATTAATGGATAATGGAATAACTGAATTGGACCCATTACCAAAATAATACTGCATTTCCAATGTTGGATAACATTGGATACCCCATTTTGGTTTGATTATCTCTTTTCCAGTGTTGGATACCCAACTGTGGTTCGATTCATAAACAATACAGTTGGATCTTTTGAAGCGACTTTAAAAAATATATTTGCATATCAGCAGTCAAAAAAAAAAAAAAAAAAAAAAAAAAAAAAAAAAAAATCCTCAAGACAATTATTGATAACCATTTAAATATATTTATATATATATATATATATATATATATATTTCAAATATATATATATTATATATATATATATATCATATATATATATATATATATATATATATATATATAATACATATATAAAATATAAATATAGTATATATATATAGCTATATATAGTATATATATATATATATCATGTATATATATATATATATATATATATATATATAATATATATACACAGACACACATATATATATATATATACATATATATATATAGATATATATATATATATATATATATCAAATTTGGAAAACAAGCAAATACACCAACAATATATCAAAATAAAAAACCAATACTGTCAAATAGAAATTTTGGATGTCAAAATCTGGTTTGAAAAGTGCCACATACAAATACAATATATGTGGATTTGTGTGTTACTTCTCAAACATAATTGGTATCCAAAATTTTGATTTGGCATTTTGTTTTTCACTTAGCATATTTTTAGCACATTTTCTTATGTTTGCCAAATTTGAAATTATGTTAAACCTACTCATTTGAAACATTCCAAGACACTATGAAGAGGAATATACTTTTTGCTTTTATTTGTAGACCTTTTTTTGTGAAAATAGGAAAGAATTAAAAAAGAACTATGGCATTACAGAGAGAAAAAACTTTACAAAACACAAGATGAATGAAATAGTTATATAGATCTACAGATACCTTACATAAACAAAGGAGGAATAACAACAAGCAAGGGAGGAGCCGTTTCAAAGACAAACACCGCCTACTACTACTACTACACTCACGTGGACTGGCTGAGGTCAAATTTAAAACCATGAAATTTTCCCGTTCTCTGAAGAGCACTACTGCTGACCATTTCTGCAGGCGCAAAATCATCACCAAGAATAACAAACGTGCTTTGTTAAGACAATTGTGAGTAGCAAGTAGTTTGCATATTCACAGGTTCATGTGTTTTAGCTACTAGGTATGTGGGTTAGGCTATCAAGAGAACAAGTACCTGTGAATAAGCTAAATTCTGTAAGAGTAGGACAACCTCGGAATGGTAGCTACTAGTTGTGTTATTAGAGCGGGGTCCAGACTCCAGATGCCCCTAAAGCCAGGTCAGGGCACGGAACCCTAAACAAGATTGGATAGGCAAGTTCTGGATAGGTCATGAGTGGCATTCTAGGAAAACTAGTTCCTGGATCCTAAGCTTATTTCCTTGTTAGTTTTACTCATTATTCAGTTTAACTTTGTTAGTACTTAAAACTGTTTACAGGTATTCTCCTACTTAGGAAGGAAAAAATATATCTCGAATAAACCCTAGCCTACACTAGGGTAATTGCACCATCTCTACATACCTATAGGGTAGCCTAGCCTACACTACTTATTTTACATAGGTATACAGCATAATAATTATTAGTTTCAGCATATTTTCTAGGTTCAATGTAGGGCTATAGTGTGCTTAATGAAAAGTTCATGTCGAAGTAATTGAATAAAATTAAAGTGTTGGCCTAGTGTAGACATACGAATACAGTAGCGATAGCCTACAGTATTCTCTATATTACACATGCGGTATAGTAATTTATTAATTGATAGAAGCCAATTCTGGAGGTCAGTGCATTCTGGACTATGATATATTAGTAGAAAAAAAAAATTGGACACAAAACGAGGAATCAGTCAGACATCTGTACAATTGAGTGATGTCAGGCTGCTGATGGCTGCATATAATTATGAAATAAGTTCTACACCACTTCACTGTATCCAATAATATTGTAGGTATTCTTGTATTATGTATTGCATTATAAAAATACTAACTTAAAGGTAGTGGTCAATGTTTTTGATTAGAATTCAGTTGGTGGCCCATACAAGTTTATTTTTGCCATATTTAGGGTAAAAAACCGCATGGTACAGGGGTGGACCATGTACGATCAATGTGTACAACCCAAGAAAAGTACATTATAACGCGTCCTGACATCGGAGGTGGGCATCAGACGCAACTTCTTGTTGGTGAGAAACGGAAGCTAAAGAGCCTCTACTCCGGTGTCAGGACGCGTTATAATGTACTTTTCTTGGGGTTGTACACATTGATCGACGGTGGTCACCCTGTACCATGCGGTTTTTTACCCTAACTCAATTATGAGCAAATTTTCTAGCTTCTAGTTAGCATAAATGAATTTCCAGATATTTACTTATATGAGACAAGGTCATTTTTCGTTAGACAACGTGTTTAAGTTGAAATATGACTTGAATACATTTGTTGTGAACTAAATTATTTTTTTCATTAAAAGATTGCATCAGGGGCATGTTTTTTTTGTGTAAAACAAAATTACATGATTCCACTTCACTATTTTCACTTGGTTTCAGCGTAATACAAGCTTTGCGTTATCTTTTATTGGTCTAAAAAAACTGTAAAATGTGTTATTTCAAGCCCAATAGTTTTTATAAAATGATTTTCTCTCAATTTTATCTACAGTTGTGTTCGATGGCACAATTTTATCTATGGTTGTGTTCGATGGCACAAGTTTACAGGAGTTCTGCATAAAACATCATTCCTATGCTACATATCACCATTTATAACATGACTGCGGTAATTGCTTACTATCATTCGGTTGTTCATGACTACACATTTACATTTACACAATTATAACGTTAAAACAATACCTTCATCATTCTCTTTTGCTGTTTTCAGACTTTTTTAACTAGAAGACGGGATAAATTTAGGCTATTGTAATTTGGTCTCTCTCGCTCCCTGAGTGTACTCTGCTGCCTGCGTCCATTGTGAGTGAAATTTTAAAATAATTTCAAAATATTGTCGTATCAGTATTAATTGTTAACCCCATCGTAAAATTGGATTATCATAGGACAAATTATTGTAACTTGAACACTACCTGTATTTTAATTCATGTCTATTGTCCTTTTCTGCAACAATAGTAACCCCCAAAATTAAAGATGTTTCTAAATTAGATATACACAATATTTCTACTTTAATTTTAACCCACCCCCTTTCATTTCTTTTTCTTAATATAACTGAGGCAGGGCAGGGCAATGCTACTTAGCTTTGACATCCATCGCTTCCAGGTATAAGAACATTCTTAATTTTGTGGGCTATCCTTATGTATTCCCCCAGTTTTCTGTTAGGGGATTTCCATGTCTATATATTTATGTCCTGTTATCTGTTTTTTTAATTGATTTATACATGAATAATGTTCGGTGATGTCCTCCAATCACTGCATATATCACAAGACTCCTCGTCCTGAAATTTACCCAAGAAGCTAGCCTTTAAGTTCAACATATTCAGTCTGGCTTTCATTATGATACATGCGTCCTTTGTTTCCAGTTCCCTTATGTTTTTGTTTTCCTCAGCTTCTTTATTTCTTTCCTCTTTTGTTTGAAAGTCTCAGATATCTTGATTAATTCTTATCTTTATTTCCTTATTCAGTGCTTTTTTGGCATACCTCCTTCCATTAATCTTTCTATAATATATTTGGTACATGTATTTCACCGAGGCTATTTGTCCAAAATTGGTACATAAAAGGGCCTCTTAATTTGCTCTTTCTGCTATTTCTTTGATTGCTTCTTTTTTTTTTTTTTTTAAACCTGCACATATACTGCTCATCCTCATCTCTGCTGCTCTTTTATTCTGGCTCATTAGTCAACAATGTCTTTTATTTCTTGGTTACTGCCTTTCCATTTATTCAACATGTCTTAGCCCTTGGTACCTTTGGTCCTTTCCCATTATTATTATAGCCCTATTTGTGGCTTCTGATTTCTGTTACCTGTATTTACAAAGTTTCTACCATATTTTTTGCCCCCAGTGCCCCTCTTTGGAAACGCTTACATTCCTCATCTTTGGTCTAAACCTAATATTGTCGTACTTATAGTCGCTATTCTGGCTAATGACTCTGTGCTGTATTTACAGTTCCTGTCATATTCACAATATAACCCTCTTTGTAGAACTTATATACTGTCCTTTGGTTTACCCTCTTTTTCTGCCCTGCCTGTTCTGGGATCTTTTATAAATTCTGCTTTTCCACTTGTGCTGGTACTCACAAGTCTCTCCTTTCTTGCACTTTCCTGTCGTAAGTGCAGGTACTCACAAGTCTCCTTTCTTGCACTTTTCCTGTTGTAAGCGCAGGAACTCACAACAGTCTCTTTCTTGCACTTTCCTGTTGTAAAGCAAACTGCACTCTGCTCTGTTAGCATATCTTATCTTTAGGTGCACTTTGATTTTCCCACCCCTCTCTTGTTAATCGTGGTCCCTGTTCAGGGCTTCGCTATTCAAGCATGCTTGTTGTCAGGGTTAGGTGAGTTACTCTCTAGTCTTGACATTATTTTAGTGGTCCTTTCCGTGATTGTACCTTGTTTGTTTTCCATATTCTTCACTAGGTTTTCATTTAGGGTTTTGAGGTCTTCCATGAAGCTCCATTGATTGCTGACTGTCATGTTTTCTGCAATTTCTCTGTTTCTCCAATTGCTTTTTCTAATTTTTCTTGTATGATCTGCAATCTTCTTTGAGTAACTTTAGTTCACCAATTGATTTATTCTCATTTTTTACTTTCTCTGCACTTTTTATTCCATCCAACACCATATTTCCAAATTCTTTGGTGATCGGGGATTTTTCCTCTATCCTTTCTCATAGCAATTTCCCTCATCCTGACTTATTGACCCTTTTTTTGCCTGTACCCACTTTCCTCCATTTAACATTCTATACAAATACTAGTGTTTTCTTCCTCATTAGCATCTCATGCAAATACCTATATAAGCTTGTTTTCAGCAATTTCTCAGTTTCTTCAATTGATTGCTTTTTTCTAATTTCTCTTTGTATGATCTGCAATCTTCTTTGAGTAACTGCAATACCAATCTAGGCCTTTTTCCTTTTCTGTCATTTTTATCGACCTCAAGAAATTCTTCATTTGAGGGTTGTTTAGGCCTGTGCAGAACAATTTTTTTTTATTTTTTGCATTTATCACACTTGGCTTTCGTCTTCTGGCCTAGCTGGACCTTGCATTGCCCACATGGCATGACTCCTTCCTATTCAACAATTGTCGATTCTTGTGGGTGGATGTAGCTAAAAATCATCGTCGTGGTCTAAATCTATTAGCTTACTGTTGTCATGAGGCCGACCTTTTGAACATTCTTTGATGTCTAACAAGGAGACGTCACTCCTCTAGAGTTTTATCTATTGCTTCTTTTACTTTGGCTTTTTGGCCTTTTCTGGAAATTCATTCCGACTTCAATTTCCATGACCTGTTGTTTTCCACCTTCCACCATGTTTGTTTCCCCTGACCTGGCTGGATGTCTCCACCAAAACAACACAACTGTACCTTACCTTTCAATCCAGATCTGAATTCTCCCTCTGCTAATTAATTTACATCACACCTCCCACTAGTTGCTTTGCCATTCATAAAATTGGTACCCACTTTCAATTAGGACAACAGCCAAAATAAGCTTTTCCCACACCATATCTTGATATTTTCTGTCTCAGGTCCCGTATGTTCAAGAATTGTGAAGCTGGGGATTGTTCATTATGGCAAGTACATGGACCTGAATCGTCATGCAAAAAGAAAAATTTAAGGACTATAGAGAACTTTGCATGGGAAATAAAAAAGCTACTGTAGAAAATAATTCACATACAGGCAACTAGTGGTGAAATTTTTAGCAACGATGGATGTGAAAATATTGTGCTTCTCCTAGCTTACTAATTGCTTGGCAATCTGTGTGTGTGTGTGGGGCTATCAACCTTTTTTCTTTTTGCTTATACAGATTTCCAAAGAGTATCTGTGACAGTTTCCTCAATTTTTCAGTAAACTGAATATTGTAAATCAGATGGTACCTGTGTAACCAATAAAATCAGCTTTTATTTCCTGTGTTGGTGAAGCTATTTATGAGAGAGATTTGTGCTAACTACATTTAAATTAACACACTTCTGTTAAGATATTGGAAAATATTGATTTCTTTTTCAGTCTTGCGACCTCTTATGGTGGAAGTGATGCGACCTCTTGTGATGACAATGACAAAATTGGAAAGTAGGGTGCAAGATCAGCAGAAGTCACTAGAAATAATGATAGGTACCATCGAATATTTGAAACAAACTCAGGCTGCTGCACCCACTGGACCTGATTTATTTTCCCTGCTGGACGGATTGCTACCAATACAAAGATATGTAGACTTTGAGGACTTTGAACAACAGAGTAAATGGGGACAGTCCCCTTAGAAAAGTCACTGTAAGCTACATGTCAGTTACCGGTGATATGCACAATGATGTTTATTATGCTTCAGTACTGAAAACTTTTACTTTGACATTACTAAAGATAAGAAAAGGAAAAGCCATAGTATGTAGAATGATTCATTACTAATAATTATCAAAAACTTTCGTATAACCAGTCTTATTGAATGTTATTTCTAGGTACATTAGACTCCAGATTCTTGGGGAGCAACCGTCAGCAGTCAAAAAAACCATGATTGACTTCTGCATGACAAGTGGACTCCAGTATGAGTTCAACTGGGAAGGTCATCTTGGCTGGAAGACGAAAACAAATACATGCAAGAAAGGGTTCAGAACACGACATTGTGTGGAATTATAATAAGTGAGTGCTGTTATAATGCTGTTAGGTGTAGGGTATGGCTTTTGCAGTGTGTAAATTGGCACTTTGTAGAAACTGCCTATTGCTAGCTTTTAGATGGGGATGCAGATGCAGTGAAGTGCCATGGATGCTGGTAGATAGTCAAAATATAAGTACTGTATGTGAAAACCTTCAAAACATGAGTTGCATTTGTATTTCATCCACACATTCAGTAACGTTAAAAGTAATGCAAAGTAATCCATTATAAAAGTGCAGTGTAATGTTAAAGCACAGAAACCATAAGTGCCATTATCATTTAGCCTTGGCAGGGGTTAACACCAAAATCAAATCCCACAAAGTTAAAAATGACTTAAACCTTAATTGTTAACCCTTTAAATGAATTAATACTTTGACATCAAAACTTCTAAAGTTGGATACTACTGCCATAGCCTCTGTCCCAATGTCTTCCACTGTCTTGGATTTGAGTTCACTGCTTGAGAGTACACAAAGTTGACCATTTTTTTCTTGTCCACTTTTACCTTCCTGTATAGGGTTACTTTCCTACTCGACCCCTTGGGTTCAGAGGTTTTATGCTTTTCTAACTTAGATTTTAACTCAAATTGTAATAATAGTGGTATAAGTAACTGAATATAAAGGCTTTTATATTGTTGGACTATGTGTAGTACTGCAGATATGCAATTTACTAATATTGATTATCCTTTCATATCTGGTGAACAAGACACAATTATCAACTGATGAAACTGAAGTAGGGAAAACTATGATGATTTATCTAAGAAATGCATGTGACAGATACTTGGGAAGGAAAAGACCAAAAGACTTGCGCAGTCAGCAAAGTCAAGATGAGAATCCCAATTCATCTCACCTAATTCTGGTGGGGATCCTGAAGGAATATGATATAGAGCACTTTGCTAACTGTTGTCAAGGAAATATAAATATTCATGTAATTTTTTTTGTTTATCACTCAAATTTATCTTATTATTGTCAGTCTTTTGATTAGATTTTTATATTTAAATAAAATAATTTTTATTATGTTTAAATGAATAATTTTATGTAGAGACGTATCATTCTTTTCTGTCTAAGTGTTGTTGTGACTTCATGCAAGATGCTACATCCATTGATCTCTTACATACAGTGCTGTACTTAATGAATGGCAATTTGTGTTCCTGCATTACTTTTTTTTTTTTAATTAAATGGATGTACCATCTTGCACAAAGTCACAACAAACATAGACAGTAATCCATGAATATTTATAATTTCCTTGACTATATCATCAGCTAGCTTTTGTAAAAATATTGTATATAGAAAATCAGATATATTAAACAATTAAGGAGAGTTTATGTAGTATAGAGAATGCAGTGGGTGGGTTCATGTATATATATGGTACTAGTTACTGCAACTGTTTTGTTAACCATTTTTTGCCTTCTAATAAAAATTTAATTGTGACTATGTATTTTGATGTTAAACACCAGTATAATGGAATCCCATTTTTTTATGTGTTAACCGCATTTATTGAAATTATTGTTTACATGACAGCCACAATACTTTATCACAGAACAGTTTTTTAAAAGAGTATTGATTTGTTTCTATTGACTGATATATGTTTTGCATAAAAGTGTTTAAAATTATTTTCAAAATAATTTTGTCAATACCTAAATACTTGCCACATCACCCTATACTACTTTATCAAAATAAATTTAGATGAATATTGCAACATACAGATACATAGGGTATACATTTTGTCCGAAGACTATGAAAGAAATGTTTTATATCTATGTACATCACCCTGTTGTAGCTAAAGTTTGAAAATAAACTATACAATGTTTTATGCATGTAACTATAGTCTGATAAAAAGTAAAGTAAGGAGATCGAGCTTCTAAACATTGTCTTCCAGTGGGGTTCGATCAAAATGTCTAAGACCACTGAAACAAAAACTGCCAAAAGGATTCAGTTTTTTCATTGTATAGTTTATTTTCAAACTTTAGATACAGCAGAGTGATGTACATAGATATCACATTTAATTCTTTCATATCATGCATTGGAATTATCTGGCAATCCATAATGAAACATAAATTGGATACTGGTAATCGTACCAGTATCTGACCCAAAATAGGAAAAGTTGGTAATCCAGAGTTGTTTCACTACTGGTCCAACACACGCATTGGCGTGATTATGGATTGCATGTATTGTCCCAAAATTCTTACAACACAGTTCCCATTAAGCCCGGTGTGCAAACGGATAATGGATATGAATTGGACCGATGCTACTGATCATTTGTACCAATGCCCGAAAGTTCTGGATCTCCGGCAATGGGTCAATGTATGACCATACTTGTGTGTTGCTGGGCAGTCACGGGGCTGGAAACTCTCAGTCTCTCGTGAGAGTTCACATAGGCAGGATGTAAGTTCCACCTCTCCTGAGGGATACTTTTGAAGGACATATCCCTCAGGAGAAGTGGAATATACACATCCTGCTTATGTGAACTCTCTCGAGAGACTGAGTTTCCAGCCCCTGATAGGCTTATAAACAGCCAATCAGGAGCGTCCTAAGGGGCTGGCCTAGACATCAGATGCACGGTTGATGTGAATCTACTATGGAGAATGCATCATGCCACTGTGGCTGAACTTATTAATAATGGCTCAAAGATCCTATATAATAATTGGTCAGTGTACAAATAAAACTGCAAGTGTGAAGGACTTCTGGTTTCATATAAAACCCCAACAGATGTTAAGATAAAACCTGGCTAATTGTGAATGGTTTGAAAATGAAGTAAAATTTTCAGGTTATGTAGCGATGCGGTTCAGGGTGAAGTTTGTAAGTACGTAAAGGAGTTTCTTAGGCTGAGAGTAAGTGGTTAAAGATGTTCAGTTATCATACCTGAACTCTCTCGAGAAACTGATTGTTTCCATCCCTGCGATTGGCTTATCAACGTCCAGTCAGGAGTGTTGTAAAGGTCTGGCTTAGACATCAGTGCGCGGTTGATGTGAATCTACTATACCTTCTTATATGACATGAACGTTCGGGTGTGTACTACATAAAACAACAGATCTAAATGTGTATGGCATTAGATATCTAATGCAGGATCAAATCATCAAGATTATTCTAGTAATAAATAGTTACATCTTCCTCCTATCAAATTCTGTAAATAAAACCTCATTACTATCTAAATAGGCCCTGTACGATCAAACTAAGCCTACATACGTACATAGTTGGGTCTTCAATTTACAATACATAATTATTGAGAATGTGGATTTTTTTATTTGCATAGCGTTTTTTTTTTTTTGTGTTCTGGCCTAGTGATTATGTAATACCGCTTCCTGAGAAATCAGTTTTGGGTACTTCCTTTCATTCTGCTTCTGGCTCACAGTCTACATCTTGAGAGATGCCATCTTCTGTATGGTCTTTGTTCAGGTTGCCGTACCTCACATGTGCTTGAAAGATACATATTTGTGGTTTCTCCTTTACACTTCCACCAACCAATATTCTGTACTTTTTTGGTGACACGTCTTCAATGATTTTTCCTTTCCTCCTGGGCCTGGCTGCACTCTAGGGAATTTCTGGATCCAGCTATATTTTAAATCTTTGCTTTCTCTATTGAAATACTGTGCTATCTTCTGAAGTCTTTTTGGCCTGAATCTCTGGCACCCCATCCACTAACTTGGGTTGAAGTAAACTTTCCTATGGTTGGTAACTATAATTGAGATCATCGTCCAAAACTGCGCTTTGCAAGTATTGAGTTCAATCTTTCAGTTGCAGTATTTCACAAGTAGTTCTAAGAAAGGGGCCAGACGACTCTTCCTTTGTCTTTTGGAAAAGCTGTTTCGTAATTTTCACTGCATTTTCGCTTTATCATTTGACTGATGATGGTAAGGGGAGGATTATTGTTTGAAACAACACTTCTTTGCTAGCTTTTGGAATGCCCAGAATGCTGTACTGTGCAAAATGACCTTTTGACCTTACCAATCGTCCCTCTAAACTCACCATGAAGTTAACCTCAAAACATGAAGAATAATAATCAACTAAAATCAAATATCGCATTTTCCAACAGTGAATATCCATCCCCACTTTTCACAATGGCAAATATAGAAAAATCATGTGATATTACACTTTTTGCAAGAAGCAACAAAGTTCTTTACCTCTACACATATTACAAATACAAAATACCTCAACCATACCTGACAGTAGCATCAGTACCATTATGAGCATAACAAATGTGCTTCAGATGACCTTAACAGGAAGGAACAACAATGCAAGCACCCTGAAATCACATCATTTTCAACAGAAAGCTCATTCCTAAATTTTAAATAAGGTCTAATAATTTCAAGAACATTTTTACAATAAGTGGGCCAACCACTAAGAATAATTTCTATATGAGTTTGCAATTCCACAACTTTCATGTTTTTTGCTTGTCTTCTACTCTCTCATCTGTCACGGCAATATTCTCACATATATGAATGCTGCTAATGTCCTTAAGCATGGATATTACGCTTCATTTATCTGCTTGCACAAGTGTGGCAAATAGTCCCTACTCAAGTATCAGCAATGAACATCCCTTTTCCTGGTTTGAACTGAACATCGAGGCTAAAATTTTGCAACTGCACAATAATATACTCTGTAACCTTTCGGGAAATTTCACCAGCTATTGCTTAAAATTGTTCTCTAAGGGTTTGTGGTTAGTTTCAGTATTGCACCTTACCATATATGGAAGGTATGGTCAAAATGCACAGCTGCAAAAACTATGACCAACATTTTTTTCTATTGGAGCATATATTTAACTGTATCTGTTGGTGTCTTAGATGCAAATGATACTGCTTGACCATGTTGCAGCAAAACTGCACTTAACCCTGACATTATAAGGTTACATCAGTACTACCATCATAATATTTCAGAATTGGTGCTGCCTGCAGTCAACTTATCTCATGAAATACTTCATCATGACTTGAATTCCACAGCCATTGGCTGTGTTCGTCTGGACCTGGCCCAGTAAATTCTCTCATGCCTCTCCATCATGCTCATTCAAAATAAACTGTCTTTGATCATCTATTCTTCATTATCATATTGGCATGATTTATCCAAAAATTCTTGACTGTGTGATAAGCTGAACACATGGTTCACCTGATTACTGCTTTCTTTTACCCATTCTTTCCACAATAACTTTAGACCTAGGCTTGTATTCTGCTTCAAATTTTTCTAAAATTTTCTTTACCTTACTTTCTCAACCCCTGCATTTCCAGTTACATGCAAAAAGGTTGCTACTCTTTGCCTTTCACTTTCTTTATCAAATCCAATGTAACTCAAATGTCTCTAAACTTCTTCCACTTGATGGCTAAATTCGTGCCACCACTTACGTCTAGAGGATTAGGTGGGAATAAGTGCAAGATATTTTAATAGTAGGTTTACAATATTTCTCAGAGACAGAAAACTTATTTCTACATCAAAATGCAGACAAACTGTACGTTGAAAAGAGAGAAAAAGTAGTTTTGGCGGCAGATTGCATTCTTCCACTGCTGAAGAACTACAAAAAAGTTTAGGTTAGCCTAGGCTAAGTTTACTTGTCTCATTGGTCGTCACCATTCTTGGCACCATGTTAGGGTTCTATATCAAACCAGTTTTATGGCACTTGTCTAGCGCCAGCTTTTTGCGCTGAAAAATCACCAATTTCTGCTTATCGGCGCCATACATACATACCCAACAGAGATGCCATTAACCGGTTACCGCCGCCAAAATCCGGTTATTTGCGTCAAAATTGCCGATTTTCGATTAAACGGTGATCTTCACTTATCACAAGCCATCGAGTGGAACCAAGGCCCTTGGTGGAACCCCCGCCATAATCGGGGACTGAATTTTTTATAAAAGAATAAATCATCAGATGTAGGACATTACACAATTGATAAGGAATTAATTCCTAAACTGACACATTTACTATATTCACATGTTCTTCAGTAGTCTTACTCATAATCAAAATTCACCAATTAAGAGTCCCTTGTTCTTTGGAAACGCATGCAATGTTAATCATAACATGTGGAAAGCTGTGGGCTTGATCCATGTGAATATATTTCAACTTCTGCACAATAATAATAATAATAATAATAATAATAATTTTTCTAAGCTGTTGTTATCTGGTAGTACCCCTTCAACCGGATCCACCTGCTAAACAGTTTTCATCCATTCATACCATGTACACTTCACACACCACATGCATTGGAAAATTATCTTCTACTGTTACTTCATTCACCTTCCTATAGTCAATACTCATCCTTAAACTTCCATCTGGCTTCCTCACTTGGTTCAATAACACCAGCCCACTCTAACTCCACACTTTCTCTACCTCTTTCATT
The DNA here is from genome assembly GCF_015104395.2 of Macrobrachium nipponense. Taxonomy (NCBI): domain Eukaryota; kingdom Metazoa; phylum Arthropoda; class Malacostraca; order Decapoda; family Palaemonidae; genus Macrobrachium; species Macrobrachium nipponense. The sequence goes on from NC_087205.1 coordinate 68,448,746, forward strand.
ACTGATGGATGAAAATGACAAGGCCTCTGATAAGTGAAGGTATCACCTCTCAAGATTATTATGATATCGGGCAATTTAGCCCCACCTACATTTACTTTCTCCACCAACTCCTCATAAGTTCATTCATTTTCTTCCTTTTCCCCTACCAGTACCCTAGAGACATTCATACATCTATCAGTTTAAGACAGGAGAATGATGATGCTGAAAATGATGATGAAGGAAATGAAGGAATCAGAGTACAGGTGATGACAGCAGAGAGGAA